>NW_004444005.1:4699232-4704137 GCF_000243295.1 Trichechus manatus latirostris | reverse complement strand
CACTGGCGGTGGATCCCCCCGTGTGGGCTCAGGTGTCCTCATGAGGTCTGTACTCTGGACACTGGCGGTGGATCCCCCGTGTGGGCTCAGGTGTCTGGGTGAGGTCTGTACTCTGGACACTGGCGGTGGATCCCCCCGTGTGGGCTCAGGTGTCCGGGTGCGAGGTCTGTACTCTGGACACTGGCGGTGGATCCCCCCGTGTGGGCTCAGGTGTCCTCATGAGGTCTGTACTCTGGACACTGGCGTTGGTGCCCCCGTGTGGGCTCAGGTGTCCTGGCGAGGTCTGTACTCTGGACACTGGCGGTGGATCCCCCGTGTGGGCTCAGGTGTCCTGGTGAGGTCTGTACCCTGGACACTGGCGGTGGATCCCCCATGTGGGCTCAGGTGTCTGGGCGCGAGGTCTGTACTCTGGACACTGGCGGTGGATCCCCCCGTGTGGGCTCAGGTGTCCTGGCGAGGTCTGTACTCTGGACACTGGCGGTAGATCCCCCCGTGTGGGCTCAGGTGTCCGGGTGCGAGGTCTGTACTTACTTCCTTGCTGTGCGCAGGTGTCTGAGGGGGACGTGAGAGGATTGTCAGGTGTCCCCTTTTTCAGGTCACTTCTTTACTGAGAGCATCGGTTACTTTCAACCTCATTGCTGAAAATCAGTTGTGGATAGAAGAGATGGGACTGAGGTCACTGGAACCTTCTGGAAAGAGTGTGCTAGGCAAGGCCTTTCTCTTGCTTCCGAGACTCAGAACTCACAGCCCCCATGATGCAGACCGTTTCCTGGAAGCCCTGTCTGGCCACAGGCCCAGGCTCAGAGACCTCGCGGGCCGTGCTCGGTAGTCATGCCCCACACGACTGTGGCTTCCTGGGAAGAACCAGCCGGTTCCCTGGGTGATGGGCTGGCTGTCACTCAGCAAGCAGCCTGGACAGTTGGGCTCCGTCAAGTGACTCGAGCAGTAAGCGCCACCTAGCGGTCAGGCCCGCCCTCTGTGGCTGGGGGAGAGGGGTGGGAGCAGGGCACCACCTCAGAGGTGGCTCTGGGCCTCTTGACTGGCCAGGCCTGTAAGAATTCAGCTGCCCAGCACCAGCTCCCTCTCAGAAAAGGACCAAGGAGGAGGAGGACCTGGTGGCCTCAAACATGGCCTGGGTACAGGTGCTGGCAGTCTTGGGTCCAGTGCCCCTTGCCAGGCCTGAGGCAGCTGAGGTAGTTGCTGGTACCTCAGGGTCACCAAGCCTCCCCTCCTGGCTCTGGGGTGGTGAGCACTTGTACTGAGCTGTCTCCTGGCACTGTGAGTGCCTGCTTCACGCAGCCCAGGGAGCCCCTGCCTCGTGACTTGGTGTTGGCTCCTTTCAGCCCAGAGCTATGTCGTGGTGTCCAGGGCTCTTCGGGGCCTGTCTCTGTGCCTTTACGTCTTGTTCTGGCCTCTGTTACAGCAGCTGCACCTACGCTGGCTGTTCACCCCTTGGTTGTCAGCCCTCAGCCAGGACTCAGGCATGTTTCTCTCTGTTCCCTGCCCAGGGCCCAGCGCACAGTAGGCGGTTGTTGATAGAGTTGCCCGAATGAGTTTTCTCTCTGGAGCACAAACGGGGTCCTTCTTCCTATAAGGGCTGCTCAGTAGACTCTAGTCCTGATTTTGGAAGCTACAGCCCCAGGAGGCCCAGGGGAACAGGCTGCCTGAGCCCTCTGGCACTCAGCTCTGGGGTCTGTAGAGCTCCGATCACCTGTGTTCAGCTGTGGCCTAGGGCTCCTGTTCTGGAGAGATCCCCAGCAGACAACGCAAGGAAGGAAAATGGAAATCTTGTCCTCTCTCAGGTGCTTTAAGAGTATTGCCACGTGTTTTGCTGATGTAACATTTCTGTTTCAACAACGTGACTTCCTTGCTCCGGGGCAAGCTGATGTGTCCTCCAGAGCTGACACTGTGGTCCTGCGGCAGGGCTGCGGGCTCCTTGGGCAGCAGGTCCCCTGAAAACTCTCTCTCTCCCCACTAGCAACCTTAGTGTCCCGAGCAACCCTGCGCAGTCAGCGCAGTCACAGCCCAGCTACAACCCCTTCGAGGACGAGGACGACACGGGGAGCACCGTCAGTGAGAAGGAGGACATTAAGGCCAAAAAGTTGGTGAACGAACGCTCCCCCTCCCTTCTCTCCCTCTCTCTGTCCAGGGCTCTCAGGGGCTCGCCCCTCAGCACGAAAGCATGCATGAGGCCCTGCAGGAGGGCGCCGCGCACCTGGCCCGTCTCTGGCTTCTCCATCTTCTTGGGGAGGGACACCCGCTAACACTCTTTAGTTGCTTTTTCTCCACCCTCCATTTAACCTTTGTCAAGGCCTGGCACCACCGCCACAGAAGACAGCACCTGGCGGGCTGCACGGGCAGGCCCTGCTGGAGTGGGGCGCCATGCGGGTGGCATCTCTGCCGGCTTGCCCCCGTGTGCCAGGGTCTCATGAACGTGGACATGGCAGGAGTTCTCACGAGGGCCTGGCTTGCCCCTGCAGAGAACCTGCCCTCGGCCGTGATGCCAGAGGGAGCTGTGCTCCTTTGGGGGAGTCCTCAGCCCTGGCCCTGGGCTGCTGCGTCCTCCCCTCCAGGGGCTGAAGCTCCGGCCGGCGCCGCGGCTCTGGACTGGGGGCCAGCCCCTGGCTGAGGCACCTGTGCCCACACTTTCTTGCAGCGTGAGCAGCTATGAGAAGACCCAGACCTACCCCACGGACTGGTCAGACGACGAGTCTAACAACCCATTCTCCGTGGATGCCAATGGGGACTCAAACCCATTTGACGAGGACACCACCTCAGGGATGGAGGTGCGGGTCCGGGCCCTTTACGACTACGAAGGCCAGGAGCATGACGAGCTGAGCTTCAAAGCTGGTAGGTGGCCCTGACTGCATCCTGGGCAGTTGCTTCCAGCCTACTGGGGGCGCTTTTTAGGTATGTTAGATTTTCGGCTAGTTTCACGTAAAGGTCTTTTCTTCCCAAATTTCAAACGTAGCAGATGCTTAATGCCAACCCTTAGAAAACACAGTGAGGCACGGTGGGGCCTTGGCCCCAAGAGCCTCGCCTCGCCTGGGCTGAGGCCGGGGCAGTAGAGCACCAGGCAGTCACTCTGAAGAGGTGCAGCTGGAGAGGCTGTTTGCCAGGGCCCACCCAGGCCCCCGCAAACGCCCTCTGGAAGTAGCCAGCCCTCTCTGCAGGGTCCCCGAGGGACACATTTCCCTAGAGGCTCCCAGCTGGCAGAGAAGCCCTTGGCACAGCTGCGGCCTAGCTGAGTCCCCCACGTAGCACTCCGTGAGCCCCACTGGGCCAGGCAGGCCTCGTCTCGGAGAGCGCCTTTCCAAGGCTTTTCCTGCAGCCTGCATTTTATTCAGAGTCCCTGGGTGCTGCGAAGGGGTGAATGCGCTCGGCTGCTAACTGAAAGATTGGAGGGGCAAGTCGACTCAGAGGTGCCTCAGAAGAAAGGCATAACCACTTCCGCAGAATCAGCCACTGAAAGCCCTGTGGAGCAGGTGTACTCACCACACGTAGGATTGCCAGGAGTCATTCTATATACACGTTTTATATACACGCACATGTTTTATACACACTGTCTTAGTTTCTTCGTGCTGCTATAACAGAATGCCACAAGTGGATGGCTTTAATGAACAGTAATTGACTTTCTTTCAGTTATGAGGCTGGAAGTCCAAATTCAGGGCACCAGCTCTGGGGAAGGCTCGCTCGCTCTCGGCTCCGGGGGAAGGTCCTTGTCTCTTTGCAGCTTCTGTTCCTTGGTTCCTTGGCGACCTTTGCGTGTATTGCGTCTGTCTTCCCCCACCTGGGCTTGCTTGCTTCTGTGTCTGCTCTGCTCTCAGATCTCAGAAGTGATTGGCTTAAGACACACTGGACCCTGATATGGCTTCATTAACTTGACAGTGAATCCTCCTTCCCAAATGGGATTACACCCACAGATAGAGGGGTTAGGATCCCAACACATACTTTGGGGAAACACAATTCAGTCTATAACACACACCTACCCACACACAAATACGCACACGTATGCACATGCACACACCCACACACACCCACACACGCACGTTTTAGACATACCTGCTCCCACACATACACACGTTTTATACATACTTAGCCCACACACAGATCCTAGGCATCATGAACGGTTAAGCATTTCTAGCTAAAAGGTTGGCAGTTTGAACCCACCCAGAGGCACCTGGAAGGAAAGGCCTGGCGATCTGCTTCCAGCAGGTCACAGCCTTGAAAACCCTATGGAGCAGTTCTACTCTGCACACAGTAGGGTTGCCGTGAGTCAGGATTAACTCAGCAGCAACAACAACTCCATGCACACATGTGTGTTTTATGCACGTCTACTCACGCGCTATATCAGACAGTGTTTTGTTGCTATTCATAAGGTTTTCGTTGGCTAATTTTCAGATGTAGATCGCCAGGCCTAACCCCCAACACTCATACATGTTTTATACGTACTGCAAGGAGCCCTGGTGGCACAGTGGTTATGCGCTCGGCTGCAAACCGAAAGGTCAGCAGTTGGAACCCACTTCGTGCCCTGCTGTTCCTCCCATCTCTCCCATCTCTCTCTATTGCCCTGCCCAGGGCCTGGCCCAAGATCAGGGCCCCTTCACGTTTGAACAACCAAAAGCTAAATCAGACCTCACGAACAGAGAGCCACAGAGAGATTCCAGAGCAAGGCCAACAGCTCCTTCTCAGAGGGTCAGGAGGAGGTGGCCATTGTGCACCAGCCCTGGGGTCGGTGCCGGGGACAGTGATAGATACAACAGACAGACGTGCTCCCTGCCCCTCCATGGCTCATCGTCTGACAGAGGAGACGGAGGTCAGATAAAGACCCAAACACTACCACAGGCCCTGCGACATGCCAGACAGCGGGCGGCCGGGCCCCGAGGGAGGGAGGGCAAGGGCCCG
>NW_004444005.1:4688093-4699013 GCF_000243295.1 Trichechus manatus latirostris | reverse complement strand
GGGGGGGCACACATCCTGCAGTATTAATCCTGTCTCCATGGGAGCCCTGATGACCACTTGCTCAGGGCTTGATGTGAGCCATGTGCGTCTTTAGATCCCTCAGAGGCCCGTCCGATGACAAAGCAGCCTGAGAGCCAGTTTAATAGGGAAATAAGCGGGCCCTCGCCACACCAACTGCCAGAAGAATGCGTGCCCCTCGCACCTCGGAAGCCGTCTGGGTCTGGGCTAAGGTGTGCAGGCCGGCTCTCTGACTCACCCCCCACCATGAGCCCACACCCTCTTTGTCTTGCAGGGGACGAGCTGACCAAGATAGAGGACGAGGATGAGCAGGGCTGGTGCAAAGGACGTCTGGACAACGGACACGTTGGCCTCTACCCGGCGAATTATGTCGAGGCGATCCAGTGACTGGGGCCAGCGGGCAGGCTGGCGGGGGGCTAGAGACAGCTGTTAGCTCCGTTAGCTGTTGGCCCATTGCAGCGGCACCTCCAGCACTCCCAGCTGGCCATGTGGGGCGTCCACTCCTTTTCCTGCAAAAGATGATGGTTCCGTTGCTCTTGGCTTCATGGTGTCCCTTGAAGGCAGACGAGTTGGTCATTTTACCAGAGCGCACAGAGATGCCTGAGCACAGGACGAAGTACAACAGAAATAGCCAGGCCCTCCCGCTCCCCCGCTGGCTGTGCTCATTGGTTTATGGATTTGTATGTTCTCTACCTTGTCTTTCCTTCTCTCCTCAAGCCAATGTGGTTACCACTGATTTCTGCTCCACCGATCACTGTCTCCGACGTGTCCCATCACGTCCATCCTAAATGAACAAACTCGTGCCATTTTCTGAGTGAAGATTTTGAGATTTTTAATTTAAAGGCTGTGTACAGTTATACTTTTTTATATACCTGTTCCTCCATTCATTTATTCTTAAATTATGGCATAAATTGATGTACACCAGTCTTGACAAAATGATCTATTTCCATGTTGTACTGTTAATCGCCCGTGCACTGCACAGGTTAAGCTGTGGGAAATGTAGCCTATTCAGACGGATGATGTTTGAGGCAAGAGGCCGAGAAAGATGGCAGCCATCTGCTTGTGAATGCCCTTCAAGTCCGGGAGCTTTGAATGCGCGTCCCAGAAGTAACCTGTGTAGGACTCGGAGAAGCTGCCATATTTAAAAACCATTTTCACTCTGTTCTTGCTTAAACTTGACTCTTTTGCAGATTAACAATTTCCTTAGTGATTCGGAAGGTTAAAAGTAAGAAGACCAACTTCAAGCCAATGTATCTGTAAAATAGATTAAGATGCTTTCTACTAGACTATCATGTCTTGGTGTATATCTGTATATATTATTTGATATACAGAGAATCTAAAGAGCTTGTCTACTGTGTTAATGAGAGTGAATGGCTTTTGACAGTGGGTTTGCCGTATTTTACCCAACTAACGCGCACCTTCTGTTTATTGGCCAACTGCGCCCTCCCCCTACAAGGTATTTTTGTAAGCTCACTATGCTAATTTATTTTTTTTTTACAGCTGTGTGTAAAAAAAAAATTGACATAGCAGCGGTGCTTATGAATATACCTCACCAGGAGAGGGCGCAGTTGGCAAATAAACGTAGAAAGCACGTGTTATTTGCATAAAAATACGATAATGCATAAACTGCTTGAAGCCCATGAACTTGGCACACGAGTCTGGCTGGTGGGCCAAGCTCTGAGGTGGAGAAGCCGGCTGTAGTGAAATCGCATCCACTCCGGCCAGCTGCGAGGCCCGTGTTTAAGTAGCCTTCGCCCTATGCGTAGCAGAACACTGTAAAAACTCCTGTGTCTTCCCAGCAGTGGCAGATTTCGCAGTCATCATATTCTTTGTGAGCAAACAAAGGCCGGGTCTCATCTGCAGCACCAGGGTCTCCCAAGCATCCTCAGTCCCCCAGAAGCAGAAGTGTGCGGCAGGAAGCTCCACTGTGATCGCAGAGTAGGGCGAGAGGGGACCCTCTATTTTGTGTGGCTCAGATCTGGTGAAGTTACTGCCGCCGCCAGCACAAGCTATGCATTGATAGTGTTTCCAGTCAGCTCGATGTCTTGCTTGGAAAGTCAATATGTGTACATGTTTGTCATGAAAACTTACCAGCAGAAATCCTCATACCTATGCTACAGATTTACCAAAAATTGTCACGTCTTTTAAGTTTAGGCGTTTCTTGAAACATATAGTATTTTAGAAAATCAATAAACAGTTGATCTCATGTGCGTGGAAATGTCTCCGTCGCGCGTATGCCTCCACCCTCATGTCAGTGGTGGGCCTGGTGGCACCTGTGTCTTCATTGGTGGTTACCAGTGTTGGAGCTGGGTGAGGCCAGGGCACAGGTCCTCTGCCCAGGGGCCATGGCCCTGTCCCACCACCCCTGCCAAGCCAGGGGGTGGGTGTTTGAGGCACCTGTGCCCTTGGGGTTTTCTCTGGGGTTTCCCCCTCCCAGAAACCTGCTCCTGCACAACCTGGACTTGCCCCGCTGTGGGTCGCAGGCTGGCGCTTCGCTCCTTGCGCCGGGGCGGAGCAGCAGGACTGGAAAACGTGCACACACGCGCGCGCGCACACACACGTCAGCATAGTGCCCCCTGTGGGCATGGGCCCTCCTGAGGAGCACAGTGAGGCAGGTGGGTGTCTGTTGGATGACGTGTGTCTGTTGGATGATGGCTCTCCTGGCTTCTGAGGCGGGGCCAGAGCCCATCAGGGCTTCCTGCTGCTCCAGGTGGGTACCAGCTTCTGCCCGTGCAGCCCGCGCATGTCCACTGGGAACAGCACAGAGACAGGGTAGGACAGGGTGGGTGGAGGAGCCGGAAGCAGGATCCTGGTGCCCGAGGGCCTGAGCTGCTCCCAGGGCCCCAGCCAGCCGCCTAAACACCACAGTGGAGACCATGGCCCCGAGCTGGCCGGGCCTGCTGTGCCGGCCAGTCCTGGGCACCCGGTGTGGTAAGCTCACCCAGTCGGTTACCCCCATTTTACAGAAGAGGAAACCGGTTTGGAAACCTGGGAGGGGTTCAGGTCCCGTGAGCAGAACTGCCATTCACACCCAGGTCTGTGGGATTTTCGAGGCCAAGCCCCTTCACTGCTGCCCTCTGCTGGCGGGTGAAGAGCAAACGAGAGCCCGGGGTGCTCCAACCTCAAATGTTCCATGAAACAGCCTGGGTGTTCACCGTCACCTCCACTCTGGGAGGTCCTTTCTCACAGCCCCTCACCCAATCCCCAGGTCCCCGCACCAGTCCCTGCGGCCACTTACCTGATTTCCCAAAGCCCCTCACTCCGTCCCCGCGACCCCACGCCCAATCCTGTAGTCCCTCACCTGATTCCCGAACCCCTCCCCCGTTCCTCAGCCATCCTGTAGGAAATCCTACAGGGCTCCTCACTGCCCGCCTCCTTCTCCTGTCCTGCCCACGGGGGTGGCCTTGGGAACCTCAGCTAGCCTCGGCAAGTCGCCCAGCCCCTCTGAACCTCAGTTTCTCAAGGCAAGAGTGATGCCTGGCTTCCCAGCTGGAGGGTTTGAGTCAGGCAACGGGCACTCTGTGACACCTCCATCCTCCCGGCCCCCCAGCTGGGACCCTCGGCATCCTTGGCTCCCCCTCCTGCACCCTCTACGCTGAGCCACCAAGGACTCTTTGCCCCACTTTCCTTCCCCTCCCCACAGCCACGCTCTCGCCAAACTGCCCCTTCTCTCCCTGGACCACTGCTGCCACCAACCGTTCACATCACCCTCAGGGGTCCCCAGCGGCCCTGAGCTGACTGCTGGCTCTTAAGGAAGTGTCAGTGAGCCAGCAGGGATCTGGCTCCCCAGTGGTCCCTGCAGACGGAGGACATGGCCAGCCTCTGCATCCCAGGCTTGGCTGCAGGGGCCGCATCTGCCTGAACACCTGCAAGGCCTCTTCCCACACCTGGCCTGGCCTTCATATCTGGAGGGGACCCCTCACAATCTGTCAGGACAGGGATGGGGAGGTTGAGAAGGGCCCCTGTGGACCACCTGACCAACCCCCTCATTGCTCATGGGGGAAACTGAGGCCATGTGAGGGGAAAGAGAGGCTTGCCCATGGTCATGGAGCAAGTGGTTGAGAGGCTGAGGGAGGCCTGGCCTGCGAGCAGCCCCTCCTGGCAGGGCATCAGCTGCCTCCTGCTTCCTGTTTATCTGCCCCTGGCCTGCAGTGGGCTAACTCATGCACTGACCAAGTGTTTATTGAGCACCTACTGTGTGTGAGACTATGGTGCCAGGACAAACATGAAGAGCTGGGCTCAGAGCAGAAGTCTCTCTAACACGGAGTGGGAGCCCAGAAGCCACTGGGGGGAAGGGCAGCAGCGCTGCTGATGCGGGTGTGCTGGGTTCCTGAGGTCACAGCCTGCGGGTCTTAGGAAATGAAGACAAACAAGGACCTCCCAACTCCCCAAGGCCCTAAGGGGCGGAGTAATCCCGGCTCCTTGAGCTGTTTCCACCCCTTCGGTGAAGGGTCGTGTCTTAGTCATCTACTGCTGCTGTAACAGAAATACCACAAATGAATGGCTTTAACAAACAGAAATTTATTCTCTCACAGTCTAGGAGGCTAGAAGTCGAAATTCAGGGTGCCAGCTCCAGTGGAAGGCTTTCTCTTTCCTGGCTCTGGGAGAAGGTCCTAGTCATCGATCTTCCCCAGTCAAGCTTCTCAGCACAGGGACCCCAGGTCCAAAGGATGCGTTGTCTCCTGGCTCTTGTTTCTTGGTGGTATGAGGTCCCCCTCTCTCTCTGCTCACTTCTCTCTTTTATATCTCAAAAGAGATTGACTTAAAATACAACCAAATCTTGTAGATTGAGTCCTGCCTCATTAACATAACTGCCGCTAATCCTGCCCCATTAACATTATAAACCAAAAACCAAACTCTTTGCTGTTGAGTCAATTCCGACTCATAGCAACCCTATAGGACAGAGTAGAACTGCCCCGTGGGGTTTCCAAGGAGCAGCTGATGGATTCCAACTGCTGACATTTTGGTTAGTGGCCAAACGCTTAACCACTGCGCCACCAGGGCCCCAATTAACATTATAGAGGTAGGATTTACAACACACAGGAAAATCACATCAGATCACAAAATGGTGGACAATCACGCAATACTGGGAATCATGGCCTAGCCAAGTTGACACATATTTTTAGCAGACATAATTCAATCCGTAACAGGTCACCTGACTCCCACCTGGGCAGGAGGTCAGGCTGGGGCAGATGATGGGGGAGAACCTCCAGCCGGGGCGACCTGAAGCCCAAGCAAGAGCCTGACCACCCCTGAGCCTCAGTTTTCGTAAAGTGGGGATGATGGGCCTGCCTAGGAGTGGGTTGTCCTCACCCCAGGAGGCCACATGTCCCTCTCCAGGCCTCGGTTTCCCCCATGACCTCCAGGCCAGGAGCTCTGGTGCTTGCAGTTGGTCCCAGCAGAGCAAGCAGAGCCCCAAGACGCAGATGGAGGTGACTCCGTGGCCAGCTGGGAAGACAGAACATACCAGCCTGCAGCTGAGCTATGAGGCTCATCCCAGCCAATCCAGGCCTGGGGCATGGTCTCAGCAGCACCATCAGGGGACAAGGCAGCTTCTCAGCCCACTGTTTCCAACCAGCCTCAGGATGGACATTTTTCAGTTCCACACTGGGCCTGTGCTGGGCACCGTCCCTGCAGTGGGTCCTATAAACCTCATCACATCAGATGAGCGCTGATTTACAGACGAGGAGACTGAGGCCCAGAGAGGTGCAGTGACTTGCCTCGGTCCACACAGTAAGTCAAGGGCAGAGCTGGGTCTCGAACTTGGGTGTGCCCCACTCCAAACAGCAGGTGCTCACTCAGAAGGCAGATGGTCTGTTGTCTAAACCAGTGGCTGTCAAACACTTGGGGGACTTCCTACAGCTCGGCTTGCTGATGGGACCCAGGGTTCACATATCTAGCAAGTCCCCAGGCGATGCTGGTCAGGGCCACTCGGGGCTGCCAAAAGTACCAGAAACTCCATGTACTTATAGGCTGGTTCATGTTCCAGCAAATGCTCCCTAACACCACCTTTGGGGTGCAGGAGCTGAACCCTGGGGACCCAGAGACTGATCAGCCTGAGGCCCAAGGGGTGGGGATGTCATGGACAAGGAGAGTACTGGGAGTGAGGGACACAGGCCAGTGTGACATCCGTCCCAGGCTATTCTCATGAGGACCTGGGCAATGGGCAGGGAGGGCTAGATGGCCGCGTCTGCCTCCCCACCCTCCCCATCTGCTGCCCCCTTCTCTGGGCCCCATGTGACCCAGTGCCCGGCAGTCTCTGCGGCCCTCTGGGTCTGTGGCCGCAGCCCCTCCACTGCCGCGGCCTCTGCAGGCCCTTCCAGCTGCCTCTTCCCTGACCTCACTGCTCCCATTCGTACCCCTGGGCCCCCGCTGCCCCCAGATCCCTGCAGAGGGGCATGCAAAGCTGGCAGGGTCATGTTCTGCCCACGATCTTTCTGGGAGAAGATTTTCGGGCTAGCATTCCACACCCAGGCAATCTAGCAATGAAACCTGAGGACAGACTGTCTTCAGGCATGTTAAGACCAAGATTTCCACTGCAGGAAGTTATGGAGAGTAGGATTGCAAAATGAGGATGTGAACTGAGAAAAAGGCAGCATGGGGTCCAGGAAACAGGGACTGCAGCAAAGGAGCAGGTGAAGGGAAGTCCCAGGGACGGAGGGGTAGAAGGGGGCTGTTCATTAAGGCAGTATGTGTCCTGGTTAAAGGAGTCCCTGAGTGGGGCAAACGGTGAAAGCGCTTGGCTGCTAACCAAAAGGTTGGAAGTTTGAGTCCACCCAGAGGTGCGTTGGAAGAAAGGTCTGGTGACCTATGTCCAAAAACTCAACCATTAAAAACCCCATGGAGCACAGTTCTACTCTGACACACGTGGGGCCGCCGTGAGTTAGAATCGACTCCATGGCAACGTTAAAGGGGGTGCCCTGGACTCCAGTGCCTGGATTCCCAGTCCCATACTCATCTGCTGTGTGTTCCTGTTGCTGCGGTAACAAATGACCACAAACTTAGTGGACAATGCAGTTCTGTAAGTTCTGTACAGTTCTCTACAGTTCTGTAAGTTATAAGACCAACATAGTTCTCCCTGGGCTAAAATCAAGGTGTCGGTGGGCTGCGTTCCGATCCTTTCTGGAATCTCTGGAGGAGGATCCATTTTCTTGCTTATTGGAGTTGTTGGCAGAATTCAGTGCACTGAGGTGCTGGTGTCCTTGCTGGCCATCAGCTGAGGGCTTAGAGACCACCGCGTTCCTTGCCTCCATCTTCAAAGCCAGCAACACCGGGTCGAGTCCCTCTCGCACTGAATGTCCTGTGCCTCGCTGTTCTCCTCTGAAAGTGAACATATTATTATTGGCTTCAAAGGTTGTCTGGGGACCACATAAGAACACGTGTGAAGCACACAGAACAGGGTGCAGCTCATAGGAAGAGTTCAATAAATTCTAGTTATGTAAAATTTAGGACTTATTTGGAAAAATTATTATAGGTTTTGACAGATGTTTTGCAACATTTGGGAAAAACTAGCAATAACTGATTTTGGTTCTACCACGCGTCTGTCGGTTGGTCGTACTACAGGGGCTTGTGTGTCGCTGTGATACTGGAAGCTTTGCCACAGGTATTTCAAATACCAGTAGGGTCACCCATGGTGGACAGGTTTCAGTGGAGCTTCTAGACTAAGACAGACTAGGAAGAAGGACCTGGCAACCTACTTCTGAAAAAATTGGCCAGTGAAAACCTTTTTTTAAAGTTTTTTTTTGTTTAATTGTTGTACTTTAAGTGAAAGTTTACAATTCAAGTTAGTCTCTCATACAAAAACTTATACACACATTGTTATGTGACCCTAGTTGCTCTCCCTATACTGTGACAGCACACTCCTCCTTTCCACCCCTGATCACCCGTGTCCATTCAACCAGCTCCTGAAGCTCTCCGCGTTTCTCATCTCACCTCCGGACGGGAGCTGCCTGTTTAGTCTCTTGTATCTACTTGAGCTAAGAAGCAGGCTCTTCATGAGTATCACTTTATGTCCCATAGTCCAGTCTAATCTGTGTCTGAAGAGTTGGCCAGTGAAAACCTTATGAATAGCAGAGGAACACTGTCTGATACAGTGCGGGAAGATGAGCCCCTCAGGTTGGAAGGCGCTCACAACAAGGTGGATTAACACAGTGGCTGCAGCCATGAGCTCAGCATAACGACTGTGAGGATGGCGCAGGCCCGGGCGGCGTTTCCTTCTGCTGTACACAGGGTCAGTACGAGCGGGAACCGACTCGACAGCACCTAACAACAACAACAACTTTGGTTAGCAATAGAAAGCTAACCAACAAATTGTTTAAATCAACCAATAAAATAGTTACCTAAACATTTTGCCTTTTAAAATGGAGAGCATTCGTGCTTCTCTAAGTGTGCCCTGCCTGAGCGCATAGGGTGGGTGGAAATCAGAGGACCCTGTTCACAATTCAACGAACTCCCTTCCAAGTGTATCTGACCTGCACAGAAACGATGGGTCTAAGAGAGAGTGTTCACTGTGTCCCCGTCAGCCCTAACTAAAGTCCAATGGTGTTGTCCTCCAGGGGCAAGGGACAAGATCTGGGCTTGTCTCCGCTTTGTGACTCAGCGTATGACTGCCTAGGCATGTCTGGCTTTTCCTTAAGGAAGCATTTGGCTTTCAGCTAACTCCTACTTCACCGTGAACGCAGTAAATAAACAAAATGCCCTTTCACCTGGCCACAGGCATACCAGGATGCCTTGATAGAAGATAAATACCCAGGGCGATTACACAGAGGCCATGTGGATGGGACCGTTTGTCTGGGCCCTCCTTCCAAAGCCCTCCTGGGTCTTAAAACCAAACGATAGTTTAGCTGAACGAGTAAAAAAAATCTGCCTTGAGCATTATGCTCTTTAAGAACTATCTATATGGGATCAAATTGACAACAACTTGAAAGTTTCAATAGGAATCTTAGGGGGCAATGAGTTTATGTTAATGGGAGGAACAGCTCAGGGAAGGAGAGGGAGAATGGTTGTACAACTCCAAGAATGTAAATCCACGTCACTAAACTGTACACGTAGAAATGGTTGAATTGGGGTATGTTTTGCTGTGTATATTCTCAACGATAACAAAATAAATAAAACAATAATAATAATAACAAAGCCCTCCTTCGTTCTCATGAGGACCCTATAGGACAGAGCAGAACTGCCCCATAGGGTTTCCAAGGCTGTAATCTTTATGGAAGCAGACTGCCACATCCTCCTCCCGAGGAGCGGCTGGTGGGTTCAAACTGCCGACCTTTCAGTTAGCAGCCGAGCGCTTAACTACTGAGCCACCAGGGCTCCTCCTTTGAAAGAAAAGAAAAAAAGATAAATCCCAAGGACAATCACACAGCAGGCCACGTGGGCCTGACTCTGTCTGGGTTCATCTGTCAAAGCCCTCCTTTGTACTGTCCCTCAGAGCTCAAGCCTCCCTTGTCCCCAGTTTTATTCTTCCGGGCTGTCCTTTCAGTTTTTTTTCTCATTCTCTAGAATTCTTACTAATTTTTGGTACCTTTAGAAGAGGCTCGCTCTCCTACTTATCCAGGCTAGAAATGGGGTGTTAGGACACTGCTTTGCAGAGAAGGCCTCAGACCTTCCCCATTGTGGTGGATAAACCCTTAATAATATATCTATCTGTCATCTATCTATCTATCTGTCATCTATCTATCTATCTATCTATCATAGTATTAGGTGGTTAAGTTCTGTGAAGAACACTTAGCTCCTTGATACAGCTAGATCAACCCATCTACTTTTGTGGGTCAGTGGTTAAGAGCTCAGCTGCTAACCAAAAGCTCGGCATTTCGAATCTACCAGCCACTCCTTGAAAACCCTATGGGGCAGTTTTACTGCGTCCTCTGGGATTGGAATCGACTCAACAGCAACGGGTTTGGTTTTTGGTTTATTGGAACATCTGGGGAAAATTAGCAATAACTACTTTTGGTTAGCAATAGAAAGCTAACCAAATTTCTTTGTAAAAAATCAGTAAAACGGTTACTTAAACATTTTGCCTTTTAAGATGAAGCATTCATGGTTCTCCAAGTGTACCCTGTCTGACCACATAGGGTTGGTGGAAATCCCAAAGGAATCTGCTTGACAGAGCAGAACTGCCCCATAGGGTTTGCAAGGCTGTAATCTTTTTTTTTTTTTTCTTTTTGTACTTTAAATGAAGGTTTACAGAACAAACGAGCTTCTCATTAAACAGTACACATATTGTTTTATGACATTAGTTAACAGCCCCACGACATGTCAACACTTTCCCTTCTCGACCTTGGGTTCCCTGTTACTAGCTTTCCTGTCCCCTCCTGCCTTCTAGTCCTTGTCCCTGGACTGTTGTGCCCCATTAGCCTCGTTTTATGGGGCTGTCTAATCTCTGGCTGAAGGGTGAACCTCGGGAGTGACTTCATTACTGAGCTAAAAGGGTGTCCGGGGGCCATACTCTCAGAGTTCCTCCAGTCTCTGTGAGGCCAGTAAGTCTGGTCTTTTTTTGTGAATTAGAATTTTGTTCTACATTTTTCTCCAGCTCTGTCCGGGACCCTCTGTTGTGATCCCTGTCAAAGCAGTCAGTGGTGGTAGCCGGGCTAGTTGTACTGGACTCAGTCTGATGGAGGCCGTGGTAGTTGTGGTCCATTAGTTTGGACTAATTTGGACTAATCTTTCCCTTGTATCTTTTTTTATATTTATATATAGTACTTTAGATGAAGATTTACAGAATAGTTTATCATTAAATAGTCAGTACACATACTGTTTTATGACATTGGTTAACAACCCCACGACATGTCAACACTCTCCCTTCTGGACCTTGGAGGACCTTTTTTTTTTTTGGTGAAAATATACATAGCCAAAGTTACAGCATTTCAAAAGTTTCTACATGTACAATTCAGTGACATCGAT
>NW_004444005.1:4617038-4687614 GCF_000243295.1 Trichechus manatus latirostris | reverse complement strand
ATTAGTCCTTCGGACTAATCTTTTCCTTGTATCCTGTTCTCTTCATTCTCCCTTGCTCCCGAAGGGGTGAGACCAGTGGGGTATCTTACACGGCCGCTCACAGGCTTTTAAGAGCCCAGACGTTACTCACCAAGGGAGAATGTAGAGCACTGTCTTTATAAACTGTGTTATGCCAACTGAGCTAGATGTTCCCCTAGACCATGGTCCCCACAGCCGTCCACCCAGCAATTCGGTCCCTCAGGGAGTTTGGATGTGTCTATGGAGTTTCCATGACCTTTCCTTGTACAAGTTGTGCTGGCTTCCCCAGTATTGTGTACTGTCTTGTCCAAGGCTCTACTCTTTATGAAAGCAGACTGCCACATCTTTCTCCTGAGGAGCAGCTGGGGGTTTGAACCGCCGACCTTCGGTTAGCAGCCAAGCACTTAACCACTTGGTAAATAGGAAGACTTCAGCTCCAAATAGTAAATGGGACCATCTTTCCCATTAGAAAGGATATGACTGTTCTTTATAAACGTGTTGAGTGGAAAACGGTATAGATTTGTTCTGTATAGGGCCAGACCAGTACCAACGGACACCAAGTACAGCAGACATATACTCTGACTCAGTGTAAGGAAGATCTTTCTAACAGAGTTGTTTGCAAAAGTTGTTTGCTCTTCTGGATGGTAATAAATTTTCCTTCTTTGGAAAAGTTCCAAACCTGGGTTTATATGAGTCTACATTCCCTGCAAGCTTCCAGCTTCTCCTGAGGATACCTAACTAGACATCTTGAGTTGAGTAAATATTCCCAGCCTCTAAAAGTGGAAAGAGCACTGCTAAAGGCTTTTCTGGGGCTTTGCTGGAAAGCTGCCCTCCTGTGCTGCTCACCACTGGTTCTTCAGCTCTAAACCCATCGTATCGATGAGTGTTTTAAAGTTCCGAGAAGTGAAGTGACCTGACCAAGGCTTCAGCATTCTAAAGTGGCTGCGCTGGGATCAGAGCCAAGGTATTACATTTGACTGCAAAACCTGTTATCCTTCTACTGCACCATTTAACCCCAGGCAATATTTTTCTAGTGGCTCCACACCCACTATTATAAAAGAGGCACCTTCTCTGTGGGTTTACACCCTTGTAGTTAGGGCACTGGTGGTTCACTGGTAGAATTCTCACTTCCATCTGGGAGACCTCGGTTCAGTTCCTGGCCAATGCACCTCAAGTGCAGCCACCACCCATCTATCGGTGGAGGCTTGCAGGATGCTATGATCCTAAACAAGTTTCAGCAGAGCTTCCAGACTAAGAGGCTAGGAAGAAAGGCCTGGCCATCTGCTTCTGAAAATCAGTCAGTGAAACCGTATGGACAACAATGGTCTGGCCCAGTTGTGCATGCATGGGGTCACCACGAGTTCGGGCAACTCCACCACAGCTAACAATTAGAAATGGTAGCCAAAGGGTAACCTGCAGGCCAGGAGGCACTGGGGTTCAAAGTCAAGCATCTTTTCTTGTCAGCGCCCATCAGTTCTGAGTACTTTTTGCCTCCGTGAGGACTGCTCTCTCCTCTACATTCTACCCATTAACCAAACTATACGAAAACCAATTTTCCAGGATGGAAAGCTTCCCCATCCAGGGCTCCGCCTTAGATATTGTTGTTACGTGCCGTTGAGCAGATTGTGACTCACAGTGACCCCATGTGGCAAAGCAGAACTGCCCCACTGGGTCTCCTAAACTGTAATCTTAACAGAAGCAGATTGCCAGGTCTTTCTCCCGCGGAGCCGCTGGCGGGTTCCAACCGCAGACCTTTTAGTTAGTAGCCTAACGCTTAACCTTTGCACCACCAGGGCTCCTTCAGCCTTAGCTGAGGGAAGGAAAAAACAAGGCGACTATCGAAAATCCGTCGGTCCGGGTGGGCTCCAGTCCTCTGTCTTGCGCGGAGACGGACGGCGGGGAGCCCCTTTGTCTCAGTTTCCTCCTTTGTCGTTTGAAGTGCCTGGTTCTGCTGTCCTCGCGGGAAAGATGTAAGAAGACCTTGGCCGTAGAAGCATTCCGTCAGTCGAATGAGGAGCAACGACCCCAAACAGCGCCGGTCGCAGTTGCCTACTCCAGCCCCGCCCCCAGCGACCTAAAGGCGAAGCTGCGAGCGCTACTGCGGGCGAAGGCGGGAGTAGGCGCGCGAGCCCCACGCGCAAGCGCGGGTAGCGCCGGGGGCGGGACTTGGGGGCGGGCCAGCGGCCCGCTAAGCGAGGGCCCGCAGGGAAGAAGAGCGGCGCGTGCGCCTCGCTTGTGGGCGGAGCCGGGGCGGGGCTTTCCGGGGCGGAGTCTGGCCGTCACTCGCAACCCCGCCCCTCGGCTGTCGTCGGTCTCCAGGAGGCGGCAACCGCTTCTCCTCCGCCTTTCCGAGTTGGCGGAGCCAGCAGGACCCCGGCTCTCTGGTGACAATGGGGGACCCCAGCAAGCAGGACATCCTGACCATCTTCAAGCGCCTCCGCTCGGTACCCACTAACAAGGTAAGGGCCGCCGAGCGTACTCAGGCCTGCCGGGCATCGCTGCCGGACCTCGCGGGAGGCCCTGCGGGGAGGAGGAGCCGCCTGGCTGTGACACGTCGCACTGTGGGGCCGCGGCGGCCTGGGCCTCGCCTGCCTTGACCAAGGAGGGCCTAGGAGGGGGTGCATGCCCACGGGCCCCGGGCGGGGCGGGCACTGGGGCTCCTGGGCGCCCCTGGGGTGGGAGCAGACACCTGTGGGTTCCTGTCACCGGGCCGGGGAGCATACTGGAGGGGGGCTCCTGGTGGGTGGTCACGTGTGAGTTCTTCAGAGGGCTGGGGGTGAGCACATGGGGGGCAAGCACCGGGGGGCTCCTGAGAGTGGGGCCGGTTACCTGGGGACCCCCCTCCCAGAGAGGGCTGGGGGAAGACATCACGGGGCACCTGTGACCCAGCTGTGGTTAGACACTGGGACTGCCTGTGACCCCGAGCCTCAGAAAACCTGTCAGCGCCGGGTGCTTGAGAAAGCTCGACTAGCCCCCTCCCCATCCTGTGGGAGCCTGGGTGAGTCCCTTTGTCCCCTAGTAGTAGCCTTGGTCACTTTTCCTATCTGACAAAGCTGCTGAGTGGTTTCTTCAAGGGTTTCCAGCTTTTTTCTCTTTTGCTAAGTTGATCAGAAACCCTTTCCTTTTCTCTGAGTCTCTTTGGAAATTGGGGTTTTCTTTTTTCTTCAGAGGCTGTTTCCTGTCCCCGTGCTCCCCCCACCCCCAACCACAAAACTTTGACAACTTTTTGCAACTGTCTGGAGGTGTGATGACGCATCGGGAGAATGTGACACCCTCAGCCGAGGATGGAGGATCGCAGTTCGGAGTGCAAAGGGCTGCCCTGTCAGCCTGGACTCTCCACCCCTCCATTGACAGGAGCTCTGTCCCTCTGTCCACAGGGCATGCAAGGGCCCTGGCCTTTACCGAACCCCCACACCCACCTCCAAAGTGAACAGCTGTTAACAAGCCTGGTCCTGAGCCTGGAAATGATGGCGTAGAAAACCCCTGAGTTTTACAAAGTTTAGGTGGTGTCATTTAAGTCTTTATGGTGGTGGTGGTGGTTGGGTGCCATCAAGTTGATTCCGACTCATAGTGACCCCAAGTGTTACAGAGTAGAACTGCCCCATAGAGTTTTTTAGGATGTAATTTCTATGGAAGCATATCACCAGATCTTTCTCCTGCGGAGCTGCTGGATGGATTCAAACCACCAACCTTTTGATTAGCAGCCAAGCCCCTAACCATTGCCCACCAGGGCCACTTGATAGTGGAGGGGCACTCATAGTTTTACAGCCTAAGAGGAGGGAGGTGGGAAACAGTTTATTGGGGGTGATGTCTGCCAGATATAGGAAAGCCAGGAGGAGAAAATTCCAGTGCTATGTTTCTGTGGTATTTTCAAATTGATCTGTTTATAAAGAGTGGTTACTGTATAACTAGGCAAGATTAGGATCTGCACTTAACATTATAGAAACTAGAATTTTTTCTGTTATCTTTATCACATAAACAGATCAACATGTGCTCCCTTTGACTGAGTTCATCAAAAGGAGGGTGTCCCCTTCTAAATATAAAGTCAGTGTCTTTCTACCAAGAGACACTCTTGGAGGGTCATGTGTGGACTTGCTTGTAAACTATTACGCGGACTCTGCCTCTTTCTATCTCTGTCACCATATTTCCCTGATCTGAAAATGGGAGCAGGAGCTCGATGCAGCTCAAAGGGTTCTTGTGAGAATTAAGTGAGATAATCCAAGAAAAGCACTTAGAGCAGAAACTGCCTATGGAAAAAAACAATAACAACGACTTGTTGCCGTCAAACCGATTAAGACTTATGGTGACCCCATGTGTTACAGAGTAGAACTACTCCATAGGGTTTTCTTGGCTGTCATCTTTACAGAAGCAGATTGCCAGGCCTTTTTTCTGTGGTGTTGCTGGGTGGGTTTGAACTGCCAACCTTTAGGTTAGTACTCATGTGCAAACTGCTTGTGCCATCTGGGGACCTACCTGCATATATTGTCGTTGTTAGGTGCTGTTGAGTCGGTTCTGACTCACAGCAACTCTGTGTACAGCAGAACGAAACACTGCCTGGTCCTGCGCCATCCACACAATCGTTGCCATGTTTGAGCCCATTGTTGCAGCCACTTTGTCAGTCCATCTCCTTGAGTGTCTTCCTCTTTTTCACTGACCCTCTATTTTACCAAGCATGATGTCCTTCTCCAAGGACTAGTCCCTCCTGATAATGTGTCCGGAGTACGTGAGAAGAAGTCTTGTCATCCTCACTTCTAATGAGCATTCTGGCTGTACTTCTTCCAAGACAGATTTGTTCATTCTTCTGGCAGTCCATGGTATATTCAGTATTCTTAGCCAACACCGTAATTCAAAGGCAACAGTTCTTCTGTCTTCTTTATTCATTGTCCAAATGCATATATTAGACATCAATAAATGTGAGCTATGTTTTGTTATAATTTTTATAGTGAAGAACCCATACTTCTTGTTGTCAAGTCAATTAGGACTCATAGTGACCCTATAGGGCAGAGCAGAACTGCCCCATAGGGTTTTCAAGGAGCGGCTGGTGGATTCAAACTGCTAACCTTTTGTTTAACAGCAGAGCTCTTAACCACTGCGCCACTAGGGCTCCATGAAGGACACACTTATGAAAATATTTATATTTTTCAATGTTGTTGTGTTGTTGTTGTTGTCATTAGGTGCTGTCGAGTCAGTTCCGACTCATAGCGACCCTATGTGCAACAGAACGAAACACTACCCAGTTTTGCACCATCCTCATGATCATTGTTATGCTTGAGCCCATTGTTGCAGCCACTGTATCAATCCATCTTGTAGAGGGTATTCTTTTTTGCTGACCCTCCACTATTTTGCAATAGAATTAATAAAAGCATTGAGCAAAAATATTTCCTGGTAATGTTCTACAATAATATGCTGTATTTCTTGATAAAGATGTTTTATTTGGTCATTGGTATGAAGCTATTGCCTAAATAAAGATGAAAACTAGTTTTAGATGTGAAATAGTTGCATAACAATGAGCAGTTTTTTTAACAGGGTGAAAAAGAGCTCTAAGATATATGAGACAAGAAAGGTAGTTGAAGAAAAACAACTTGGGTTACTTTTAGAATATGGTATCCAGTTTCTTCCTCTGGTGTACTGATGGATATTTACTATGGATCAAAGATTTTAACTCATAAGTGTCAGATTTTTAGTTAGTGCAATCCTTCCTTGTCACTATAGTCTTCCGTAGTTTTACATAGATTGCTTAGATTATTCATCCATCAAATATTCATGGAGCACCTAGAGAGTTCTGGGCACTGTGCAAAGCATTGAGGGTACACTGATGAAGAAAACGATCTGGCTCCTGCCATCAGGGAGCTGGTAGTCTAGAGGATGAAGGACACAGAAGGGCTGCATGCATGGCAGTGTGTGAGAGGCGGTGTGGTGTTGTTGCTGTTGTTAGGTGCCGTTGAGTTTGTTCCAACTCATAGCGACCCCAGGTACAACAGAACGAAACACTGCCTGGTCCTGGGCCATCCTCACAATTGTTGTTATGCTTGAGCCCATTGTTGCAGCCACTGTGTCAGTCCATCTCTTGGAGGGTCTTCCTCTTTTTCACTGACCCTCTACTTTACCTAGGATGATATCCTTCTCCAGGGACTGGCTCCTCCTGATAACATGTCCAAAGTATGTGAGATGAAGTCTCGCCATTCTTGCTTCTAAGGAGCGTTCTGGCTGTACTTCTTCCAAGACAGATTTGTTCGTTCTTCTGGCAGTCCCTGGTATATTCAGTATGCTTCACAAACACCATAATTCAAAGGCCTCAATTCTTCTTCTGTCTTCCTCATTCCTTGTCCAGCTTTCGCATGCATATGAGGCAATTGAAAACACCATGGCTTGAGTCAGATACACCTTAGTCCTCGAGGTGAAGTCTTTGCTTTTCAACACTTTAAAGAAGTCTTTTATAGCAAATTTGCCCAATGTCATACGTCATTTGATTTCTTGACTGCCGCTTCCATGGGTGTTGACATTCTTCTTCATGTAGCCCAGCTTATGGAATTATTTGCTCAGTATACAGATTGAATAAGTATGGTGAAAGGATATAACCCTGACGCACACCATTCTTGACTTTAAACCACACAGTGTCCCCTTGTTTTGTTCGAACGACTGCCACTTGGTCTATGTACAGGTTCCTCATGAGCACAATTAAGTGTTCTGGAATTCCCATTCTTCGCAGTGTTATCCATAATTTGTTATCATCCACATGGTCGAATGCCTTTGCATAATCATTAAAACACAGGTAAACATTTTTCTGGTATTCTCTGCTTTTAGCTGTGATCCACCTGACATCAGCAGCGATCTCCCTTGTTCCACGTTCTCTTCTGAACCTAGCTTGAATTTCTGGCAGTTCCCTGTTCATGTACTGCTGCAACCACTTTTGAATGACCTTCAGCAAAATTTTACTTGTGTGTTATATTAATGATATTGTTCGATAATTTCCGCATTCTGTTGGATCACCTTTCTTGAGAATGGCAGTGTAATGAAGGGTAAAGGGTGGGCTCTGGAGGCACTTCTTAGCTGTGTTACTTAACTTTGCAATTCCTCAGTTTTCTCTAAAATGGGAATCAGAACTGGCTACATAATTTGTGGGGCCCAATGCAAAATGAAAATGCAGGCCCCTTATTAAAAAATTATTAAGAATTCTAAGTACTGGGCCCCGTGTGACTACATAGGGCCTGCGCATGCCTGGGAAGCTGGCCCTGGGGGGGATAATCATAGGACCTTCTTACAGGCCTGTTGTAAAGACTAAATTGGTTGAAGTGCTAAGAACAGTGCCTGACAAAGAGTCAGCTCTCAGTATTGTTATTGTTATTAGGTGCCATTGAATCTGTTCCAACTCATAACAACCCCATGTGACAGAGTAGAACTGCCCGATAGAGTTTCCTAGGCTGTAATCTTTATGGGAGCAGATCGCCAGGTTTTTCTCCCTTGGAGCTGCTGGATTGGTTCAAAACGCCAACCTTTCTGTGAGGGGCTGAGAACTTAACTGTGCCACCAGGGCTCCTTACACTCAATACTAGCTATTACTATTTCTACAATGATTATTATTCTCATTATTATGCAAAGCAAATCGTCAGTCAAGAGCTATTTATTTTTTGTCACCCTAAGAGCTGATATTCTACTTCATTTTCAGAAAAGTGTAGTTTGACTTTGGTGAAGGCTTGCTTATCAAAACAAAATACGCTCCCTGCTCCCAAAGCAGTCTTCCGCTCCAGCAGGAGTTTGCGAGAACCAGACCTGTATCTCTAAGGGCCTTCTGACCTCAATTTCCACAGGTCTCAGTCTGTACTCTCGCTCGTCCACCCGTACAACCTGCCCCGCCTCTTGTATTTGTATTTAGCATGTTCCTACTGTATGACAGGCTAGGTGCTATGCTCGGGTGACAAACTGGTGATCAAGATAGGGTCCTTGCCTGCATGGAGCTACATGCTAGCAGTTCCTCATCTTAGCTGGTGGGCCAGGAGGATAGAGGCTGCCATTGAGAAACCCCACTGCTCTGTCCTCAGAAGTGATTCTCAAACTGGCCTGTTCTGAGCTGTGCTCACCAGACCTCTGCTTGGTCCCCTCCGTCCACACGACCATTTCCCATCCAGGCTCTTTTGCCGCTTACAAACTTTTTAGACCCTATTCTTTTTTTTTTTTTTTTAACTTTAGATGAAGGTTTATAGAACAAACGAGCTTCTCATTAAACAGTTAGTACATATATTGTTTTATGGCATTGGTTGACAACCCTATGACATGTCAGTACTCTCCCCTTCTCCACCTTGGGTTTCCCATTACCAGCTTTCCTGTCCCCTCCTGCCTTCTAATCCTTGCCCCTGGGCTGGTGTGCCCCTTTAGTCTCGTTTTGTCCAATGGGTCTGTCTAATCTATGGCTAAAAGGTGAACCTCTGGAGTGACTTCATTACTAGGCTAAAAGGGTGTCTGGAGGCCATACTCTTGGGGTTTCTCCAGTCTCTGTCAGGCCAGTACATCTGGTCTTTTTTTTTTTGAGTTAGAATTTTGTTTTACATTTTTCTCCTGCTCTGTCTGGGACCCTCTGCTGTGATCCCTTAGACCCTATTCTTGAGAGCTCAAATGCCTCTTGGACCCCATCTAGAAAACCTTTTGCATCCCACCCTTGCTTACTACAATACCATCTTATAACTAATTGCCTTGCCTGCTAGACTGCTAGACTGTGGGCTTCCTGGGGCAGACTCCTTCTGAATCATCTTTGTGTGTCCAGCGCCCGGCACAGTGCCAGATACAGTACGCACAATAACCAGTAGTTGAGTAAGAGAGGGAATGCAAACAGCCTCTCGCACTTCTTGTACCACAACACCTGTTATGGTGCCTGTTGTACAGCAGGCAATCGATAAACATGAGCTGTCAAGGGCATGACAATTTGTCTCTATTCACCTGGAGCAACAGAGGAAGAAGGAGAGTCAGGAACAGGAGGAGGATATGGATATGTGGCTAATTGCCTCTGTGAACAACTGCCTCCTCTGCCATGAGACCAGAAGAGCTGGATGGTGCCTGGCTACCATTACTGAACATTCTGATCAAAGATTCTATGGAAGAATCCTGATTAAAGTGGGGAAATGTAGCACAGAATTTCAAACCCTCATGGAAGCCAGACTTTCTGGAGCCATAGAGGCTGGATGAACCCCCGAAACTATTGTTCTGAAATAATCTTTAAACCTTCAACCAAAAATATCCCCTGAAATCTTCTTGAAACTAAACAGTAGTTTAGCTTAACTGGTAAAGAATATCTGGCCTTGTGCTTTGTGTTCTTTTAAGGTCTGTCTATATGGGATCAGACTGACAACAGTAACTCGAAAGATTAGACAGGAACCTTAGAGGCAATGAGTTTATGTTATGGGGGAGAACCAACTCAGAAAAGGAGGGTGAGAATAGTCGCACAACTCCAAGAATGTAATCAGTGTCACTGAATTGTACATGTAGAAACTGTTGGTGCATGTTCTGCTGTGTATATTCTCAACAACAACAAAATAAAATATAACAAACACAATACAATAACATGAGGTGAATTGACAGGCACCTTTCACGTCAATTGTCACCCCCTTACCCTTGATCTCGCATGCTTAATTCCAGCCTGTCATGATGAGGGGCTTTGGAAAATCCACTCATGTTTTTTCTGTTGTGTTGCCCTCAAAATGGCAGAAACCTGTTGCCGTCGAGTCAATTCTGTCTCATAGCGACCCTGTGGGACAG
This sequence comes from Trichechus manatus latirostris, assembly GCF_000243295.1. Classification (NCBI taxonomy): domain Eukaryota; kingdom Metazoa; phylum Chordata; class Mammalia; order Sirenia; family Trichechidae; genus Trichechus; species Trichechus manatus. The sequence continues at coordinate 4,677,849 of NW_004444005.1, read as the reverse complement.
AGTAGAGCTGCCCTATAGGGTTTCCAAGGAGCAGCTGGTGGATTTGAACTGCCAACCATTTGGTTAGCAGCTGAGCTCTTAACCACTGCACCACCAGGGCTCCCTCAAAATGCCAGAAGCCAGATCTTTCTTGATGATTATAGTTTGGACAACCTTCACATCGCTGGGTCTGCCTATACAGTGTGTCTAACATATTCTTTTTCTGAAAATTATTAAAAATTTTAATTAAAAAATTAAAACCAATTGTCTCATTAGTAGAATTTCTATAGTTCTGTTGTTCTGAACTTAATTAATTATAAATATTAATTTCTGTGACAAGCACTGTATATTTTTAAATTGCTTTTATGTCCAGTGATCAGATAAAGAATATTTGACTTTAGTCAGTATTGAAGGGGCTAATGGTAATTTTCGAACTCGCAGTAAGTTTTGAAAGTTGTTCATTGATGAGCAAATATTTGCTGAGTGCCTATGATGAGTAGGCATTGCTTTTCAGGCCCTGTGAGAGATAAAAAAAATACATAAATCTATTCCGCAAACATTTACCGAGCATTTACCAACCTTGTACAGGCTCTGTGCTGGTAGAGAAGGAAAGCAAGGTGAATGGAAATGTTGCCGACCCTCTAGGAGCTTTCAGTTCCCCTCAGTGGGGGAGGGAGCACATTTCTGGGTAGTGAGCTGTGTGTCTAAGAGTCATGAAAGTGGCCTGGGCAGAGTGGAGGAGCAGAGGTGGAGCAGGACACAGAGTTTCAGAGAGGAGCAGCTCTCAGTATTATCTATTGCTGTGTTTCAAATCACCCCAAGACAGCATCTTAAAACAACAAGCATTTATTATCTCAGCCAGGTTCTGCGAGTCAGGAATCTGAGGCGGCTTAGCTGGATGGCTTTGGCTTAGGGTCTCTCATGAGGTTACTGTCAAGCTGTGGGCCAGGGCTGCAGTCATCTGAGAGCTGGAGGAGCCCCTTCCAAGCTCACTCACGTGGTGGCCCTCAGTTCCTTGCTGGCTTTTGGACTGAGGGCCTCGGTTCCTTGCTGGCTTTTGGACTGAGGGCCTCGGTTCCTTGCTGGCTTTTGGACTGAGGGCCTCGGTTTCTTGCTACTTGAGCCTGTCCACAAGGGCCACCCGAGTATCTTCCAAACATGGCAGCCGGCTTCCCCCAGAGCCAGTGAGCCAAGGGAGGGAGAGAGGAACCCACAGTGTCTTTTATAACCTAATCTCAGAAGTGACATGCTGGCACTTCTGCCATATTCTATTGATCACACAGACCACCTGGTACAGTGAGAGGGGAGTTTCACAAGGGTGTGTATACCGGGAGGCAGGGGTCATTGGGGGCCATCTTGGATGCTGGCTGCCACACCCTCCTTCTCCTCTGGCTGGGAGAGAAAATGTATGCACCAGTGCCTACCATCTGGTCTAGAGCCACAGTCTAGAGTAGATAGTAAGACCTTGAGCCCTCCGAGCAGGGGGAGATCCCGGGGCCTACATGGAGAGTTCATTTACGTGACTAGTAGGATCCCTACGGATGCTGCAAGGATAAGTAATGTCTGAGGTGATATACAAACCTAAGTTCCCTTCACTACGCATTGTAATAAGAGAAATTGAAATTCGAGGATTTTTTTTTTCTTATCTAGGTGAGATATTTCTAAGAACTATAGTTTAAATTGTAAATTTTAAGTAGCTTTCAAGCCAAGTTATGTATTGTAACCTAAAGGATAACTCACTTGGCTAATATAAACCACAGGTGGTCCCCGACTTACGACATATTCAAGTTAAGACGAACTGAACTTACAACTGTCCGTTTTTTCCCCCAATGATTTGTGAATTTTTTTATGTACGTGTGTATTAAAATGTATCTATAAGTTTATATGTAATGTTTCCAACCCCCTAAGACAAATAAAGATCAGATTTATAAAGATACTGATAATAAACGGCAATAATAATGAAAACTAAAAAAAAAGATAATAAAGTATCCAACTTACATCAAAACTGACTTACGATGGGAGTCCTGGGAACAGAACCTGTCATAAGTCAGGGACTACCTGTATTCATATCTGAATTGTTTTTCCTTTCAGGTATGTTTTGATTGTGGTGCCAAAAATCCCAGCTGGGCAAGCATAACCTACGGGGTGTTTCTTTGCATCGATTGCTCAGGGTCACATCGATCCCTTGGTGTTCACTTGAGTTTTATCCGGTAAGTACGGGGGGAGGAGTGACTGCATTGTTGCATGGGTCTCCCTCCCCTTTTCTCTGTGTATTTGCTTTGACATCAAGTAAAATGGGAGGTTGATTATGAGTTCCAGAAACTGAAACTTTATATAATTAAGGTGATTAAAAGAATGATTTTCTATTTAGTTATTATTTTATAGAGATCTGCATCTGAGACAAAGGCAATGATGTTGAAAACCTAAAAGAAAGTCAGAATGGAGAGTTTGGAGACAGGTGTTCCTTTCCTTTGGTGATTGTCTAATCATTTGGAAGTACTGAGGAGTCTTGCTAGGACTCACTGGTGGTAGAAGGGAACTCATGCACTGTGGGTCCATCCTACGCCCCATCGAGGTGGAGAGTTCATGTAAATGGCGGAAAGCTCTGTGTACAGGGGTTCACTTCCAGCTTAGTCCTACAGCTATGACTTCCAAGGACACTAATATCGCAGATGATTTTTGTATGAATTTTAGCGGCTGTTTCAAATGTTTATAAAACGTAAGGATCTTTCTTCACTTTTCGTCCTGAGATTTGGACTGCCGTTGGTTCCTTCTGGAGAGTAAATTGTCTTCTACTTCTGATGCACTCGGGCAGTAGTCTATATGGTGCCTTTATGTCCATCAGAGAAAGGTGTCCCACCCCCCACCTGGGGCAGACGTAGCCCCACAGGCCAGTGGGAGGTGGGCGGTACCTTTGTGTGAAGTCAAAGAAATGGAAATAATAAAAGAAGCCCCTGCCAGACTCAAGGCTTGGAAGCAGAGCAAGGCTTCCCTATGTCAGCTTCCAGTACAACTCAGCGGCCGTGGCTCGGGCCTGCATTCCTGCCAGCCGCCTCCAGCCAGTCACCTGTGTCCCTGACGTGTCTGTTTCCAGGGAAGGGACCAGCCAGGCAGGCTGTTTGGAATTGTGGTGAGCAATTTTATAGCGTGACTTAAAGAATGTTGATACAACATAATTATTACAAGAGAGCATTTGCTTCCGTAGAATAAAGTCTATTATAATTCATAATGCGGTGTTTCGTATGATAGCACAAAAACCATATAGTGATAACAGCATACTTTTCTTTTTTAATGTATTAACTTATTAAAAAGAACTCTCCTGATGTATAGAGTTCTTTTTCCAGAAATCAGTTTGTGAAAGCGTGATCTGCTAAATATCTAAAGTCATACAACCCCATAGACCATTATTTAGAAAAGGGAGTTGTTTTGTGTCTTCTTACTGCTTTCAGAGTATCTGTCAGTTTCTTTTCATCTTTTCTCTTTTCTTATGCTCTGGCCCCAGAATATTTTTAATGTACTATCCTGTCCTTGTTTCCTTTCTAAGCGTTGAGGGGTTTTCTTGCCACGGCAAGTTTATTTTTAATGTACTTTTGTTTTTCCCAGATCCACTGTTACCAGTTAACGTTGGGTAACCTACTCTGCCCAGAGCTGATGGAAGCTGGACCCGAGGCAGCACATAACTTGGTTCTCTTCCTTTCTCTCTTCACGGTGTTCTTTTCCTCTTCCTCTCTGCCCAGCCTCTCCCTTTATAATCTGGTCCTCCCTTTTCCTCACCACTAAAGCACACTGCCTGTTTAAGCCATTCCAGGAAGTTAGGTGGTTTTCTGACGTGTCCCACGGTTGAGGGAAGGATTGGCCAAGCACCTGCCAAGGGTGGACTTCAGGGTGTGTGTGGTGCTGTTTCAGATTTGTTCATGGCCTTTCAAAAGTCAGATAAATATAAATATATGAATCACAATGCTTATAAATTATTCAAAAACAACTGTATTAAAAATTACTGTACAGCCAGAGGGCAGCAGTCTAGGATTTGGACAAAGAGAAAGTCAAGGATGAGGAAAGTGGTTTGCAGGGGAGGGCTGCTTTTTAAACAATTTTATTGATTTAAAAAACAAACAGACACACACTAGCTTATTGGGGAAAAAAAAAATCGAAGCTGTCTCAAAGTATATAAAGTAATAAGTCAAAGTCCCTACTGTAGCACCCCCTCTTTACTCTCCTGCCTCTCCCAACACACACACACACACCCACACCCACACACGGACATGAAGCCCATTTCCCAGGAATAAATAAGGCATGGATGATGTTGTTGTTGTTAGGTGCTGTCGAGTTGGTTCTGACTCATAGTGACCCTGTGTACAACAGAACGAAACACTGCTTGGTCTTGCACCGTCCTTACAGTTGTTGTTATGCTTGAGCCCATTGTTGCAGCCACTGTGTCAATCCTTCCGTTGAGGGTCTTGCTCTCTTTCACTGACCCTGTACTTTACCAAGCATGATGTCCTTTTCCAGGGACTAGTCCCTCCTGATAACATGTCCAAAGTATGTGAGATGAAGTCTTGCCATCCTTGCTTCTAAGGAGCATTGTACTTCTTCCAAGACAGATTTGTTCATTCTTCTGGAAGTCCATGATATATTCAATATTCTTTGCCAACACCGTAATTCAAAGGCGTCAATTCTTCTTCGGTTTTCCTTATTCATTGTCCAGCTTTCACGTGCATATAAGGTGACTGAAAATAATGTGGCTTGGGTCAGGTGCACCTTAGTCCTCAAGGTGACATCTTTGTTTTCTAACACTTGAAAGAGGTCTTTTGCAACAGATTTGCCCAATGCAATATGTCATTTGATTTCTTGACTGCTGCTTCCATGGGCATTGATTGTGGATCCAAGTAAAATGAAATCCTTGACAACTTCAATATTTTCTCCATTTATCATGATGTTGCTTATTGGTCCCGTTGTGAGGCATGGATCATATGCTTATTTAAATGGAAGGTTTTTTTGTTTTTTGTTTTTTTTTAAGTAGAATTTCAAGTTGATAATTTTACAAAGGAAAAAATATAAGCTGTGGTTTTGCCAAGGAGAAATAGGAAGACAGGTTAGGAGTCTACAGACATGGCAGACTGCTTTGGGAGCTGACTGCCAGAGTAGGCCTCATGGAAGTGGCCTTCCTGCCCACTGCCTCTCAGTGCTGGAAACTCCTTCCGTTAGTTTCTGTGGTATCTGTTTCTCAGGGGGAGATGCAGAACAGAATTTCAAATTCTCATAGACTCCAGACTCTGGAGCCATGGAGGGTGGCTAAACCCCTGAAACTGTTGCCCTGAGATAATCTTTAAACCATAAACCAAAAATATCCCCTGAAGTAATCTTAAAACCGAATAATAGCTTAGTTTAACTAGTAAAAAAAGGTCTGCCTTGATTGAGCATTACGCTCTGTTTCTTCTCAAGTTCAGCTTTAAGTATCTCATGAGCTATTAAAGGTGAGTAGGATCTAGTCCCTGCGTTCATTTTGTTAGGGTGGGGTCAGGACAGGATTAAATATGCACGTAAATAAGATAGACTGTAAAGTGCCCTACAAGAGATGGAAACAAAGCGCTGTGGGAGTCCTCCTTCTGGTTGGAAAATTCGGCAGAGTTTAAAGGAAGATAAGAAATGACCTACCGCTGGATCATCTCCTCTCCAGGAAGGGCGCCAGTGAGCACTTCAGGTTCTTCTGACGGTTGACTGTAGCGCAGAGGTGAGACAGTGCTTCTTCAGAGTCCGGGATCATCGGCGGTTTTGTGCTGAAACTCCAGCGTTATGATAGCGAGCATCCCTGTCAGCCCAGCTCAAGGGCAGCTGGGGTTTAGTTTTACTTTCACTTCTAAGAAATAGAGAGAGAGAAACATTTGGGTTTATTTTCTTTAAAGATAGTTTAGGACCAAAAGTTGTAAGGCAGATTAAAAAAAAAAAACTATTGCCACCGAGTCAAATCTGACTCATAGTGATCCTACAGGACAAAGTAGGACCGCCCCACGGGGTTACCAAGGCTGTAAATTTTTACAGAAGCAGACTGCCACATAGCGGCTAGTGGGTTTGAACTGGTGACCTTTTGGTTAGCAGCCAAGCACTTAACCACCGTGCCACCAGGGCTCCTCTAGGGCAGATCAGCAAGTCTGAATACTTATGGCCTCAGTTCTAAGACATACTTGAATTCAGCCCATATTTTAGTACCTATTCTGTGACACAGGGGCCGCAGCAGTAGGTGCAAGCGTAACAATGACTGTGAGGACGGCGCAGGACCAGGCAGTGTTTCACTCTGTTGTACACAGGGTCGCTATGAGTCGGAACATTCTGTGCCAGGCCCTGTGCTAGGCACTTAAGAGAAAGATGGAGGCCATCCCTTGCCCTCTGCCCTTACCACTTAGCGGAGGATGCAGAGAGGTGAGTAATTACGGTGCACACAGCGTGACAGTGTTGCCATGGTGATGCTAGTGATGGTGAGAGTTGTAGCTTATGATGAAGCACTGCTCTAAGCGCTTTCAGATATTGTTGTTAGGTGCTGTCGAGTCAGTTCTGAATCACAGTGTCCCTATGGACATTTTGAGTCATGCCACATCAGCAAATGAAGGTCCTGAAAGCTTGACTCCGTCCACATCATTAAGGTCAACCCTCCTTTAAGGAGGCAGCTCTTCCCTGGTCTTAGATTCTGAGTGCCTTCCCACCTGAGGGGCTCATCTTATGGCACTGTATCGGACAGTGTTCTGCCGCTATTCCTAAGGTTTTCACTGGCCAGTTTTTCAGAAGTAGACTGCCAGCCCCTTCTTCCTAGCCTGTCTTAGTCTGGAATCCTCACTGAAACCTGTCCACCAGGAGAGACCCTACAGGTATTTGAAATACTGGTAGCATAGCTTCCAGCATCACAGCAACATGCAAGCCACCACGTACGACAAACTGACAGATGAGTGGTGGACCCTGTGTACAGCAGAACGAAACACTGCTCTGTCCTGTGCCATCCTCACAATCATTGCTATGCTTGAGCCCATTGTTGCAGCCACTGTGTCAGTCCATCTTGTTGAGGGTCTTAGCTTATTTAATTTCTACAAAAGTGAAATAAATAATACTGTAATTACCCCTACTTTACAAATGACGACAGTAAGGCATGGAGAGGTTAAGTAAATTTTCCACAGACCCACAGCGAGTAAGTGACAGAGTTGAGATTTGCACTCTCTCCAGTCCGTCTCTAGATGGTTGTTGACCACTTGCCCATTGTAGAGGAGGTGGGGGGCACGTAACAACCTGGGGATCCACGCAAAGTGGTGCCCACGCACGAGCTTTCAGAGAGAGGGTTTCAGAACAGCTAGTATTTGCTAAATGAAGGATGGTTTCATCATCTTGCTCGGTAATCAGAAGTTCTGAGTTCTCAAGGAGGTTTTGTGTTTTTTGTCTTTGGGAAGCCTGTTTCTTATAAAGCGTGATTTTATTTTTACTTTTTGTTTATCACTGTGAAATGGGTTTGTCATTATGTGTTAGTGTTATTATTAATTTTAAGATAGCCTTGGCTTCACAGTAACTTCCTAACATTTACAAAGATTAAACGATGCCACTAGTCTTAAAATTAGTAAGTGGATGGGCAGCATCAAGGGAAAGTTTTAGTGGATCAGACACCTCTTTTCCTTTCTTTCTCCCTTGCCCACTTTTGTAAAGATAATCTACCAATACCCATTCTAAAATGTTTACATTCTTTTACCTTAGTCTGAGACAAGCTGTCATTGAATAACAGAATAGCTGTGTGTTTTATTCACGTTCGTGCGTTCAGTGTAAAGACTTGTAACAATGTTGCACTTGCAGTGATCACCTGGTAAATTTTCACTGTTGGCATCTGCGGTTACGGCCTTTACCATGCTCTGGTTTGATTTCAGACTGGAGATCAGTAGGGCATAAGGTGTGGCGGGGGCAGGAGGTACCTGCAGTTGTCACTTCAGGAGCATTAAATCCTGAGTTGTCTCCCCTCCCTGTCGATGATGATGTTGAGGGTAGGTCCCATCCACCTACTGATAAGAGTATGGGCACCCTCCAGGCTCCTATTAGTGAGTAAACTGGACAAGTGGATAGCTGACCTGAAAAATCCTGACAGTACCTCTATCTTGAGTGGAGACACATGACCAAATTTTACATAACCTGTGAGAATGAAAGGCGAAGAGGTGGCAGGTGTTACAGCATCCCCACCAAGCTGTGTGTCATGTCTGCGTGCCCTAGAAGGGACAGCTGACTGGAGTCAGGGCAGCAGAAGTGCTGCTGGTCGGGCCTGGTCTGCCTGGTGTGGCCTGGCCTGGTCTGCCTGGTGTGACCTGCCTGGTGTGGCCTGCCTCTGGTCATTCATGGAGGAGAGCGGGCCCAGGGCTCTGTGAGCGTTAGCTCTTGGGAAGGTGGGGGAGCCAGGAGCTGCCCGCAGGAGAGTGGGCCCTCGGGGCTCTGTGAGTGTTAGCTCTGGGGAAGGTGGGGAGCCAGGAGCTGCCCGCACCAGCTGTCATCTCCTCTGGAGTCTTAGCGTTCTAGAAGCACGTGTCCTGTTAACACAATCTTAGAGTCCCCTAGGGTCCTGAAGATCAAGCAAATATTGTTCTCAAAAGTTCAGTGGTTTATAGATTTAATGGTCTGACTGAGATTGGAGGAACTCCAGAAACGTGGCCCCCAGACTCTCCATCAACCCATAACTAAAACCATTCCCAAGGCCAACTCTTCAGACAAAGATTAGACCGGAGTATGGGACATAAAATGATACTCGTGAAGAGTGTGCTTCTTAGCTCAAGTAGATACATAAGACTAAATGGGCAGCTCCTGTGCAGAGGTGAGATGAGAAGGCACAGAGGGTCAGGAGTGGGTTGAATGGACACGGGAAATCAGGGGTGGAAAGGAGGAGTGTGCTGTCACAGTATAGGGATAGTAACTAGGGTCACATAACAATGTATGTATAAATTTTTGTGTGAGAGACTAACTTGAATTGTAAACGTTCACTTAAAGCACAACAATAAAATAAAAAATAAAAGTTCAGTGGTTTAATTGTGGGGAAGAAAAGTATTAACACTTAAGAATGTTCTTTCTGTTTAGATCGACAGAGTTGGATTCTAACTGGTCTTGGTTTCAGTTGCGATGCATGCAAGTTGGAGGAAATGCTAATGCAGTAAGTTCATCTCAGACTTGTCCTTTTCCTTCTTGTGTATAAATATTGGTTACGCTAGTACAGAAGTTCAATGCTTATATGTAACTGGCTTTATAAATGTAAGCAGTTTCTAGCCCAGGAATCTTACAAAGTAGGTGTGCGCTGCCCAACGGTATAAGATGGTATAACAGAGAGCCCGTGATGGGCCTTGGACCTGTTTATTCAACTATTTAGTAAACCCCCAGTAAACGCGAAGCTGTGGGCGAGGTGCTGGGGATACAGTGCCAAGCACGACAAACAAGGTCCTCTCTTACAGGCTGAGACTGTCAGAAAGTAACTAAAGGAACAAAAACAAGAGTAGGCGGTGGTAAGTGCTTTGAAGAAAAAGCAGGATGTGATGAGATGGAGGAAGCAGGAGGCTTCTTAGTGGGCTTTTGTAACACCCAAGGGTGATCTTTGTGCTCAGAGGGAAACGCTTACAGCTGCTTGCGTTTGAATGAGTGTTTAATTGATTAAATCTGCAAATTAAACAAAAGACTCTTCTTCAGATCCTCAAATACAATATACAAATCTTGTAAATTAATTTATAAACTTAGTAATTTCTGTGTTAAAATTGTTTTTAAATTTTCAGTGAATTTATCATTTTAAAAGACCGGATGCTCTTAGCCCTATTTACAAACCTAATTAAGGATCTTCAAACAACTTAAACTTTACAAATTAAATAGATATGCTTCTCTCAAACCCTTCAAACACCAGACTGGCAGCCTTACAAATCTAGCCTGCAAAACCTTCCAAAGAACTTACACCCTATTTATAATGTTAAAATATTATAGATTGAATAAATGGGAATCCCTTAAACGTGCCGTTAAACATTCAAAGTATAAGAAGTCAAATTTGTATACATTTCAAATAAAAATCACAAGTCTAGCATCTATTAAATATTGAAAACTAAAGTTGTAAGTGTAAACTGTTAGTTTCTAAAATATCATATTCCCTTAGATCACTGTTTCTCAACTTTTTTCATTATTGCCCCTAAGCAGGAAATATTCATTAAATTAAAATGAATTAATTAAATTATTTTAACATTAACTTGAATTTCTCCCTAATGAGAGAAGGTAAATACTAAGGCATAAGGTTTTGCTGGGTAAGGATGAGCTTTAGAGGGCCACAAACCATTGTGATATCTAAGGTTTTTTTTTGCCTTCCAAGAAACAGTTTTTGCCTCTATTAAGAATAAGTGCCGTCAGTGTTTCAAGCATCTTATTAGAAACCCTCACCCATCATCATGATGTTCACGAACCTATTCCTGAACTCACTACTGTGGATTTGATTTCTCTGTCCTTACAGCTGTTGTAGGGGAAAAACATCTTAAAGTCTAGTAAAGCAAAAAGAAAGTTTTATACGGCATATATTCAAAAAGGGCAGAAGTGGAAAGCGGGCAACCGTGCTGCCAGAGCCATGTCTGCCCGAGTCCAGGGAAATATCACAGAACAGACAAAAGTGGGAAAACGGACAAGCATGCTGCTAGAGCCACGTCTGCCCGAGTCCAAAAAATATCACAGAATAGGCAAGAATGGGAAAACGGACAAGCACGCAATTACAGAGTCATCAGTATATATTAACATTACAAATGGGCAAAACCATTGAAAGCTTAGCCTTTTCAGATTGGCTAGAAACCGTGATCCTACATTCTGAATTGTCTTTCTTAACAATCATTGGTGCAGGTTTCAGTAACAACAGTCAGGAGGGTCTTCATTGGTCCAACAAATTTCTATTCACTAAATGCTATTAGAAAAAGATAAGAGTGGAAAGTCTTTTATGATGTGTTTGATCAGCTTTTTGTGAAAGTTTCCCTAAAAGATATTTTCCAAGATTATCTTAGCTACTGTCTTTATACCTCAGGGCCCAGTTGATGTGTCCTTGTGAGTCCTTGTGAGTCCAGCTCCACCTGGGTCACATTCTCTATGCTCAATGACAGGGAATAATAACTCCAATATTATTTCCAAATCACAGCTAAGCCTTTCCAGGGTTGCAGAGTCCCCCACCCAACTCCAGAGAGCAGCTTTCTCATGGCAAGCCAGCGAGGTGCGGGGAGCGGGCAGGCAAGGTCAGGGCAGCGGCCGTCAGCTCCCATGAGGAGCAGTGGGTGCGGGCTTGGAGCCACTGCTTGAGTTTTAATCCCAGCTCTGCCCCTCACTAGCTCTGTGACCTTGGGCAAGTTGTTGAACCTCCCTGTGCTTCAGTGTTCCCATCTGTAAAATGGAGACAGTAATAGTGACTGAGGGCGTTGCAGTGAGGATTTCATGAGATGGGCCCACAAAGAACTCGGTCAGGACCTGGTCCACTGGGTACTCAGTACAAACAGCCCATTGTCAATCAAGTCAGCATCGCTCGCGGTTTTTAGATGGCTTGCTTTAGTTAGCTGTCAATTCTAAAATTCGTGTCTATGCATGGATCCTGATGAGATGCTTGAAAGTAGTTTCTTGTAATTGTTTCAAACACTTGCTTTATCATCTTACCTATGTTGTGGTCCCCGTTAAAGATGAACAAGGTAAATGTTAGGCTAGCTCCTAACCAGTTTGTCAAAAATTCTTATTTTGTGGAATCCAAATTGAAATTGATGTCTCATGAATTAAAAGTAGTCCTAAGTGGAAGGCCTCTCCCAAAATAACTTTGAGAATGACAGAGGTGGTCTAATGGAGAGATAAAGGACCAATTATTTCATTTATAATGCAGCTTTATATCCAGTTTTACCAAAATATTATTATATCTGTGGAGAGAACCCCCTTTCTGCAAGGAAAATTTTATTTTAAATCTTTTTATGTTTAAAAAGTATTAAATTATTTTGGTTTTCACTAGTATTTAAAAATAGCCCTTGTAGGACATGAAGTACCATTTTCCGTCACCATGTTAGATTCAATATGCTATTTCCATTAATCGCCTACTTTCCTTCTGCAGTCTTCCTTTTTCCATCAACACGGGTGCACCACCAGTGACACCAACGCCAAGTACAACAGCCGTGCTGCCCAGCTGTACAGGGAGAAACTCAAATCTCTCGCCTCCCAAGCAACACGAAAGCACGGCACTGATGTGAGTCCTGGGCGTGTTGGATGGTCTCATTCAGGCGGCGTGTTCATTTCAGTAGACGCAGTGGTTTTTATCCTGAACCTTCTACTTTGGAACCTGTATTTAGATAGGAAGCCCTTGATCTTTTCTTTTCAGAAATGATTCGTGGATCTGGGGTACTCAACTTCCTTAAGGCTTGGAGGCACAAGTTACTGGCTAGATATATTATTCCAGTGTGCTCAGAGGCCCTCTGCAGGTGTATTACTGCTCCTATGATGATGGGAAATACCAGTCCTTAGCAAACAGGTCTCCAGGAGGGGAGGGAGGAGTATGAAAGAAAGCCCTTGTAGTCAGGAGACATGCTGAACGTTGTTGGTGTTTTTGTTCTAGCTGTGGCTTGATAGTTGTGTGGTTCCATCCTTGTCCCCGCCACCAAAAGAGGAAGACTTTTTTGCCTCTCATGTTTCTCCTGAGGTAAGTATTTACACTTTACACAATTTTCAAGTATACTTACTCTGAGACTTATAGAGGGTATGTGTTCAAAATGTATCAGTTAGGAGGCTAAGCTGCTGTAACAAACAACCTCAAAATTAAGTTACTTGAACAAGACAGAAGTTAATTTCTTTCCTTCTTTTTTTTTTTAATTGTACTTTAGGTGAAGGTTTACAGAACAAATAGTTTCTCATTACACAGTCAGTACACATATTGTTTTATGACATTGGTTAACAGCCCTACAACATGTCAATACTCTCCCTTCTCGACTTTGGAGGACCTTTTTTCTTTTTTGGTGAAAATATACATAGCCAAAGATGCACCATTTCAAAAATTTCTACATGTATAATTCAGTGACATCGATTACTTTCTTCCAGTTGTGCTGCTATTCTCACTATCCTTTCAGAAGTTAATTTCTCACCAAAGGCTTAGAGGTAGGCTGGCCAGGGCTGGCTGAGGGATTTTGCTGTCCACCACACGTGGCTTCCGTCTCAGGGTCCAGAGTGGCTGCTCTGGTTCAGCCAGTGGGAAGAGGACAAACATTCAGGGAAGCACGCGCCCATCCTTTTGTGGAAAAAGACTAGGATAACACGTCACTGCTGCTCATATCTACTGGCCAGATTATAGACGTGTGTCTATCCCTAGCAGCCAAGGCATGCTGGGAAATGTAGTCTGGAAGCCACGTGCCCATCTGAAATTATTAATAGCAGTCTGCCACAGTTCAGTTCAGAGCTGTGGAACTGATGAAAAACGTGGACAGGTTTTTTTAAAACCCAAATTTTAATAGAGGTTTGAATCTCAGTGTCCCTACATAGCTGTGAACGTAGACCGTATCTCAAGGCTGTTATGAGAACTGGATGAGTGACATAGGTGAAAGTCCTTAGTGTCTAGCACAGAGTTACCCGTTGCTGCCAAGTTGACTCTGTCTCATGGTGACCCCATGTGTGTCAGAGTAGAACTGTGCTCCGTAGGATTTTCAGTGGCTGGTTTCTCAGAAGTAGACTGCCAGGGCTTTCTTCTGAGAAACCTCTGGGTGGACTCGAACCTCTAACCTTTTGATTAGCAGTCCAGTGTGTTAACTGTTTGCACCACCCAGGTATTAACCCTCAAGTATTTCAGTTTCGCTGATTTGTTGATTCCAATAAAGCAACAAGCTTAACACAAATCAGATCCCACATGAAGTCTTAGTAAAAGAGAAATTTTAGAATTTTCATTTTTATCATTTTGAACTAATGAGGCCAAATTCCATGAATTAGTTAGGTGGTTCTCAAGTTTAAGTTTGCCTCAGTTTCAAACAATCCAATTCCCGATGCCCTCCCCACCTCACCTGCATCTGCCCATTGATGCCCTTGGGCCAGATGGGGCTGATAATTTGCATTGTTAACAAATGCCTGGGTGATTCAGCCGGCAGGGGAGGAAGACCTCTCTGGGCTGCCCAATGACCCAGCATCCTCCCTCAGTGTCAACAGGCGAGGGGAGGGCGTGGAAAAATCACCTTGTTATTGGGTAGTTGTTCCCTGTGTTTGAGCCTCCATACAAAGGAGAGAGCATGCTTCTTGTACAGTTCACCTAGTTAGAATCCTGAGCAGAAGGGATTTTGTAATGAAAGATTAAAATTAGATAAAATAACCTAAAAGCTTACTTATCAGTTCTTAGTTTTTGGATTCTAATGTCATGAGCTTGTGCCTTCATCGCACTTAAGTACATTCTGTTTGTGAACTCCAGCATGTCCGAGTTGTATTGTCTATGCTTAAATTATGTACAGTATGCGTGTGCATACAGGCACTAAGGAATTTTGTTTGCTGTTAGTAGTAGTGGTAACTCACATTTGATGAGCTCACGGCTGGTTATAAAATACTTTCCACATAACATGATCTTGTTTGATCCTCTGAACAGCTCTGTGGGGAAGGTAGGCAGGGTTCAAGAAGCACAGGGTTCAGAATCATTCTGGCTCCTAATCTGGGTTTTGGCTGGTGTTTAGCTGTCTAACCTTCCATGATGGAAAATTCAGTTATCATGTGCTCGTCAGATGTTAGAAAACGTAATCAGGTAAAGAGGAAAATAATATCACGTTGAGCACTTGCAGGTATTGGTAAGGTGCTGCGTGTTCCTTGTGACAGGTATCCTGCCAACAACACCATGTGGGGGTTGTCATCCCCACTTTCTACAGGAGTCTTATGGGAAATAATGGAGTGTATAAGACTTTTTCGAAGTAGGTAATAGATTATATCCTATTGTGATCTGTTACTACTGTTTAACATAGAACTAGATATAGAATACCCATGATTAGCAGCTGAGAAATGTTAGGAATAGAAATGATGGGCTAAAAAAAAAGAGGAGAAATAGGAACACTGTGGTATGGGTTAGAATTGGAGATTTTAGTATGAATTTATGTTTATTTTGGTGCATATACACATACACACACAGATAGAGAACTGTGCCACCAGGGCTGCAGATAGAGAACTAATTATAGATATTTGTGAATACATGGTTTTTATGTACATACCTGCACACACAAATACATATATATATAAATGTATATAATCTATACAACACTAGGTCTGTCTACTGAGAGAGCCTAGAAGCAGTGACACTTCAGAACAACAAGCACACTCAACACCCAGATCTTGGTACCTACATACCCTTCTCCAATAAAAGGAAACCAGGAGAAATGGCATATTCTAGGATTGGGACAAGGAAAACATAAGATGAACCTAGAGCATCTTGTAGTGCTAGCAAGTAAGAAAGTGCTTTAAAAAAAAAAGTGGTGGCGGGGGTATGTCAGAAGGACTGAGGAACCAACTTGAAAGTACTCGCAATGATCAAAGCTGGAACAATTTGAACAACAAAATAAATAATGATAGTACTGGATTATAACCTGAATAAAAAAATAAATATTTATGAGTGCATACTGATATAAACAAATGATTAAATAAACAACTATATAAATGGGCTAGGGTTGGGGTTATCTTATGTATAGTGTACAGATAAGATCCCTGGTGGCGCAGTGATTTAAGCATTATGGCGGCTAACCCAAAAGGTTGGTGGTTCAAAGTCACCCAGTGGCTCCGCAGGAGAAATCTTTATGGCGTTCTGCTCCCATAAAGATCACAGCCAAGAAAACCCTATGGGGCAGTCTCTGTGACATGGGGTAGCTATGAGTCAGCGACAATGACACAACGGTATATAGATACTCCCTCCTTTAAGAGGTGGTGTTTAACTCCCCTCCCATTGATTGTGAGCTGGACTTAGTGATGGACTTCCCAAGGCTAGAGTATGGAAAGGGAAAAATAGGAACTTTTCAGTGGAGAAAACTGGGAGGCACCCCCTTAACCAGGTGACCAAAGTTAACTTCACCAGTGATAAGTCATGTTGACATGATACAATGAGGACACCTCCCCTCTGTGGTGTTCTTCCCCAAAACCCAGTCTAATTATGAGAAAATACCAGACAAACCCAATTGAGGGACAGCCTACAAAATACCTGACCAGTACTCTTCAGAAGTTTCAAGGTCATGAACAACAGGGAAAGGCTGAGAGACTGTCACAGACCAGAGCAGACATGACAACTGTGGGATCCTGGATTGGATCCTGGAATAGAAAAAGGACATGCATGGAAAAACTGGGGGAATCTAAATAAAGTCTGGAGTTTAATTAATAGTATGGTACCAATGATAATTTCTTAATTTTGACAAATGTACCATGGGTGTGTTAACATTAGGGGAAGCTGGGTGAAGACGGGTATATGGAAATGCCCCTGTACTATCTTTTTAACTTCCCTGTAAGTCTAAAATTATTGCAAAATAATAATTTTATTTTTTAAAAAAGAGGAAAAATAAGAAATTTGAGCATTGATACAGACATTTAAGAATAGACATGTTTTAACATTGGAGCCCTGGGGGCATAGTGGTTAAGAGCTTGTCTGCTAACCAAAAGGTCGACAGTTCAAATCCACTAGCTGCTCCTTGGAAACCTTGTGGAGGAGTTCTACTCTGTCCTATATGTTTGCTATGAGTCGGAATCTACTCAATGGCAACGGGTTGGGTTCCGTTTGATTTGGTTTCCCACTCAGGCGGGTACTCAGAAGGTGACTATTGAAATTGTTGGCTTTTCCCCCTGCTTTGATTTGTTTTTTATGATTGCTTTCTTGCTTTGTCTGTCAATGACCTTGCTTCAGGTGAGTGGCACCGCATGGGCATCAGCACAGGCAGAACCATCTACTTTGATGCCAAGGGCCATGGGCACCACTCCAGAAAATAACGAAGGTAGGGTATTTAGAACTTCCATATTATGCAATTCTGTGGTTCAGTGGCCTGCTATGCAACTAGAAATTAGAGCTTTGTATGTTGACAGTGAAAGATGTCCGTGATAGATGATACCGCGGGGAGGAAAGATTACTGAACATGGAATATGATCTCCTTTTTGTAAAAAACAGAAGCAAAAACATACACACAGAGAAAACATTCTGGAAGGAACATACCAGATGGATAACTGTAGAATGAAATTACTGAGGGTTTTGACTTTCGGCTTGATACATTTCTGAAGTGGTTGCATTTTTATAATGAGTATATGTTACTTTTATAATCAGAAAACAAGCTTTCAATGAAAAAAACTGTTCTATAAATAGTTGATATCTAATGATTCGCATTTGGTGACTTTATTTATTGTAGGATTATATTTATTGTAAATATATCTCCATCTATTGCTTAACTTTTAAAAATCACTTACATGATATGAATAACATGGATCAAGAAGTTAACTCTTCCTGTTTTAAAACTGAATGTCTTTTTTTCTAGCCAGAATGCTATTGAAAATTAACAACGAAAATGTAACTGTTGGCAACTGTGCCGTAAACCCGTGGTGTGTGGTACCATAAGAAGCACATATGTAAAGTGAGCCGAGAACTGCTGTGAGGAACATAGTGTAACGGGGAAGACAAGATAGTCCGCTAGCCTTCAGGCTGTATGATACTGAAAATTTCTGGGTTGGAGAGTAAGTGATACTTTATCAAGAAAGATTCCTAGAAGAGATAGGCTTTAAGCCTTATCTGAAAGTGGAGTCATCAAGAATAGAATAAAGAATAGCAGTGACTTCCTTTATCTTGAATTTCAGGCATAAAGGTGGGAGTGTCCGAGGTTTCCAGCAAACTCCCGATTTTAGAATGCCTGTTTCTCATTTTACTGCTATAGGAGGAGGCCTGTCAGTAGTCAGGATAGGGACGTTTCACACTGTGGGGAAGAGTGAATTATTCAATAAACGGAGTTGGGACAACTGTCTAGCATTTTGGGAAAAAACAAAAACAAAGCAGAATTCCTTCCTTACTCCTTACACCAGACTAAACTCAGGTGGATCAGAGCTTTAAATAGAAAACATGAAAAGGTGGTGATACTAGAAGAAAACACGGGTGAGCTTTTCTGTAATCCTGGAGTAGGGGGGTCCTTCTGTGCATAGTCAAGCCTCGTAAAAGGAAGAGATTAATAAATCTGATGATATGCACATTTAGCATTTCTGCTTTAAATTACTCTAAAGCCAAGACAGATGATAAACTGGGAGGTAGATTTGCAATTCACGTACAGACAAAAGGCGTGTCTCCTTAATATGCAAAGAATTCTGGCTTGTCTGATTTTGTATGATTCACAGCCTGCGATTTTGTCACCTTGTATTTTTTATGCACATGACCTTAAATGCCTGCAGAGAAGACACATACAAACCTCTAACTGGATTTCAGCCCTTTCATTTCCTACAATCATGCTACAGTGACTGTGGATTATGTATCTTATAAGGGACAGAAAAAAGATAATTTGACTGCTGTTACCGTGACAACTTAATAGCATAAAAGGCCCTTGAGATTGAAGGGTACATGTCACAGGAGATACATTTAACCTCTAAAGTCCAGATAAGTGAGTCTGTTTTATTAGCAGAAACCTATGATAACTAAATACAGAGTAAGATGTTATTCTTTTAAACACTTTTCCTGAAGGGTTTCTTCTAAAAGATTTTAACGTTGAGAATTCCGTGTCCTTTCACACCTGCAACAGCACTGTCCTCTGGTCTCCGCCAGCATTTCTCTTATGCAGCTGCTAAGTAGGGACACCTGTTGTTTCCAGGCTTTACCCCGGTTTCATCTGTTAGTTCTGGGTGACACAGTGCAGTCTTGGTTAAGGATTACAAAGTGAAAAAGAGAGAAAAAATAACTTTCACGAATAGAATCTGGAGCATGAAATATCCATGTGTATGCTCTTGTTCTCTGATGTCTTTCCAGGGTCCAGAGCAGTTCCTGGCCCATAGCAGGTAATCCACTGTGCACCACTCAGGGACCTTGGAATTGCTAAAATTAAACTGCTTACGGCATTTATATGAGAAACAACTTGTATCCAGAATATATATATTAAAAAAAAAAAAAACTCTTCCAGTTGAACAATAAGAAGACAGACAACTCAGTTAAAAACGGACAAAAGGTTTGAACAGATACTTTTCAACCAAAGATATCCAAATGGCTAATAAGCACATACTCATAGGAAGTTGCCAGACAAAACCCCGATGAGCTAACCACTGCACTTCCATTGTTGTCAGCTGCTGCTGTGTCAGGTCTGACTCATGGCAACTCCCGTGTGTGCAGAGTAGAACTGCTTCATAGGGTTTTCAAGGCTGTGACCTTTCAGAAACCGATTGCCAGGCCTGTCTTTCGGCTAGTAGTTGAGCGCTTAACCGTTTGCACCACCCAGGGAGCTTAGCGTAGCTAAATTTTCAAAGACTGACAGTACCAAGTGTTAGTGAGGATGTGGAGTGACTGGAACTCTCATACATTGCTGGTGGACATATAAAACAGCGCAACCACTTTGGAAAACAGTGTGACAGTTTCTCATAAAGTTACACATACGTTTACAATATAACCCAGCAATTCCACGCCTATGTATTTACTCAAGAGAAACAAAAACATATGTCCAAAAAGGACTTGTTCACAAATGTTCATAATGGCTTTATTCATAATAATCCCAAACTGGAAACAACACAAATGTTGCTAAGGGTACATGGGTAAACCACCTGTAGTATATTCACACACTGGAATACCACTTAACAGTAAAAAGAAATGACTACCGATACATACAGCAACGGGAATGACTCCCAGAAACAGTATGCCGAGTAAAAGAAGCCAAACAAAAAGAGCACCTAGCGTGTATTTCACTTACGTGAAATTATAGTGTCAGTAAAACTCAGCTACAGTGACAGAAAGCAGACCTCTGGTTCCTCAGGGCCTGGGGTTGGGGTGGGGAAGATTGATTGCAGAGAGGCATGAGGGAACTTTTCGGGGTGATGGAAATCTCCAGGATCGTTTTTTAGGTAAACTAGAAAACAGGGCAGATTTCCTAGCAACTGAAAATTTAGATTTCTATCCTTGCTATGTTAGAGTTTCCACATATTGACATTTGTTGTTGTTAGGTGCCGTCGAGTCGATTCTGACTCATAGTGACCCCATGTACAACAGAACGAAACACTGCCTGGTCCTGCGCCATCCTCACAATCATTGTTACGCTTAAGCCCACTGTTGGCAGCCACTGTGTCAGTCTGTCTTGTTGAGAGTCTTCCTCTTTTTCACTAACCCTCTACTTTACCAAGCATGATGTCCTTCTCCAGGAATTGATCCTTCCTGACATGTCCAAAGTATGTGAGACGTAGTCTCACCATCCTTGCTTCCAAGGAGCATTCTGGTTGCACTTCTTTCAATACAGATTGGTTCATTCTTTTGGAAGTCCATGGTATATTCAATATTCTTCTCCAATACTGGGTGTATAGTCCACATACGAACTAGGTGTCTCAGAACAAGTTAATTCCAAACACCAAATCATCAGGTAGAATTCCAAGTGATATTAGTTAGAGAGACCAGTAACATTTTTATATGTAAAGCTACTAGATATACTTCTATTTTATAGTATATAAAAGTATATAAAATATACTTCTATTTTAATGGACTTAAATTTTTTAAAAATTTATTTTGTTGTTGTTGAGAATATACACAGCAAAACATACACCATTTCAGCAGTTTCTACACGTACAATTCAGTGACATTGATTGTATTTGAGTTGTGCAACCATTCTCCCCCTCCTTTTCTGAGTTGTTCCTCCCCCATTAACATAGACTCACTGCCCCTAAGTTTCCTATCTAATCTTTCAAGTTGCTGTTGTCAATTATTTTAAAGAACTTTTAAAGGAGACTTCTACTAATGATAGAATATAATGTGGAGCTAAAAAGAAAGATGACCACTGACAGAATTGGGTATTTGCATCGAACAAGTTGTACTGAGCGTTACATCTTCAGAAGCAAGTCAGCAAGTCTAGTTCCTGCATTGACATCCATGTGCTTAACTTGCAGGTGGACCAGAACAAGGACCAAGTGTGGAAGGTCTGAATACAGCAACCAAGGCTGCTTTAGGTAATAAAGGTATTCTGAGTTAAAGAGTGAGTTCATTAAGAAAAGAATGAGCTGCATCCATGAGTTCGGCCTAGGTGTCTTATAATTTATAGAATAGTCTAGCGTCGTGACTAAAGCTATTAAGGAAACTTTATTAAACAAAAAATGCTCTTCAGTTCTAGCCACCTTGATGACTGTAAAATGCAGCAGCCTGTATACCTACCTACGATTGCTGTCAATGCCTTTGATCTGCTGGTTTATGTTGGGCTGATTTTGTGTTCCCATCATAAACCCGAGGTCAGAGCAGCCTCACCAGGCCTGTTTACTCAAGGACTCTTAACATTTTCTTCTTGTTCTGATTTTACAAGAAGTGAACTCAATCTTTAATTTTTCACTATTAGGGAATTATAATTTGAAATTGGCGCTTATTGGGTTGCATTAATTGGAAAGCAACCATCTTGATGAAAATCACTAAAGTGTTAGGAATGTTCTGGACATACGCATCATGTATTAGACGGGTACGAGGTTGGGAGCAGGTTATGTGACTATGACAACACAAAGCTAAAAGAAAGTGATGGAAAGAGTTGATGTGGGTGTCTTTTTCACCCTTGAGACGTAATGATGTTATTCTCTCACTAGGTATAAAGATTTTAATCTTAGTTGGTTGAGGTTTTATGATGTCTTTTCCCCTTAAAACACATTCTTTTCTTTGTTTAAAAAAAAAAATTAAGAGTTTATTCTTGCTGGGTCTCTTAAACATAATTCTGAAAACAGAACATATTACCTGTGATAAAAATTTACCCAGAAAATGATTTGTAAGGAACTTTCTCTAAAAGCATCATATATTTTTGTGTCATTTATAAAGTACTAATAATAAAATGATAGAGTTTTTTATATTTCTTATTGGTTAATATGATAAAATCTGTACGAGAAGGTGAAAAAGCACATCACTCGCTGCGTTATGTGTTATAAAATAACTTTAACTGGTGAGTTTAATATACATAAAAATTGCTCCTCAAGAAAGCAACAAAGTACTAAGCTTGGGCTTCCCGCCTTGCCCTCTCGGATCATTTTTTTCTCTTCACGGTGGTGTTCAAAAAACACGTTCTCTCTGAGTGTGGACACTGCACGGAATTACAGCTGGAGAGTGTCTGAGTCCTGTCTTGGTGAAGTTCTGTTAATCTAAAATAGACTCATAGACTGGAGTCTTCTAGGTGACAAACGAGTGTGGAAACTGTGCTAGTCTTTTAAATAATAATGTCCAGTATCTTAGAATTTTTTTTAAGACCACACTAAAAATAGAATAATTATTTATGATTTCTGTTGATCTGACTTTTTTATTTTTATTTTTTGGCAGAGGTTTCTTCTATCATTAAAAAGAAACCAAATCAAGCTAAAAAAGGAGTGAGTATTATTTATAAAATATTTGATGTATCAGCTATAAAATAGCTTGTGCTCAAGAAAGCCACCTTTGGCATTTGATTTTTATTTATTTATATTTTTTCTTTTGAGCCACATCATAATCAGTGTGGCTTTGATGAAGAGTTATATTTTGTTCACTGAGGTGAATGTTATACTTAGTGAATGTTTTTTAGGGCGAGTATATTTAACATTTCTTCAGTCTATGGCAAAACACTAAAAAAAAAAAAATACATTAACAAAGTCCCCCTGGGAAGTTCAGCTATGCTTATATTTCTGTATGCACTAACATTTTGTGAGGCTGAATGGGCTGTCTGGTAAGCTTTCAGATACAGCGAGGGGTTGAAATGCACGGGCTCTGGAGGCGGGTGCTAGGGCTTCAATCCTGGCTTTGTCACTTACTTACTGTGTGATCTTGGCCAAGTCACTTAACTTGCATGAGCTTCGGTTTCCTCTTCTGTAAACTGGGGGTGACAATAATCCCAGCTTCACAGAGTTGTGAGGACCGAGCAAGAGAACGCATGTGAAGTGTTTGCACAGTGCCTGGCGTGCAGTAAACCACAGTAGATGTGAGCTGTGTTACAAACGTTTTCAAACAGTTTGGGTAGAATATAATCTTATGTATCTTCTAGCTTGGGGCCAAAAAAGGAAGTTTGGGAGCGCAGAAACTGGCGAGTAAGAACTTCAATGAGATTGAAAAACAAGCCCAAGCTGTAGATAAGGTGAAGGAACAGGAGGACCGTCTGGCCCGGGCAGCACCTAAGGAAGAATCAATGTAAGTTTAATTTAGTTATAGTAATACATTTTCAGTGAAGAAAACTATTAATTCAACAACTCTGAGATTTGCTTTCCAAGTGTCAACCAATTATTATTTTTAAGTGTGTGTGTGCACGTGTGCAAAATTTAGCTTTATGGAAAAAACTAATATTGAAGTGGCATGGAGAAAAGATTAGAAGGGAAGGAGACTAGCAGCAAGAGAGAGGAGCAATAGTTCTGGCTGGAGCTGTGAGAGCAGGACTGAGATGTCAGTGAGAAGGCAAAGAAAGGCTGGTGTACAGAAGCATTTCCACATGAAAAGATACTCGCCATCATCAGTCACTTGAGAAATGCCAGGTGAGACCACAAGGAGATCCCACTTCACACCCACTAACCAAAACACCCATTGCAGAGTTGGTTCCGGCTCAGCGACCCTACAGACAGAGTAGAACTACACGACAGGGTTTCCAAGGATGTAGTCCTTACGAAGCAGACTGCCACATCTTTCTCCTGCAGAGTGGCTGGCGGGTTTGAACCACCAGCCTTCTGGTTAGCAGGAGAGTGCCTAACCACTGCGCCACCAGGGCTTCTAACACCCACTAGGAGGGCTATAACCCAAAAGACAATAACAGGTGTTGTCAAGGTTGTGGAAAATTGGAACCCTCATTCATCGTTGGTGGGAATGTAAAATGGTGCAGCTGCTGTGGAAAACAGTCTGGCAGTTCTTCAAAATGTTAAAGAGTTACCATATGCCAAGCAATTACACTCCTAGGTATAATATCAAAGAGAAATGTGTGCACACAAAAACTTGTATAGTACACAAGTGTTCATAGCAACATAATTCAGGATAGCTAAAAAGTGAAAACAACCCAAATGTCCATTGACTGATGACTGGATTATCAGATGTGGTCTATCCATACAGTGGAATATTATTTAGCCATAAAAAGAAATGTACTGATAGATGCTACAACATGGATGAACCTTGAAAACATTACGCTAAGCAAAAGATGCCAGACACAAAAGACTATATAATGTCTGATCCCATATATATAATGTTCAAAATAGGCAAATATATAGAGACAGAATGCAGTGACTAAGTGCTTGGCTGCTAACCAACAGGTAGGTGGTTCGAACCTACCAGCTGCTCCTCGGGAGAAAGGTGTGGCAATCTGCTTTCATAAGGTTTACAGCTTTGGAAATCCTATGGGGCAGTTCTACTCTGTCCTATAGGGTCACTAGGAGCTGGAATTGACTCAATGGCAACAGACGTTTTACAGAGACTGGAAGTATACTAGTGGTTGCCAGGGGCTGGAGGAGGAGGGATGGGGGAAGGACAAGTCATGGGTATGGGATGTGTTTATTGGGTAATGAAATGTTCTGGGATTAGGTAGTCAATGTACTACAAACCACTGAACCGTACTCTTTAAAAGGGTACATTTTTCGAATGTGAAATTATCTTAGTGGTAGAAAGAAGAGTATTTATAACATGAAGCCCACTGGACTCGGTGACTGAAGTCTAAATGTGTGGTGGGAGGCTGTGGTGGCATCTCCTAGGTTCTGAGTCTGCAGCTTGAAGGCGTCTCAGAGCCTGACTTAGGCAGAGAGATGGGGAAGGGGAAGAGCCGAAGAGGACGAAGAGGGAATTCTGCTGTTTGCCCCGGGGGCCTGCCCGGATGGAACAAGTTGGAGTGACGATGAAGGTCCTTAAAGTCAGGCTGGTAGTTTTACATGTTATCTGAGAAGCAGAAAGAGCTCCTTAGGGAGTGCCATGATGAAGGGGGGTGTAGGACAGTGAGCCCAGTAGTGATATCCAGGATAAAAAGAATGGGAAGAAACTGGAATCCAGGAGGCCAGTTAAGAAACTGGTTTTGTATTAGTTAATTCTTGTTAATCCTGGTAATTATGTTGTATAAAGGTTCCAGGAACACTGAATTAGCAAATACTGAATCATTGTTCCTGGGGGAAATACAGGGCTAGGTTCCTGCGAGCCTCTGGTCACAACATTTTCATCAACCAGTCAATACATAACCTTTCATATGTGTTTCTGTTTAAAGACACCTTATTTAATATGTATTGTTGATTCATTAGAGCCCTAGTGGTGCAGTGGTTAAGAGCTTGGCTGCTAACCAAAAGGTCAGTGGTTTGAATCCACCGGTCACTCCTTGGAAGCCCTATGGGGCAGTTCTGCTCTGTCCTGTATGGTCGCTATGAGTCGGAATCTACTTGATGGCAGTGGGTTTGGTTTCGCTTTGGTTGATTCATTGACAATGAACTCGCAGCAACAGCCCTATAACGTATTCCTGAACAAAGTTTATCTAACGTGCATATTTTCTCCGTAAGGCACATCACAGCCTCCTTGCACGTAGGAACACTAGACAGCACTTCAGCAGTACGCATGGGGGCCATTTGAAACAGCAAAGGCACAAAAATGTGAAAAACGTGATGCCCAATGGACCAGGGGGAAGAAAAGGATCCTTGTTTACAGTCTATGAGAGCTGAACCAAGAAGGCAGAGCGTGCAGATTGTTCACTCTGCCCGTGTCTGTGAATGACTGCAAAAGCACCTCGAGTATTCATTTTGGGTTACATTTATTGAGTAGGCAAATTCACAAATACGGAATCCGCGAATAATGAGGGCTGACTGTAGTCATTTAAGGCTCGTGAGAAGTTTTCATTTGTGCTGGAAACAATGGAAATATGGCCATCTGGAGACTGTGACTGGGTATAAGAGATCACAAGGACACCAGTGACCGCCCTGACAGGGAGCACACCAGAGAGTCCCTGATGGAACAGGTGAAAGGTGGGTTGCAAAACTCAAATTCTGGTAAAAAGACCAGACTTGATGGTCTGACTGAGACTGGAGGAACCCCGGAAAGCGTTGCCCCTGGACTCTCTGTCAGCCCAGAACTAAAACAATTTCCGAGGCCAACGCTTTAGACAAAGATTGGACTGGATTGTGGGACATAAAATGATGCTTGTGAAGAGTGTGCTGCTTAGCTCAAGTAGCTACATGAGACTAAGTGGGCAGCTTCTGTCCGGAGGCGAGATGAGAAGGCAGAGAGGGTCAGGAGCTGGCTGAATGGACACGGGAAATCCGGGGTGGAAAGGAGGAGTGTGCCGTCACAGTATAGGGAGAGCAACTAGGGTCACATACCAATGTATGTGTACATTTTTTATGAGAGACTAACTTGAAATGTAAACTTTCACTTAGAGTACAGCAATAAACAAAATAAAAAAAAATCACAAGGAGCGTAGAAAGGGCAAGTGCAACACAGAAAGAAAAGGCACCTTGGGTGCCTCTGTTACATCTGTGTTTTTTTTTTTAATTTATCTGGCATTTTCTCTTATTTTTGGGTGTGTTACAGTTTCAGTTTTGAGTTACTACTGACTGAAAACCCAAATCTGTTGCCATGGGGTCAATTCATAGCAACCCCTTAGGACAGGGTAGAACTGCCCCACAGGGTTTCCAAGGAGCGGCTGGTGGATCTGAACCACCAACCTTTTGGTTAGCAGCCTGAGCTCTTAACCACTGCACCACCAGGGCTCCGCTACAGACTGTAAGTAGAAGAAAATAATAGTACCTATTTTTTGAGATTGTTTTGAAGGTTAACATAGGTAATGCTCTGTAAAGTTCCTCGAACAACACCTGGCACATAGAAAGTGCTCAGTCAGTATGATTTCTTAGTATATTCATTCTGACACTTCGCTAAGTGGAATTCCTAAGGTAAGCCGAGATGGTTTGAAATTGAGGGACACTGCTCCTTGTCATTCAGCTCACAGAACACAGGGGGCAGCACGGAACTGTATTTAGGTTACATATGCTTTATGTAAAATTTACTTTGTCACAAACTTCACTTCATTTTCTCTTACTAGGCTAGATTTTTAACCCTGGAAAAAGGGAAGAGTTCGACTGAGTGTTCAGATGGCTTCTCTTGGTGTTTGGGAGTGGGTTCTGTCCCGTTTGCTCACGCTTGAGTTGTTCATGGTGGTGGTAGAGGGCTCCTCTGTAGGTGCTCAGTCACCTGGAGTTTTCCCAGGGCCCTGATGGAAACAAAACAGACAGACTGTGGGAAGCAGCGGTTTCTTCCTGCGGGTGAGGTGCATAGGGAAGTATGAAAACATACGGAATCAGTGTGTTAATGTTAGAAGCGATGCCAGCCTGCATTTGTCTTTCATTAGGAGCTGCTTGACACATCATAAAGGCAAAATGTAATGGATGAGTTTTTATGAATTTGATTTGAGACCCAACTTGGCAGCTTCTTGCACTTTTTCTGGTGGTCAGAACAACTTTGGCACTATGTCTTAGACCCTGTCGCTGCAGCTCAGACCCACTGCGGCTCAGGTCACCAAGCCAGTGCTGTGAAGGCCAGGAGAGGCTGCATATGTTTTATTCTTAAGACGTGAGAATGTTATTCTTCTGCCAGTTGGTTCTTTTAATGGAAATAAGTGACGTTACTTCAGTCAGCAGCAGCATTGCTTCTCTTCTTTTTTTTAGTTTCTCGTTCAAAAATCCCCTTATACACAAATGGTTTGGTGACGTTGGCTGCCCCCCCCCCCAGTGTGTCAGCACTCTCCCCCTTTCCCTTTCCACCCCGGGTTCCCCATGTCCATTCGTCCAGTTTTCCTGTCCCTTCCTGCCTTCTGGTCTTTGCTTTTGGGCAGGTATTGCCTATTTGGTCCTGTATACTTGACTGAACTAGGAAGCATGTTCCTCACATGTGTTATTGTTTATTTCAAAAAAAATCATTGCTGTCAAGTCGATTCCGACTCATAGTGAGGAATGGCTGGTGGATTCGAACTGCCGACCTTTTGGATAGCAGCCGAAGGCTTAACCGCTGCGCCACGTTGGTTTTATGTTGTTGTTAGGTGCTGTTGGGGTGGCTCTGACTCGTAGAGATCCTTAGCGCAGCAGAACAAAACACTGCCTGGTTCTGGGCCTGCTTTATAGGCCTGTCCAATCTTGGGCTGAAACGTGGACTTCAGTTCTGAGTTAGCAGGGTGCCTGGGGACCACAGTCCCGGGGGTTCCTCCAGTCTCTGTCAGACCAACAGGTCTGGTCTTTTTTTGTAAATATGAACTCTGTTCTTCATTTTTCTCCCGCTCGGTCCGGAACCCTCTATTGGGATCCCTGTCGGAGTGGTGGCAGCATTGTTCCTTGTACCATCAGACTGTGAAACTAAACCATCCATGCAGTGCCCAGGTCCTCGCCTTCTGGCAGTTTCTCAGCCATCCTCAGAGCCTGGCTGTGTGTATCAGGTGGTGGGAAGAGCGGGACGAGGCGGTGTGCCATCTGTTCTCTGAGAGAGGCACCGGACTCGGCTTGTGTGATCTTCATCCCTCCCTCAAGCCTGGGCCGGGAAGGGCTTCTGCTGAGAAACCTGAGGTTTTGACTTTTGAACACCATTAGTGCTCCGAGCGGCGCTGCAGCAAGCCTGACTGCTAGGCACATGCTTTTAGCGAGTGATGGCCCCAGGCTCGGGTCAGCCATCCTGGGAAGTAAAATGTTCCCATCTGTCTTTCTAACAGAACTCACCTTCTGCAGGAGAATCTGTTGAGGCAGTCATACCTACTAGCGATTGTGAACAAGATCTAGTGTTTTCCTCCAAAATTATACTTGAAAGAGTGTTATTTATTTGCTGAGAAATAAAATGGGTATACTGCTACAATCTGTTCTGTAGGAATGATAGTAAAGAAATAAGCTGCCAAATTAAAACAGTCCAGAGAAGTCCTGCTTAACTCATTAAAGGAAGAAAGTCGCGAAAGCAAGGTGACGTTTTCCTAGTAAGAAACTCTGCTGTCATTCTAGTTACTACCCATGAAGAATCTGTGATATTTTACATAATGTTATAAAGTGAATAATAACTTGGCAATCCTCATTAGGTAGCATGCTCTGAAATGTTGGTGCTGTCTTACATGATACAGTGCTGCCCTTATTGCTCATATCGGCATAGTTTTCGTCATGAAAAATTAAGCATTTATGGCATCGTTTAGAAATCTGAAAGTCAGGACAATGTTTTCTACATCTTTTAACACTTTTTGTGTATTATTCGGAACAGGTATTTGATAACTAGATGAGCAGTGACTGACTGGTAGTGCTGAAGAAAGTACTGGCCAATGAATGACTGTGCAATTTAAAATGCTCTTGGGAAGCTTGATTACATAAAGAGACCCTATGGGAATGTCTTTTGTAAACTGAAGAATCCTTTTGCAACTTAATTTATCTGTAAATATGTAAAGTCAAATTTATATATATTGTTATCTTAAATCAGAGCAAATGGTGAGAACTACCTCGCACTTTTCACTTGTAATGTGGCAATGTAATAACATATTAATGCAAGTAAGATTCTGATTGTTACTATCATACATAGAAATAATCTAGGTCTATGTGATATTGTTATCTAGTAGTAGGTAACGTAAATTATTATTATGTGCTGACAGGTAATATGGACTAAACCTGAACAGTAATGTAGGTTCAGCCGCAACCCAAAAGTGGCTGTGAACTCATTCCAATTGTCTTGAGTGTCTACTCTAAAAAGACCAGTAGAAAAAAAAAAGCCAGCTTACCTTTATGATTGTTATTTATAGAAAGAAGCACAAAGCTAAAAGTATCATTCCATGTTTCATTTTGCTTTGTATTTTAACTTAAGAACACGGTTACAGCTACATTAAGGCGGGTTTGGTTTGTCTCACAGGGTTGCATCACTGCGATTAGCCTATAAGGATCTCGAAATTCAGATGAAGAAAGATGAAAAGATGAACATCAGTGGCAAAAAAACAGTGGAATCAGAGAGACTTGGCATGGGATTTGGGAATTGCAGAAGGTATGTGAGTCTGTATTCTCTTAGATTTCGGAATTTAGACCAGTTTGCTAATCATGAATGTATTTTCCTTGGGCTAATTTCAACTCTAGAAGCATTTTCTTGTTATTCCTTGTTTCTTTAATTGTGTTGTTTTACTATAATATTTAACAGAGCATGAAAAATTCCAAACTTGGCTCCCAGAAAAAAAAAGCCAGGACGGACTCGTCCCTGAGTACATACTGGAGCGGACACCACAGACAGCTCTACATATGTTGTCTGTGTTCTGTATTCTTAGCTAACAATACTCAAAAGGCTTGATGTTGTTAAAGACTTACACTCCCAAAATGATTATTTTTGTTGCTTCTGTTTTAACCCCACTCATTGATTTTTGTTCAGAGTATAGATTTAAAAATTCATTCTTTGGTGAAAGCAGAAGTCTGTATGAACTGTTTTCTTCTTTGTTTTCTCAAGTGCTATTTCCCATTCGGTGACTTCAGACATGCAGACCATAGAACAGGAGACGCCCATCACGGCCAAACCAAGAAAAAAGTACAGTGAAGACAACGATGATTCGTATTTTACTTCCAACTCAAGGTAATCTATTAGAAATCATCATTAAAGTGTCAGTTTGAAAAGCAACAACTATTATGGACTTATTAGTTTATTTGCATTAGGAGCAAGCAGAAACCAGTTTTACTTCCTTCATTGTTTTTAAAAGCTTTGGCTGGAGCCAAGGCTGTCCTTTAGAGTACAAATTGGGGAAACATTTGTAAGTAGACAATGTTTGGTAATATTAAAATGTTTGATAATAAAATCAGCAACCAAGAGTTGAAATCAGGGTAGAAGAGACGTGTTTATCTGAAATGAGAAACTGGAGAACGATGCAAAATCCTGGAGGTCTATGTTAAGTTGTTTAGTCTTATTTAGACATCAGTCAGCAGCTGGAACGTTTCATAGCTGTGCCTTAGGGCTTCAGCAGATTCTTTTGTTTCAAATACCAGCTTCAGGAATTTCCAGTTGGCAGGGTAGAGTGTGTGTGTGTGTGTGTGTGTCTGTGTGTGTGTGTCTGTGTGTGTCTGTGTGTGTGTGTCTGTGTGTGTCTGTGTGTGTCTGTGTGTGTCTGTGTGTGTCTGTGTGTGTGTGTGTGTGTGTGTGTGTGTGTGTGTATGCAGAATGCTATTGCACTTTGAGGGACCCGGGAGGAAGCCCAGCTTCCTGTTCTTCAGCACTCCTGGTTCGGGTTCACGCAGCCTGCAGGGGCAGGGAGAGTGAACTTCAACTTGAATCAGCCTACTTGGTGAAGTTCAGCACAGGTGGGGAGGCCTGCTAAAAAGGCACCAAGTACACCTGTGATTTCACGGGCGCTGGGTACCAGCTGAGAACAGAGGGGGCAAGAGTGTAGGCCCAGGAGCCAGGAGGCGTAGATTTGAATCCCAGCTTTGCCACATAACTGGCTGTGTGACCTTAGACAGGTTATTGAACCTGTCTGTGCTGCAGCTTCCTCATCTGTACGTGGATCAAGAGGCAGGCGTTCAGACTGAGCAAAGGGATACTGCGTGGTTCAGGACTGGAAAAGGTGTGGGGCAGGGTATTATCTTTTCACCTTACTTGTTTAATCTGTATGCTGGAAAATATTCCGGGAAGCTGGATTATATGACGAACGTGGCATCAGGATTGGAGGAGGACTCATTAACAACCTGCAATATGCAGAAGAGACAATCTTGCTTGCCGAAAATGAAGAGGACTTGAAGCACTTACTGATAAAAGTAAAAGGCTACAGCCTTCACTATGGATCACAGCTCAACACATAAGGGAGGCAAAAATCCTCACAACTGGACCAATAAACAACATGGTGATAAATGGAGAAAAAAATTGAAGTTTTCAAGGATTTCATCCTACTTGGATCAATAATCAGCACCATGGAAGCAGCAATCAAGAAATCAAATAATGCTCTGTTAACCCAGAACTGAAACCATTCCGGAAGCCCACACTTCAGATGAAGATTAAACAGGACTATAAAACAAAAAATAATACACGTGAGGAACGTGCTTCTTAGTTCAATCAGATCTACGAGACCAAATGGGCAGCTCCAGTCCAGAAGCAGAATGGGAAGGCAGGAAGGGACGGGAACTGGTCAAATGGACACAGGGAACCTGGGGTGGAAAGGGGGAGTGTGCTGTCACGTTGTGGGGATTGCAGCTAATGTCACAAAACAATATGTGTATACATTTTTGAATGAAATTAACGTGAGCTGTAAACTTTCACCTAAAGCACAATTTAAAAAAAAGAAATCAAATAACATACCACATTTTTATGCAAATAATGTGCACACCTACATTTGTTTGCCAACTGCCTTCCCCCCCCACCCCCCACCGCAAGCTATTTTCCTAAGTGCTGGCTGTGCCAATTTTTTTACATGCTGCTATAAAAAAATTAGCATAGTGCGCTTACTGTGAAAACACCTCATGGGGGAAGAGAGGGAGGGAGCTGTTGGCAAACAAATGTAGAAGGCTTGTGTTATTTACATAAAAATATGTTATTGCTTTGGGCAAATCTGCTGCAAAAGACCTCTAAAGTTTCAAAAAGCAAAGATGTCCCTTTAATGACTAAGGTGGGCCTGACCCAAGTCATGGTATTTTTAGTCACCTCATACGTACACAAAAGCTGGAGAATGAATAAGGAAAACAGAAGAAGAATTGATACCTTTAAATTGTGGTTTTGGCGAAGAATATTGAATATACCATGGACTGTCAGCATAATGAAAAATCAGTCTCAGAAGAAATGCAACCAGAATGCTCCTTAGAACTGAGAATGGTGAGACTTTGTCTTGCTTACTTCGGACACATCACAAAGACCAAATGGTAGAAAAGAACATCATGTTTGGTAAAGTGGAGGGTCAGTGAAAACGAGGGGAACCTTCAGTGAGATGGATTGACACAGTGGCCTCAACAATGGAATCAAACATACAAAGGTCACGGAGACGGGGCAGAGCCAGGCAATGTTTCCTTCTGTTACGCGTACGGTTGCCACGAGTCAGAGTGTTCAACGGCAACCACCATCGCCACCGTTATTACTGTTACTAGCTGCTATTATGATATAAAAACTCAAGGGACCGTGTGGCTCTGTCTCAATGTTTAATCACTATTGTTAGACCATTGAATTGACCACATTGAGGCCCACCTTCTCCGTGGGGGCTTGTGAGAATGGAAGGTGTGCGTGCTGAATATGTGGCAGTTGTTATAGCATGCCATCATGCCCATTCTGGAGGGCATTGGAGCTGTCTGGCATCTACACAGGCTCAAAGCGTTTTCTTTTAAAATGGAAATGTATATTAACTATTAACTAGAATCTGATTGTGAAATTACACATTTTCATATGAAAGTTCATGGCATGGATAAGGAATTGTATAATGAGTAATATCCTTAAAAAAAAGTCTAAGCATGTTGTTGTGTGCCAGGGGGTTGATTCTGACTCATAGCAACCCTGTAAGACAGAGTAGAACTGCTCCATAGGGTTTCCTAGGCTGTAATCTTTACAGAAGCTGACTGCCACATCTTTCTCCCTCGGAGTGGCTGGTGGGTTCGAACCACTGACCTTTTGGTTAGCAGCCGAGCACTTAACCATTGCGCCACCAGGGCTTCTCTGTCTAAGCATAGCTCCAGGTATTTGACAAAAAAAAAAATTAGTAGCATAGGGTGTTCCATTTCAGTACTTGCAGGGACGTGGGTGGTTTATATTTGCCTATCTTGAGTAACCTTTACAGGCACCAGGTTTCACTTTACTTAGAGATTACACCCAACTTGTTCCTTTTGAAAGTGTTTAAAGAAAATACATTTTATACAGGATAAAATTAAATTTGTCATTTGGTTTGAAAACTGATGCATGTCACATTATTTCAGATCTGCATATTAAATGAAGGTCAGAGGGAACTCTGAGTAATGTTGGCCCTACATTTGTCTGTCAGGCTCCTTCACACAACACTTACATGATTATCTCATTGCTCATTAGCAACCCCTGCAGACTCCACAACATGTGTATGATTATCTCGTTGCTCATCAACAACCCCTGCAGACGATAATATAGGAAGGTAGAGAAAATAAATTTCAAGTCAAGTCAATGCTATTGCTTGGTAGCAGAGTCGGTAAGAGAAAATGTTAAAAGTGAGGGTGTCACCCACTGAATGGGCCCCGAGAACCTTCAGGAGGGCTTTACTGGCTCCAGGTCCTGGCCTGACTCTGGTGGGACTTTATCTGCCTAGAGTGGTTTCAGGGATCCTTTAGCCTTCTCCTCCATCAAAGGATTAGTCAAGAGTTAGCCCTAAAGGCCTCCGTTGCTATGAAACAATTGTTAATGGTTTGGAAGAACCTGGGAGCAGATGATGTTTTTATAAAGAGTCCACTCTGGGTTCCCACCATAGAGACCCTGTTTATCATGACCTGCAATGACCATCAGGAGCACAGACGCCTTTTCTGTCCCTCCTTGGTCAGGTAGCCACGGTGTGCAGAACATGGCACTGTTGGGTGCTTTGGCAACTGAGGTAAAATAGACAAGGACGCTCTGAAAGCAGGCAGATTCGTTCCCTGAAGAGCTCTTACTGCTGCCAAATTATTCATTAGCCCATTAGAACTTGAATATTATGAATTATGAAAGAGCATTTTCTGTTTCTATTAAAACTAAGATCAACCATATCCTTGGATTTTGTTTATTTCCAGTATATAAACAATGTAGCTATATATTGAGTACACAGTAATGGAAGTAGAACCGTTCGCTCAGTCTTGTAAAGTTAGTGTGGCATTAACTGGGACAGACAGTCATCTATACCTGTAAATCAGATATGACCTGATGTTAAGGTGCTCTTCTCCTGGGATTTTAAGGGATATTTTCAGGGTTGGTAAAGACTGAGTGCGACGGCAAAAATAAACGTAAAAAGCATTGCGAACTG
The DNA here is from genome assembly GCF_000243295.1 of Trichechus manatus latirostris. NCBI lineage: Eukaryota > Metazoa > Chordata > Mammalia > Sirenia > Trichechidae > Trichechus > Trichechus manatus. The sequence goes on along the minus strand of NW_004444005.1, from coordinate 4,642,852 downwards.
GGATCTAGAAATCAAGACATTAGAAGGTCAGTAAAGGTTTGGAGGTCAAGGAAGGCCGTGTGTTTCCTGTGAGATGTAAGTGTGCCCGGCCATTAGTCAGTCACCTTCACCCCATCCTTCCAAGGGGCAGCTGGAGGCCTGGCCAAGCGTCCGTCTGTCCCCCAGCGAGTTGCTGAGAGCCTCTCATGGGTGAACGGTGGGAACAGAAGCCCCAGCCTGCCTTCCGAGTACACGGAACACTCTATGACAGGCTCATGCTGGCCAGGGGAAGCCAGGCAAAACAGCTTTCTCTCTCCTTCAGAATGTGGATGGTCCAAGCATTTTACAATAACCCGATGCCCCTAGTTTCAGGGTAACCACATTGGCTTATTTGAATGAAACATGTTATGTCTTTGGAGTGACGCTTCTTGTTGTTGTGTGCCATCTAGTCGATTCTGACTCCTAGCAACCCTACAGGACAGAGGAGAGCTGCCCCATAGGGTTTCCATGGCGTTAATCTTCATGGAAGCAGATCGCCAGGTCTTTTCTCCCACGGAGCTGCTGGTGGGTTCGAACCACGGACCTTTCTGTTAGCAGATGAGCACTTAACCATCGTGCCACGAGGGCCCCTTGGAGTGATGATGCTGCTGTTGCCATCGTTAGGTGCCATCGAGTTGGTTCTGACTCCTAGTGACCGTATGTACAACAGAACGAAATGCTGCCTGGCCCTGCACCATCCTCACAATTGTTGCTACGTTTGAGCCCATTGTTGCAGCCACTGTGTCAGTCTACCTCAGTGAAGGTCTTCCACTTTTTCTCTGACCCTCTGCTTTACCAAGCATGATGTTTTCACAAGCAATGATGCTAAACCTGCAAAATTCTAAGTCTCAGAATCTCAGAGTTGTAAAGAAAGTTGAAAGTCCAGCCAGCATCCATGCTTGCATCCCTACTCCATGCCCTCCCAAGTGGCCACCCAGCGTCTGCTTACACCCCTCCTTCTCATCAGGGCAGCCTGTTCAGTCCCCAGCAGCTCTGTGACATAATGCCGCCTTATACCCGTACGTCTCCCTGGGTTCTGAGCTCCAGTCAGCCTCCCTTTGTGCAGGCCCCATGAGGGCGGGAGCTGAACGTGTCTTCCTGGCCTGTGTCTTCACCTAGCTGAGGGCCTGGCCCTGACGGGCGCTTATTAAATATTTTTCGAATTCCTCTCTAAATTGGTTCTTTCCCTTGAGCGCCTGCAAATAAGTTCTTCAAGTATTTGAAGATAACTTTCCAGTCCAGCATGCGTCCCACACCTTTCAAGCCTTCCTCCTCTGACGTGACTTCGCACCCCTTCGTCATCCTGGTCTCTTTTCTCTGAACAGGGTCTGGGTTGTCTCTGTTCCTTCAGGTCGAGCCAGTGTGCAGCACTGGTCGCCGTCAGCCGCTGAGAGGCATGACTGGCCTGATCAGCTTCTAGCTGGAATCCAGATACACCTTGTTCACTGCCTTTTCCTTCCCGGGGAGAGAAGGCACGTGTAATGAGATTTGTTCTTAATGACTTTGTGCCAGAGAAGGCAGAAACCACATTTAGAAATTCTGCCTCCTCTCAATTACCCATATGAGATCACATCATCGGCTTCAAACAGCAGGTATGGCCCTTTGCCCCTTCCCCACCCCCACCCCCGTTTTTTTTCTGACAGGAAAAAGAGTATATTTGTTCTTAAGATTTTCTTTTCCAGATCTTAGCTCACTGGGTCCCTGGCCTGTCCTTCCAGGTTCTGCTGCCCTCTTACATGCGTCTCTGGCTACAGGCCCTTCGGCTGCCTGGACTTCCCTTCTGTCGTGTGACTTCTTAGCACACCAGAGCTCGCGGCCTCCCTGCTTCCATCTCCACGCATCTTGACTTTCTTCATTTTTCCTTTCCTCATTCTTAAACCCTGGAGTACACCTCTCTCCTCCCAACTTGAAACCTGCCTATGAGGAGTACATGGCTGGCCTGCTGGTTTTCCTACCCTGACTTGTCAAGAATTCTAAGACAGCATGATCGTTTTTTATTAAGGCGCCTGGCACTTCCACCTCACCTACCAATCTCTGTCCTAGACCCCGCAATCCCTGCTGCTCTCGGTCAAGGGTTTTTCTCTAACCGTGCAGGACTGAAAGGGGTCGTTGCATTCTGCTCTCTGGGTTAACACCCTGCTCAGTGATGCTCAGCTGATGAAGGGTGAACCGACCAGCAGGCCAGCATCCCCTCTGCTCAGTCTAGTTACTTCAAGCTCCAGACTGAAGGAGCGTCTGCAGAATGGTCCAGTGATCAATAATCTGTCCCTTTGTATCTGACTCCATGAGGACGTTAATAAGCATCATTTACATTAAATGGTGGTTATTGTTATGATTGATGCCTTAAGCCATGCTTAACATGGAACAGCTTGTCAGCAGTAAGCTCCTTGAATGGGGTCGGCTCCCCAGGCCCAGCAGCATTGTTTGTGATTACCTAGGAAACCCTGTGGGGCAGTTCTGCTCTGTCATGTAGGGTCACTATGAGTCGGAATCAACTTGCTGGCACCCAACAACAACAATGAGGCAGAATTAGACCTGAAAAAAAGAAACGTGTAAATCTGTGTTGGAGAGCACTTGAAGATGTCCCATGTTGCCCAGATAGGCTAGGTTAGGCCCAAATCTCAAAGGTTTCACACAGCAACTGTTTATTTCTTGCTCACATAAAGTCTGCTGTGGGTACAGGTGATTGTCCAGAGCACCTTTCCTCCGTGTGGCACCTCAGTTTCATAGGCTGGTGGAGGTTTAACCTACATGAGGCTGTACCATCTGGAAAACATGACCCGTTCCATGTAGCAAGGGATGAGAGGGCTGGGTGAGTTGAGCACTAGTACTTTAAAGGCTTTGGAAATGACATGCCATGTTTCTGCTCCTGTTTCATTGGCCAGTTTTAGTCATGTGGCCACCTCTAACTTCAACGGGCCAGGGAAGTGCAGTTCCCGCGTACCCAGAAGTGGAGGAGAACTGATATGGGTGAACATCCGTGAAGTTCTCCACCATCATTTTCCTACTCTTTTTCATGCAGGTACTTTGATGAGCCAATGGAGTTACGGAGCAGTTCTTTTTCCAGCTGGGATGACAGTTCAGATTCCTATTGGAAAAAAGAGGCCATCAAGGATACTGATACAATTCTGAAAACCACAGGCTATTCAGACAGGTATGAACAGCGAAACTAGGGGGTTGTAAACAGTCAATCTATGCATCTCTACAAAAAAATTACTGACGTGTGACATGAAAACCTTTCTAAGACTAGTAAATGATTTTGTTGTACTAATTGAAGAATATTCTTTTTATTTTATACGCATGTATCTAAATCAGAGGGTATACATCACAATCACCTGGGGACCTTTGAAAAAACATGGATGCATGGGCCTTTCCCTGGAGAGGCTAATTCCATGGGACACGGGTGGCCAAGACCAGGAATGTGTCACTCACCCCACCCCCCATTTTTTGTTTTTTTTTAAATAATATTTTATTATGTTTTTGGTGAAAGTTTACACAGCAAATTAGGTTCCCGTTTGACAATTTCTACACAGATTGTCTAGTGACATTAGTTACATTTTTCACAAAGTGTCAGCATTTCTCTTTAATTGCATTCTGGTTGTTGCATTTCTAATATTCTAATTTCCCTGTCCCCTTATCTTCTTATCTTTGCTTTAGAGTGATTATTGACCTTTTGGTCTCATATAGATGGTTTTTTACTGGTGCACCATACTCAAGGGTAATATCTTTTATTTTGTGTACTGATTGGTTATTTCACTAAAAGGTGACCTCAGGGATTAGTTTCAGTTCAAGATTTAAATAGTCTCTCAGAGTGATAGTCTCAGTGAGTCCTCTAGTCTCAACTGGTCCAGTAAGTCTGGACTTTTTAAGAATTTGAGTTCTGTTCCATGTTTTTCTACTGTTTGGTCAGGTTCCATCTATTGTGACCCTGATCAAAACGGTTGGTAGTGGTAGCCAGGCACCATCTAATTCTTCTGGTCTCAGGATAGATGAGACCATGGCTTGTACAGGCTGTTAGCGCTGTAGACTAGTTTATTCTGTCGCTGTTGTTGGGTGCCATGGAGTCAGTTCTGACTCATAGTCACCCTGTGTACAACAGAACTAAACACTGCCCAGTCCTGTCCCATCCTCACTATCGTTGCTGTGTTTGAGCCCATTGTTGCAGCCACTGTGTCAGTCCATCTTGTTGAGGTCTTCCTCTTTTGTGCTGATCTTCTGCTTTACCAAGCATGATTTCCTTCTCCAGGGACTGGTCCCTCCTGATAACATGTCCAAAGTATGTGAGACGAAGTCTCGCTATCCTTGCTTCTAAGGAGCATTCTGGCTGTACTTCTTCCAAGACAGATTTGTTCGTGTTTCTGGCAGTCCACGGTATATTCAGTGTTCTTTGCCAACACCGTAATTCAAAAGTTTCAATTCTTCCTCCGTCTTCCTTATTCGTTGTTCAGCTTTCGTGTGCATATGAGGTGATTGAAAACATCATAGCTTGGGTCAGGTGCACCTTAGTCTTCAAAGTGACATCTTTGTTTTTAACACTTGAAAGAGGTCCTTTGTAGCAGATTTGCCCAATATAATATGTGGTTTGATTTCTTGACTTCCGCTTCCATGGGCATTGATTGTGGATCCAAGTAAAATGAAATCCTTGGCAACTTCAATTTTTCTCCATTTATCATGATGTTGCTTACAGGCAGTTGAGAGAATTTTTGTTTTCTTTATGTTGAGGTGTAATTCATAGTGAAGGCTGTGGTCTTTGATCTTCATCAGTAAGTGCTTCAAGTCCTCTTCCCTTTCAGCAAGCAAAGCTGTGTAATTTGCATATTGCAGGTTCTTGACGAGTCTTCCTCCAATCCTGATTCCCCGTTCTTCATATAGTCCAGCTTCTCCGATTATTTGCTCAGCGTACAGATTGAATAAGTATAGTAAAAGGATACAACCCTGACACACACCTTTTCTGATTTTAAACCACCCAGTATCCCCTTGTTCTGTTCAAACAACTGCCTCTTGGCCTATGTACAGGTTCTGCATGAGCACAATTAGGTGTTCTGGAATTCCTATTCTTTGCAATGTTACCCATAATTCTTATGATTCACACAGTTGAACGCCTTTGCATAGTCAATAAAGCACAGATAAACATCTTTCTGGTATTCTTTGCTATCAACCAAGATCCATCTGACATCAGCAGTGATATCCCTCATTCCATGTCCTCTTCTGAATCAGGCTTGAATCTGGCAGTTCCCTGTCGATGTACTGCTGCATCCGTTTTTGAATTTTCTTCGGCAAAATTTTACTTGTGTGTGATATTAATGATATTGTTTGATAATTTCTGCATTCTCTTGGATCACCTTTCTTTGGAATGGGCACAAATATGGATCTCTTCCAGTCAGTTGGCCAGGTAGCTGTCTTCCAGATTTCTTGGCATAGATGAGTGAGTGCTTCCAACACGGCATCTGTTTGTCAAAATATCTCAACTGGAGATTCCTGGAACCTTGTTCTTCACCAATGCCTTCAGTGCAGCTTGGACCTCTTCCTTCAGTACCATCGGTTCTTGATCATATGCTAACTCCTGAAATGGTTGGACGTTGACCAATTCTTTTTGGTACAGTGACTCTGTATATTCCTTCCATCTTCTTTTGATGCTTCTTGTGTTGTTCAGTATTTTGCCCACAGAATCCTTCAGTATTGCAACTCGAAGCTTGAATTTTTTCTTCAGTTTCTTTCAGCTTGGGAAATGCCGAGCATGTTCTTCCCTTTTGTTTTTCTAACTCCAGGTCTTTGAACATTTCATTATAATACTTTGTCTTCTTGAGCCACCCTTTGAAATCTTCTGTTCAGCTCTTTGACTTCATCAAGTCTGTTAGCTTTAGCTACTTGACGTTCAAGAGCAACTTTCAGAGTCTCTTTTGACATCCATTTTGGTCTTTTCCTTCTTTCCTGTCTTTTTAATGACCTCTTGCTTTCTTCGTTTATGATGTCTTTGATGTCATCCCACAACTTGTCTGGTCGTCGGTCGTTAGTGTTCAATACGTCAAATCTGTTCTTGAGATGGTCTCTAAATTGAGGTGGGATATAATCAAGGTTATGCTTTGGCTGTGGGTACAAGTGATTCTCCAGAGCAGCTCAGTTGTCCAGGCCGGTGGAGGTTTAACCTACTCTCCCTGTTTTAAGTTATTATTCACATAGAGTAAAATGCCTATTTTTCAGATTACAATAGTGCAAGTTTTGACAGACATACACAATTGAGTAACTGCCACCAAAACCAAGATACAGAATAGTTCCATCACCCCTAAACTTCCCTGTGCCCCTTTGTAGTCAATACCCTGGACCCCAGCCCCAGCTCCTGGCAACCACTGGTCTGTTTTCTGGTCTTAGAATTTTACCTTTTCCTGAATGTCATATAGATGGAATCATACATTAAGTGGCCTTTTGAGTTTGGGCTTTTTGAACTTTTCGTAGTGCATTTGAGATTCATCCATGTCGTTGTGTTCATTTCTTTTTATGGGTGAGTTTATCCATTTACCTGCTGAAGGACATCTGGGTTGTCTCCAGTTTTGGAGGGATTATGAATAAAGTCATTATAAATATTAATATACAGGGTTTTGTGTAAACATAAGTGTTCTTTCACTTGAGTAAATACCTAGGAGTGTGATTGCTGGTTTGTATATGTTTAACTTTATGGGAAGCTGCCAAACTGTTTTCCAAAGTAGCTGTGGCATTTTGCATTCCCACCAGCAACGTATGGAGTTCCAGTTGCTGCACAGCCTCACTAGCACTTGGTATTGTCAGTTTTAAAAAAAATTTAGCCATCCTAAGAAGTGTGTAGTTGTACCACAATCATGTATCTCATGATTGTATCTCATGGTTTAAATTTGCATTTTCCTAATGACTAATTATGTTGAGCATCTTTTCATAAGCTTTTCTTGTCATCTGTATGCCTTCTTTGGTGAAGAGTTCTTTTCCCATTTTTTATTGGATTTTTTGTTCCCTTATTATTATTATTACTATTATTATTATTGAGTTTTGAGAGTTCTTTATATATTCTGGATCCAAGTACTTTATCAGATAGATGTTTTGCCACTTTTTTCTCCCAGTCTGCCTTCTTTTGAATTGAGTATTATTTATAATTCCACTTATCTCCACTATTGGCTTATTATTTATATACTTTTAAAAAATTTTTCAGTGGTTGCCCTTGGATTTACAATATATATTTTGACTTATTAAAATCTCCTTTCAAGTAATAATATTCCACTTCATATGCAGTGTAAGGATCTTACAACAGTGTACTCCCAATTCTTCTCTCCCATTTTTGTGTTAATGTTGTCATACATTTTGTTTTTAACTTTTTTTTTTTTTGTACTTTAGATGAAGATTCACAGAGCAAACAAGTTTCTCATTAAACAATACATTATTGTTTTGTGACACTGGTTGGCAACCCCACAACATGTCAATAATCTCCCCTTCTTGATATTGGATTCCTCATTACTAGCTTTCCTGTCTCCTCCTGCCTTCTCGTCCTTGTCCCTGGGCTGGTGTGCCCGTTTAGTCTCATTTTGTTTTATGGGCCTGTCTAATCTTTGGCTGAAGGGTGAACCTCAGGAGTGACTTCATTACTGAGCTGTAAGGGTGTCCAGGGGCCATACTCTCAGGGTGCATTTTACTTTTGTATGTACTATAACACAGAATATGTTGCTGCTATTTTTGTGTTAGATATCTTTTAGAGGAATTAAAAGTCAGAAAAATAACTTATTTATCTTCATTTATGCCATTTCCAGTGCTTTTCATTTCTTTGTGTAGATCAAAGTTTCTATCTGATATCATATTCCTTATACTTGAAGAACTTCCTTGTAGTGGAGGTCCATTGGCAATGAATTCTCTCAGTTTTGGTTTACCTGAAAAAGTCTTTATTTTTCCTTCATTTTTTAAAGATATTTTCACTGCGTATTGAATTCTGGGTTAACAGTTTATCTTTCTGCATTTTAAAGATGTTGCCCCTTTTTCTTCTGGTTTGCGTAGTTTCTAACAATAAGTCTGCTGTAATTCTTAACTTTGTTCCTTTCTATGTAATGTATCTTTTTTTTTTTCCTCCTCTGCTTGCTGTCAAGATTTTCTTTGTCTTTGACTTCCAGCAGTTTGAATATGGTATGTCTTGTGGGGGAGGGAGGTATCACAGGAGACTAGTATTTATCTTGCTTGGTGTTCTTTGAGCTCTTTGGATATGTGGCTGCCATTGATTTTGGGAAGTTCTCGGCCATTATTTCTTCAAATGTTTCTTCTGCCCCATTCTCTCTCATCTCCCTCTGGGATTCCAGTTATACTTATGTTATGCCATTTGATATTTGACCCATCACTCTTGGATGTTATGTTCTGTTTTTATTGTTGTTTTTCACTCTTTATTTCTCTTTGTGTTTCAGTTTGCATAATTTTATTTATTTATTTTCAAGTTCATTGATTCTTTCCTCAGTGTGCTGAGTGTACTGATGAGTCCCTTGAAGGCATCCTTTATCTCTGCTACCATGTTTTTTTGTTTCTAGTATTTCCATTGGATTCTTTATTATAATTTCCATCTCTCTGCTGAAATTACCCCTTTGACCATGCATGTTGTTCACCTTTTCCACTAGATGTTTTAACATATTAATTATAATTATTTTAAATTCCCTGTCTGGCAGTTCCAATATCCATGTCATATCTTAGTTGACTTTTGACCATGTGTTGTTTTTCCCTGCTTTTTTTTGCATGCTTTGTAATTTTTTCTAAAAGCAGCATCTTATATAGGTCAGTAGTGGTTGTTAGGTGCTGTCGATTCAGTTCCAACTCATAGCAACCCTATGTACAACAGAATGAAACACCTCCCTTTCCTGCACCATCCTCACAATTGTTATGCTTGAGCCCATTGTTGTAGCCGCTGTATCAATCCATCTCGCAGGTAGGAAGAGACTGATGTAAATAATACGTATGCCTGAAAATTGGCACGCTTGTCTTTTCCTAGATCTTTAGTGTAGGGAGGTTGAGTCAGTCTAGTCAGGAATTAAGCTGGGTTTGGGTTTTGTTGTTGCAGTGGTTGGACTCAGTACGGGCCTTAAATCCCTCTAGTATTCCTTGTGTTTGGTTAGGGCTAGTTTGCCAGAGAGTTTTTCTTAATCTGTGGCTTGCCCTCGGTTTAAGGTCTTCCCTTTGCTCCTGTACCACAGAGAAGGTTTCTTTCTATACTCTTGACCATTCCCTACTCATAGATTGCTGTTACTTATTGCTTGTTGTCTTGGTGGTGATGGCGGTGCAAGTATTCTCTTTTTTCTCATTTAGACTTAGTCTTGGGCAAACCCTGTGTCCTTTGATTTTGGGAGTGAGGGGGAGCGATTTCCCCCAGTACCCCCGGAGACCTTTGATGGTCTGGGCCCAGGACTTATTCCTTCCTTTCCTCCATGAGTAGAGGTTTGTTTGTTTCCTCCCTGTTTCCTCCTTCCTCCAGCCACAGTGGGTCTTCTCTGTGCCCATAGCAGCTACTGTTCCCTTCTCCCTGGCCTACACTGTGGGGAAAGCTTGCATGTAAGTGAGAATTTCCCTGTGTCTGAGGCCCCCAGTGGTGATATCCCCTCACAGTAGTCCATACTTGGCCTTTAGCCATTACTTAAACTTTTAGCTGAATTCTTAACCAGCTTGAATGAAGTCCGGCGTCTACCCCTGGTAAGCAAGTGCCCACATCCCGTCTCTCCTCGGAGGTGCCTTTCTTTCCTTAGATTTTGGGCTGTTGGTCTGGCCTGCAACCTCAGCATTCTGATCAGATTCAAGAAAATTTGTGATTTTGCAGATTATTTGGCATGTTTTTCTTGTAGGTGTGGAGGAACATTCTTTCCACACCCTAAGCAAAAACTGAATGTGCCATTTTTGAAAAGTTCCACAGGATATGATGTGCATCCCTAGCTAGGAAATGTTATCTAAATGGGATCAACTAGATTGTAAGCACCGTGAACAACTGTATAATTTATTGTCCAAACCAGGGAACTTTGAAAGTGTAAGGAGGTACCACTAATACATTGGGACAACAGGTGTAGCCTGGCATTGTCCCAGGTAACTGGGATTTATGGTCGCCCTACTCATTTTATGTCCTACGTGATGCAGAGCCATGTCCTAGCTATATTACAAATGTGTATTCAGTACTTACTAAGTGACCGTGGAGCTGAAATTTAAAATAACAGACCCATTTGAAACAGGAAAATTCCTTTAAATGTTATGTTTTGGCCATTTATTTTTTTTATTAGACTATTCAGGCTTTTGAAAGTGCCCTTAAATTCTTTTGCAAAATTACTGCTGTCAATTTTTTTAAAAAACAAAATGGCGCATGTTTACACTATAAATGAGAAGAGCATTTGCCTTGCCTCAAATCAATTAAACCCATTTTGGCTGTTTTCACTTGTAGACCCACTGCGCGCCGCAAGCCAGACTATGAGCCAGTTGAAAACACAGATGAGGCACAGAAGAAGTTTGGCAATGTCAAAGCGATCTCTTCAGATATGTACTTTGGAAGACAAGCGCAAGCTGACGTAAGAGTTCCACGTGGGTCCCCGCAGAGCAGGAAGCAAGCACCGCACGGGGGTGGAGGGGCCGTGGGAGGAGGTGATGCACCAACCAAGGAAAGGCTGCTCCTGGGGGGCCAGGCCTCAGACGAGGTCTGTGTGACCAGCTGCCTGGGCTTGCTGCCTCAACTGGAGGAGTGGCTGGAAGCAGGGACTGTGCCCACATTTCTCTTATTGCTCCCACAGTGTTCGGTTAGCCATTCACACGCTATCTTTCGAGTGAATTTTAGGTAACTTTTGATACAGCTATAATTTATTGTTTAATGATTTTTAACCATAGTTAAATGAACTATGTAAACATGTTTTTCGGGAGTAGATGTATTTATTTTCAGGTTGCTGCCTCTTTTCTCAGATATGTTAATGAGCTCATCTTAATGGAGTCTTGTTTAGCAGGAGGACTCAGATGGAAGCGGAAGGGGGACTTTCCCTCTCATTACCTGTTACCCATTACCATCGAGTCAATTCTAACTCATAGCAACTATAGGATGGAGTGGAACTGCCCCATAGGGTTTCCAAGGAGCCGCTGGTGGATTCAAACTGCTGACCTTTTGGTTAGCAGCCGAGCTGTTAACCACTGCGCCACCAGAGCTCCTGCCTCTCATTGGAAGTGCTGATTTGCTTACGTGAGCTCTTAGAGATAAGAGCTATTGCTGGGCTTCTTGAACTAGTCAGAGAATTGTTCCCTGAAGTTTACTGATTTTGTTTGCAGCTGTAGAACATTCACCATCATTTCAAGGGTATTTAGAGTCGTCCCCTCCACCCGCACGCCTGCACTCTGCAGCAGGGACTGCCCGCCCCCTTCCCCTGCCTAGGAAAGGGTGCTCCAGCTCCTGCTGAAGGCAGGTCCCACACCACTGCCCAGTCTCAGCCCCTCAGTTCTCCTGCACCAGAACCTTGTGGGGTCAGCTGTTCCCTCCCTTTCTTCTGGCTTTTTATGCACCACCCAAATAATCTCCCCTATTAAAAAAACCAACACGTGAAACCCACCATGAGCCTCTGAGCCACCTCTCGTTCTGATCCCTTTCCCAGCCAGGTTCCTCAGGAGAGTTCTCAGAGTACCTTGTTTCCTTGTCCTCACCTCCCACCGTCCATCCCAGAGCCCCCTGAGGCTGCCTGGGTGGGCTTACCAGGGACCAGTCAGTTCCCAAATCCAGTGCATTCCCTGGTCTTCATCTCCCTGCATCTCTCCATAGCCTCTGATGTACTCACTAGTCCCTGCTTGAGGCGTTCTCTACCCTTGGCTTAATTTCTCTCTTTTCGGGTTCTAATAATAATAACATTAACTCTTACATGGACTCGCACTGTGCCAGGCACTGTTCTAAGTGCTCTGCATTTATTAACTCATGGTAATCCTCACAGTAGCCCCGGAAGACAGGTCTTATTATTATCCCCATTTTACAGATGATGAGACAATAAGCTACTTGCTGAGTTTACGCAGACAGAAAGTGACAGAACCAGGGTATGAGCCCACGCAATCTCCTGTGATGGATGCTCCCTCCCCGGCATGCCTCCCCGCCCCTCAGCCTCACTGCAGGGTTCTGCTGCAGGCTACTCCACTGACCTCCCTACCTGTCTCCTTCTTCGGCCCTGCCCACCTTCAGCACACACCCCTGCCTCCTTCCAGGCCCCCGGCCTGGCATATGTCCTTCCCTGTACTGGGACAGCCTTCCCCACCCCCACCCCACATTTCTCCATTCAGCGTGGTGAGGCCTTTCTCAGCCCCCTGGGGAGAGGGGTTCTCCATCTTTGTGTCTCTGCTCTTCTCCCCGGCTGCCCTCGGGAACATCGTGACACTTCAGAATCCATACTTGGCGTGTGTCTGTCTTCAGTGGCAGTGACTGGCACTCATTCACGGCCCTGTCTCTGTCCAGCTCATGTCCGGCACACCGTCTGCATCCACCAGCTGCACGTGGAGTCAGTGGGTCAGTCTTTGTAAAGCACGTGTGTGATTGTGCTCATCCTGCCGTGTGCCCCCCACCCCGAGGGCCAACAGGACAAAGTCCAGAACTCGAGCAAGGCCCGTCTTAACAAAGGCACCCGCGCCACACTCCTCCTCGTTTTTATCTTCCAACCAGATTGAACCCTTGGAGTTTTCCGTGCCTTTCTTGTTCCTCTCTGCCTTTATCCATCCTGCTCCAGAAGGCGGTATGCCTCTTTTGTTTCTTCAGTTCTGTTCAGACATCATCTGGGGAGTCTTGTTATCCGTTCCCAAGGGTAGTTCACATGAAGCCAAGCATCGAGCTTACCACACCACCTTACGCCACACCACCGTGTGCCGTGCCATGGGCTAATGCACGGCTCTCTCCTGCCCCCTGCGAGGCCGGGAGCCTGGGGAGTGGCAGTCTCCCCTCCTCCTGTCATGCCTGTCATGGTGTGAGGGCACAGCAGGGACCCGATGAATGGAGGCCTGGGTGCTCTCCACAGGAGGCCACGGAGAGGCAGTGAGGGCCTGCCACCTGCCAGTGAGGAGGAAAAAGAGCAGAGGACCATCCCCCCCAAAATTCTGGGGTATTCTAAGGAGACAGGTGTCCTGGATTTCAGAGGATACCCAAAACGTAGCTTAAATTGAACATCACAGGAGTCAGCTTTAAGCTCCCTCTCTCCACAAACTGATTTTGAATCTTAAGAAAGTTTAACAGTGCCCAGGACTTAAATAGGAAAGAAAGCACTTCCGTTTCCGGAGGCGGGCAGCACCCTTGCAGAGGACAGGAATCTGACACACACCTAATCGGATGTTGTCCTAAAATATGCCTTGTTTTAAAGTTGATGACGTTCAGGCTCGGTTCAGTTCAGGTATTGGGAGGGAGCTTCTTGGAGCAGCCTTGCCTGCCAGCTGTAATTGAGGTGCGCCACGATAGAGGTGTCTTTCTCCACCCCTACTCTGGCTTCTCCCTGGCACTGACTCTATTGTTGGCCATGATGCTGAGTGTCTGTCTGTCTGTCTGCCCATGTCTGCCTCCCTGGGCAGACGTGAGCTTCGTGAAGGCAGGGCCTCTGTTGGTGCTTGCCGCCACCCCAGGGCCCTGCGAGGGGGTGGCCCCCGCCACTGTCGGAGACAGCAGGCTAGGGGGACAAGCACATTCCAGGCACGGCCCTTCAGTGATCCTCTTGGCAGAACCGCACTCGGCATTTGGAGCACAGTGTTTCCTTCTCCTTGTCTTCCCTAGTATGAAACCAGGGCTCGGCTGGAGAGGCTTTCGGCCAGTTCCTCCATAAGCTCAGCTGATCTGTTCGAGGAGCAGAGGAAGCAGCCGTCAGGTAAGGAGAGATGGGCTTGAGGGGGACGCAGGCGTCGGATGGGGCGTCTGAGGAGAGCGGTCGCTCTGTCCCTCACGCCTACAGCGTGAATGCGTTTCCTCCAGATGGGCCTTTACTCTTCCCAGATACACGTCAGTGAACATTCTCTGCTGCTCTCATCCGCCTCTGTGAGTCAGGTAGACAGGATTCATTGTTCAGGCCTTACATGTGAGGAGACCCCAGAGTTACCCGGCAAGCTCTCTTCCCAAAGCGGTGTCGTGGCTGAGTGTTTTCCCACACAGTGTGAAGACAGAGTCTAGGACACTGTGCTCCCACTGCCCTGGAAGTGGACAGCCGAGGCACCTGTGTAACACTAACCACTCCTTAGCTGTGAGACTGAGTCCTTTGTGCCGCTTTTGGCCTCAGTCTGCTCCTCTGTAAAGAGGGTGAGGAATACCTGCCTCATAAGGCTGTCGTGAGGCTTAAATGAGATGCTGTGCGCAGTGTGCCCAGCACGGGTCTGGCCGTGGCAGGTGCTTAGCAAACATGCATTGAGGGAGACGTCTCAGCCTGTGGGCAGGCGGAAGCAGAGACAAGCAGCGACCGTTAGCGTCAGTCTCCCAGGGAGCACAGAGCACTGTGCTTATGGAAGGTGCAGGTGGGAGGGGAATTTCCTGTCTCCTCATCCCTCTTTGGGGTCCACATCTCAGAGGAGAGGTGTCTGGTAGTCCTGGGGCTGGGGCGGGGGGCTAGGGTGGCGCGCATATGGTAGCAGGCTGAGAGCTAGGATGGGACAGACCTGTGAGCCCCGGGGAATGACCTCAGCACGCAGTCCCATCACAACCACCCAGAACCATGCCACCCTCTGTCCTTACCTTGTTACCACTGAGCCTCTGGAAAGTCTTGCTGGAGTTTCTCAACCTGGCTTCAGCTGGGCTGCAGGTTTAGAGAAAGGGCTGTGTGAGGCCGTTCAGGAACCCACTTATTGGCAGGGGATCCTGAGGGGAGGGGGCACCTCGGGGGTCAAGAGCCAGGCATTGAAGGCCCAGCGCCGTCTGCACCCCCATTGCCAGCCTTGGAGGAGCTGGGCGTGGGCTCTTCCAGAAGAGGGCGAGTCTGTTCATGGGGTGAGCAACATGAGTGAGTTCAGAGGGAGACAGCTGTACAGTGAAGGCCACAGGACAGACGCCGAGTGGCTGGACCTCCGTGTTGTGGTCTGGGGAGTGTTAGAAGACCCTCGGTGTGTGGGAGCCCCTGTCAGGTTGCTGCACCACAGGGGAACAGGGCGTCCCAGCCACGCAGCGTCTGGGGAACAAGGTGTGTGTGTGGTGGCAGAGTGGCTCACAGAGTGGTCAGCCAGTGTCCTGAGAGACACTTCAGGAGCCGGGGACCAAGGCCAGAGTGGGCAAGCCCAGTGTGTCTGCTCCTGAGGTCGTGATGGGCTGGGGCCGAGGGTGGCAGCCTAGAGCCGGGTGGCCATGGAGGTGCCTTCTGGGCAGGGAGGGCTGCTGTCCTCGGCTGACCAGCTTCCTGCTGGCAATTTCCTGGCACAGCTTCTGGGTGGGGCCATGGACTCACAGGCTTGTGTTCTCGTCTCTGAACTTGCCACGTCCTGGCCTCCTGTCAGGCAACGTCCTTTTGTGACCACCCCCTTTGCGGGTTCCCAGAAATCCCCCCGGGTCAGTGTGGGGCCACCTGCAGTTTGGCAGGTCAGTCTAGGGGACCAGGATTGTTAAAAATCACCCGCTGGCAACGTGTGGTTTTGTCATTGAATTGCTGCAAGTTTCACCCTGAGACATTGTTGTCTTGTTTAAAAAAGACTTCCCGATTGTTGAAGGAAAACTATGGCCGGCCTGTGTTTACCTTCCTGTCCCCTTTCAGTGAACAAAGGTCCAGTAATTTTTCTGACCTTGTGTGGGTCCCAGCAAACTCTGGTCTGTGGGAACTTGCAGCCGTAGTAAGGGTGCACCCTGGGGAGCTAGGCCACCCAAAGACCTCGCACCCCCCCACCAGTGGCCCATCCACTGCCTAGCAGAGTTCGCCCCCTCCCTCTCCTCCGCCCCAAACCAAAATAGTCCTGACCGTGGTGACCCTTGTTCCGCATCTTGCATCAAGCTCGTCATAAAGACGCCTGTAATAACCTCCTAAATGTAGGCGCATTGAACAACTCTTATTAAATATTTACTTTTTATTTAGAGTGCATTTCAGTGAAGAGCAAAAGCTGGTTTTCAGAAACTGTCCTGTGTTCCCGGTCTTCGACTGTTTCCCCATCTGTGAAGTATCGTTGTCAGCACGTAGGTCACGGTGTTGTTGGTCACTGTCGAGTCGGCTCCTCCGATGGCTTTACTTTATAATTGTAGGATGGCTTTATAATTACTTGGAAGAAAGAAGATAATTCTAGATTTGAAATACCTCCTGGTGAAGTAAAATACTTTCTGGGGATTTGGCTGAACCCAGGAGCCCTGTGGCTAAAGAGACAGCAGTTTGTAGATGAATCAGGTAAATACGCAGGGCCCAGCATGCCATATAGGCAGTGACAGCCCTGGCCTGGCTGTAAGTAGTTCAACATTTGCCTCCGTGGACTCGGAGGAGTGCCGTAGGCGTTCTTTCTTCCGCTCTCTTCTCTCCTCCCTTGTACATGTATTTCCCTGTCTGCCACTTCAATTGACCTGTAAGGGAAGGATTGGGTGGGGGGACCTCAGTCCAAGTTCTCAAAAGCTTTACAAATCTTTGGGGTAGTCCTGGAGTCATCGGCCAGCCCCAGTCACTCTGTCTTTTTAAGGACCTTTTGTGTTTCTTCTAATTTCAAAAGTAATACATACTGTAGGTATTTTAATGTATATGTTTTTCATCCTGCCTTTTAAAAAAAAAAAAAACAGTATTTTACTGTGTTTTCGGTGAAAACTTACACAGTAGATTAGGTTCCCGTCTTTGTTCTCTAGTGCTGGTAGAACAGAAATACCACAAGTGGATGGCTTTAACAAACAAATTTGTTTCTTTTCCACAGTTTAGGAGGCTAGCAGTCCGAACTCAGAGCGCTGGCTCTAGAGGAAGGCTTTCTCTCTCTCTGGGCTCTGGAGGAAGGTCCTTTTCTCTTCAGCTGCTTCTTCCTGGTTCCTTGGAGATCTCCATGTGCCTTGGCATCCATCTTACCCCATCTCTGCTTACTTAACCTGCTCTTTTTATCTCTTGTAAGAGATTAACTCAGGACACATCCTACGCTAATCCTGCCTCATTAATATAACAGAAAAACTCATTCTCAAATGGGATTATAACCACAGGCATAGAGGTTAGGATTTATAACATATTTTGGGGGGGACACAGTTCAATCCATAACAGTTCCCATTTGATAATTTCTTTACAATTTGTTCCATGACATTAGTTACATTTTTCACAATGTGCACAATGTGTCAGCATTCTTTTTAATTGCCTTCTGGTTGTTCCGTTTCCAGTACTCTAGTTTCCCTGCCCCAAAGTTTTATCATTGCTTTAGAGTGATTGTTGACCTTTTGGTCTCATATAGATGGTTTTTTACTGTAGCTCCGTTCTCACAGATCATATCCTTTACTTTGTGTGCCACTCTGTTATTTCACTAAAAGGTCATCTCAGGAGATAGTTTCAGTTCAAGGTTTAAAGAGTATCTTAGGGAGATAGTCTCAGGGAGTCCTCTGGTCCCAACTGGTCCAGTAAGTCTGGCCTTTTTAAGAATTTGAGTTTTGTTCTGCATTTTTCTCCCCTTCTATCAGGGTCCATCTACTGTGACCCTGATCAGAATGGTTGGTAGTGGTAGCCGGGCACCATCTAGTTCTTCTGGTCTCAGGGTAGATGAGTCCATGGCTCGTATAGGCTAGTAGCCCTGTAGACTAGTTTCTTCTGAGACTTTCGTTTCCTTTTTTCTCTTTTGCTCCTGATGAGTAGAGACCAATAGTTGTACCTATTGGCTGCTTGCAAGCTTTTAAGACCCCAGATGCTACTTACTTCCCTAGGATGCAGCACATGAACTTTGTGAATTGTACCATGCCAATTGACTGAGTTTTCCCATGAGACTAAGGTCCTAAGCCTTCAAACCTAGAAAACCAGTCTCACAAGGTGTTTGGTTGTGTCTGAGAAGTGTCTGTCATTGTGTCTTCTGTGAATACATGTGTGTTATGGATTGAATTGTGTCCCCCAAAAATATGTGTTGTAAATCCTAACCTCCATGCCTGTAGTTATAATCCCATTTGGAAATGGGTTGTGTTTGTTGTGTTTATGAGGCAGGATTAGTGTAGGGTGTGTCTTAAATCAATCTCTTTTGAGATAGAAAAGAGATGGAACAACAGGTGAGAGAAGCAGAGAGGAGGGAAGAGAGACGCCAAGCCACCTTTTGGCTGTTGCAGCTAATACTGCAGTGGACATTGCCGTAAGGGTTCTGTTTGCGTTGCCGCTGTCAATCTTTTCAGTACACAGCGAGGATTGAGATTCCTGGGTCATGTGGTAGTTCTATATTTAACTTTTTGATGAACTGCCAAACCGTTCCACAGTGGCTGTACCCTTTTGCGTTCCCACCAGCAATGAATGAGAGTTCCAGTTTCTGCACATTCTCACCAACACCTAATATTTTCTGGTTTTTGGATCATAGCCATTCTAATGGGAATGAGGTGGTAGCTCATTGTGGTTTTGATTTGCATCTCCCTAATGACTAATGAGGAGCCCTGGCGGCACAGTGGATAAGCGTTCAGCCGCTAACCAAAAGGTCGGTGTTTCGAATCCTCCAGCTGCTCCTTAGAAACCCTGTGGGGCAGTTCTACTCTGTCCTGTCGAGTCGCTTTGAGTCGGAATCGACTCGACAGCAGTGGGTTTGGTTCTGTTGTTTAGTGACTAATGAAAGGAGCCCTGGCGTGCAATGGTTAAGCGCTCAGCTGCTAACCGACAGGTTGGCGATTCAAACCCACCAGCCGCTCCGCAGGACAAAAGATCTGGCGATTACCAGCTAGGAAACCTGAGGGGGCAGTTCTGTTTTGTTCTGCAGCGTCTCTGTGAGTCGGAATTGACTCGACAGCGTACAACAACACAATGACTGATGGCGCTGAGCGTCTCTCCATGTGCTTGTCGGCCATTTGTGTATCCTCTTTGGTGAAATGCCTGGTCAAGTCCTTTGCCCATTTTTCAGTTGGGTTGTTTGTCTTTTTTGTTGTTGAGCTGTAGGAGTTTTTTTTTTATATTCTAAATTCTAAACCCTTATCAGATATATGGTTCCCATCTGTAGCTCGTCTCTTCACTTTGTTGATAAACGCCACAATGCCAGATTTAAATGCAAACAAAAGAGCATTTAACTCCTGTGCAGAATCACTGATATTACACAGTTCTTATTTTGTAGCTCCTACGTCTGTCTGTATTTCATTCTTACCAAGTAGTAGAAACAATACAGAAAACTAACTTAACTGTTTTTATTTCATATTTTTATTGAGTCTACCAAGCTTCTCTGCCTTCAGCTTACTAATGAATAAGGAAGGGCAGACAGGAAAGGAGCTGTGGGCAGCACTCTCCCTCCCATTCTTTCTCTGTCACCATCTTCAGCATCAGGGGTCAGCTAATACAGGGAAGTCATGTCTGTCAGAAGGGGTACAGGAGGTTCATTGGTTGTTGGGGTCTTAGAATGCCATTGCCTCCTTCCTGCACTGGAAGCAAGGTTTAACAAAGCAACTAAGGGGCTTGGTTACTAGTGCTGCCATACAAAAAATACCCCAAGTGGGTGGCTTTAAAGAACAGAGGTTTATCTTCTCACAGTTCCGGAGGCTGGGAATCTGAATTCAGGGCAGCTGCAGGGCTGTGGGCATTTCTTGGCTGCTTGTAGATGTATCTTCACATAGACCTTCACAGGGACCGTTGTGGGTTCCAGTAGGACCCATGAAAGCTCGTTTACAGCCCAGTGCTGATTGGTTGGTTAACCGTGTGGTAAGTGACAGGGCAGGAGCTGGGTGGTGGGCAGCTCCGCAATTGCTTCAGGCCTTTGTCCCCCATGTTGGTCAAGTGCCAACTGTGTCCACGCACTGGCTGCACAGTCGGAGCAGATCTCTCAGCCTCCCTCGGGGCCAGGCCCACCCAAGGCGGTTGTCACGTAAGTGCCCGCAGCCTGGTACGGTGTCCGTCCCTGTGGTCCCTCTCGGAGAGCATGGTCACTCGGGGCGTGGGATGGCTACTACTCCTGGGGGGGTAGAGTCACTCAGAATACCAAGTGACAGAACAGAGGGAGCTTTGCGGGAGCAACGTTGGAACAAAGGAAGCATAAAAGCCAGATTGCCCCTCTCTGTGCGTTTCTTCCAAGACCACTGGGGCTGGGAGGACTCTTTCTGCGCGCTTGGGCTCCTCTACCGTGCGCGTCCTGGGGGCGTGGATGGCTGTGCTGCCTGCCTGCTCCTGGTGTCTGTGAGGCCTGCTCGGGCGCCTAGGCCACGTTTGTCCTTCCTCCTTTCTTGGCCCCAGAGCCCTGTGGCCTAGCGGGGCCACGTCTCAGGAGCACTGACCAGTTTTGCTGTCGGGTGGTTTGGGTGGGCGATTTGTTAGCTGTGTCTGTCACACAGCACAACTGTGCAGTGGCATCGTCCGAGAAGGTATCGTTATACAAACCGGAGACACATTAATCTTAGCAGATCAGTGTCCGCTGTGTCTGTCTCAGAGACATCAGCACTGGAGAGCTTTTTGTTTATTTTTAAACATGTTGTTCTTGTAGTCTTGGAAATACTTTTTCTCTTGCTTTGTCTCCATTTCAGGGAAATTGGTACATGATGTTTTATTAAAATTAATTTTCTGAAGAGCCTTGGAGCTGTTCTCGACTTCCCAGCTCCCTCCCCACACCCACAGTCTTTCTCAGGCATCCTTGGGTCTCCGTCACAGGCCAGTCACAGGCCAGGCCCTCTTCGCTTATTCCTGGGCTGTGGCCACAGCCCCTGCTTGTCCTCCTGCTCCAGCCTGGGCTCCCGCACCTCACTTCCTCACTCCTCACAGAGTGGTCTTTCAAAGTGCAGGCCCCCGGGTTAGCGTGCAGGCCCCCGCCCGGCTTGCCCCCTTCAGGACGGGGCCCCATGTTGGCCTCTCTGGCCTCATTTCTGGTCGTTTCCTGCGATGCCCTTAGTCCAGCTGCCTTGGGCCTGCGCATCCCAAGCCGTACTGGGCTCTCTTGGTCTCTGAGCCCAGAATGCTCCACCCCTTCTGCTCACCCAGATAACCCACCATCCGTGCCCTGGGAGATGCCTCAGGCCCCTCTGCCTGCTCTCACCATTGTGGCTGAGGCCATCGGTGACAGTCCCCCCGAAATGAGCATGAGCTCTGAGGGATTAGGGTCTGTCCGTTTTCATCTCTGTACCTCCGCTCCTGGCAGAGGGCCCGACTCAGAGAAAACTCCGGTAAATGTTTACTGAATGAATGAGCTCTAGAAGCACCCTGATCTAGCGGCTCCTCAGGGCGCGCGCAGAGCCACAGCGCTTTGCTCACTCCCTTCCGACAGTGGGCACGGCGCCCTGCTCGCTCTCCTCCGACAGTGGGCACGGCGCCCTGCTCGCTCTCCTCCGGTGTCGGGCACGGCCCCCTGCTCACTCTCCTCTGACGTCGGGCACGGCCCCCTGATCGCTCTCCTCCGACAGTGGGCACGGCGCCCTGCTCGCCCTCCTCTGACGTCGGGCACAGCCCCCTGCTCGCTCTCCTCTGTGCTCTTCCAGCGTCTGGCACAGCGATGGACTCGCTCTCCTCCGCCCTCCTCTGACTTCGGGCACACCTCGTGCTCATTCTCCCCTGCCCTCCTCCAACTTTGGGCATGCTCGGTGCCGGCTCTCCTCTGACGTCAGGCACAGTCCCTAGGCTCGCTCTTCTCCGCCCTCCGCCGACTTGGGGCATGCCCCTGTGCTCCCCTCCTCCGTGCTCCTGGGATGCCAGGTGTGGCCACGTGACAGGTGGTCTGCAGTGGGGTGTGCAGCTCCCAGGCTCTAAGCTTGTGTGAGCGTGGCCATGCTTCCTTCCTCTGTGGTGGTCACAGAGACACGTATGGGTGGCGGCCCGGCGGCATGGGCCCCAAGAGGTGACGAGCAGAGCACCTACAGCCCATGCCGAGTAGCCCGTCATTAGCAAGCAGTTCATCAGGATCTGCTGAGGTGTTTCTTTCCATGGTGAGACTTGCCTGCCCTGACGGACCTTCCCCTCACATCCACCTACATGGCTCAGCTTCCCTACCCCTCAGGGCTCTGCCTCAGAGCGGGGAGCACCAGCACCCTGGGTGTCACCCTAATACTCCTCTTCCAGCCTCCTGCAGCCAGTCACTATGCCCCACCACACAGCCCCCCAGGACCCTCAGGTCTGCCCCCCTCCTCACCCTACGACCCTCAGTTCCCCCCCATCTTCACTCCACGACCCTCAGGTCCCCCCCCATCTTCACCCTCCCTCCTCACCCCAGCAGCCCCTCTGCCTGGCCCATGCATTGGCCTCCTGACTGCCCACTTCCTTCACGGCTGCTCCCCCTCAGTCTGCTCTGCACAGGCAGGAAACAGCATAGACCACAGTATCGTTAGGGTCATCGTCTGCCTTGATTAGGAGGTGTGCGGTAATTTCTGGCAAAGCATCTGTGCAGTGTCTGCTCTGAGAACAGGGACCCTGGGACCTGTCTAAACCACGGGTCAGGGAACCTCTTCCTGAGGAAGGGAATGTGAGCCGCTGTCTCCTGAAGTATATGATAACGTGAGCACAGTTAGGCTTCTTTGACCACTGCCGCCTCTGACCGCTGACCCTTCCAGCCTGCCCTGGGCAGCCGTCACAGCCAACCTATTGCCAAGTGTGGGTATGGCTGACTGCCAGTGACCATCAGGAAGGGAGCCTTTGCTAAACACAGGGAGATCTCTGGTCAGACTTCTCACGGTTGGAACCTGCAGGTGGGTGGCTCTGCCTGGCCCGGGATCTGTCACCTGCTCCACAAGTTGCCAAGTTACTTACCCCCTAGGATCTTAGGTCTTCAGGATGAAGTAAGTACTGAGACAGTGCAAACACAGTGGCCAGGTGAGACCTGAGCTTGTTTCTCTACGTAAACATCTGGGGAGGCAGTTGAGGACTGGTGTGGAGTGTTCCTAGGGGCCCGGGGCTCAGGCATTTCTGTGGTGCCTGTGAGCTTCATCCCTAGTTCAGGGAGGACAGAAGGACACAGGGACGGGCCCCGTCACCACCTCTGGTCACCTGGCACTGAGGGTAGTCAGTGAGGGGCTGTGGTCCTGGAGCTGCTCTCCTCAGGCCCGGGGCAACTCTGAGGACGGGTAGATACCCCGGAGCAGAAGGAGGGGTAGATACCCTGGAGCAGAATGGAAGTGCCTCTGCTCTGGCTCGGCTGTGTGTGCCCCGGTGACCTTTTCAAGCTGGAAACTCCTAAGTAGAGGAGGAGCTGCCCTTTGAGCTCTGGTCCACGCTGACCAGCCATGCTGGACCTGTAAGGTGACCATGCAGCAGTGGCTCTCTGAGCTCTGGTCCACGCTGAACAGCCATGCTGGACCTGTAAGGTGACCACACAGCCGTGGCTCTCTGAGCTCTGGTCCACGCTGACCAGCCACCTTGGACCTGTTACGTGGCCACACAGCCATGGCTCTCTGAGCTCTGGTCCATGCCGACCAGCCATGCTGGACCTGTAAGGTGACCATGCAGCAGTGGCTCTCTGAGCTCTGGTCCATGCTAACCAGCCACCCTGGACCTGTAAGGTGACCACACAGCCATGGCTCTCTGGCTCCCACGCTCACCATCCCACAGTGACTCCTCATTTGCTGTGACTTAGGCAACTGTAAGTAGCTATGCTGGGATTTGAACCCAGACCCGTCACTGCTCTAGGCTTCTGCTGTGGAACTGGCAAAGGGCTATAAAACTTTAAAAAGTCAGCTGACACTTCCCAGCTCTTTTGTGGAGTGGAGAGGGGAAGAGCTTGCATCTGGGGCCCTCCCACGAGGCGGGCACGGGAGCCGTGCCGTGGGAAACTGAGGGGCTGAAGGACAAGGCTGTCGTCTCTGGTTTCTCTGGAAAGGGACCTGACCAAGGTTTCTGTAGCTTAAGGTGCAGGCGGGTGTGGACGGGTCACATGTGGGGCCCGGAGGGGCTACAGGTCTGGGTTCCGCTCACAGTCACTGAGCCCTCCAGCGTCTTATTACAGCTGTGTAACAAAGGTGTACCGCGAGACCTGTGTTGTCACACGGGCGTGAGGTCAGACCGCGGTACCTGTGACAACACCGGTGTGCTTTACCTGCACGGGTGCTGGTTGTTCGGTGCCCTCGGGTTGGCCCTGACTCGTAGCGACCCTGTACACAACAGAAGGAAACACCCGGTACCTCCCTGGGTACCATACGGTACTGTTTGCGCTTTACCTGCATGGTACCATATGGTAATGTTTGCATCAGGACAATCAAAGTGGAAACGGCTGAAGCCCAGCTCAAGCTAGCCTGAGCAAACACGGTGAAAGTATTGGCTCCTGTACCCGGGCAGAGTCGGAGTCAAACAAGGTCATGGGCATGGACTCCTCGGTTTCTGGCTTGCAGTCTGGGCAATGGCCTCGTTCTCTCGTGCTGCATCAAGCTTCCTCTGTCCATCTGTCCTTGAGGAGTGAGTTGGAAGGGCAGTGAGAGTCACAGACAAGCAGTCTCCTCTTACTTTACTCAAGTAAATGGCTCCCAAGGAAGGCTCTGATTGGCCACCTGTGGATGGGGCAGAGGGGAGGGGCAGTCCCCAGAGGAAGGGAGGGTGGCTTTTACCAAAAGAGGGGGAGGGGCTGCTGAGCAGACAAAACCACAGATGTCCACCCATCTGCCCTTCACCGAATACTTATGCGTCAGGCCTTGGATTAAACACCTTGAAGGAACAGAGGCCCAGAGAGGGTGAAGAACTTGTCCAAAGGCACACAGCTTGGAAGTGGCAGTGCCAAAAAATTTGAACCCATGGTGGTTAAGACCCCAGTGCTGCATCTTCTCTCAGCCGGTTCATGGTGGGGCTGGGACTTAAACCCCGGTCCTGACCCCACCGTGGGGTCCTTTCCCGGAACCACAGCTGCTGCTTATGGAGAAGGAGGGAGGGGCTGGTGGGGGGTGTTCTCTGCCGTGCCGCTCCCCGTGGAGACTAATAAGCCTGTGTGTCGTGTGTGCGCAGGTAACTACAACCTCACGAGCGTGCTGCCCGCCGCTCCTGACATGGCGCAGTTTAAGCAGGGCGTGAGGTCCGTTGCTGGGAAGCTGTCTGTCTTTGCCAACGGCGTCATGACCTCCATCCAGGTTAGTGGACTGGGTGACGCCGATGGCAGGGTTGGTAGGCTGAGTGTGACGGTGGGGGTTCACGGTTTTGAAGATGAAATCTGGACCGCTTTGAAACTGCTGGCCAAGTCCACACTATGCTTTCTGTCTGCTGCAGTGTGACCCAGCGTGGTGGGAAAACCACAGGGCACCATTTCTACTCATTTAAACGTTTCCAGAGGGGATTGTTACAGTTCCCAGGATCACTGGCGATTTTTTCCTATATGGAAGAAAATAAAAATTACCCATAATCCCACCTCACGCAGGCAACTTCTGGTAATTTTTCCACCCAATTTTAGGCATTCTCTCCCCCGCCTTTTTTTACTGTATAAAATATATATAACATAAAATTTGCCATTTTAACCATTTTTAAGTGTGCAGTTCAGTGGCATTACTTACATTCACAATATTATGCAGCCGTGACCACTATTTATTTCCCAAACTTTTTCATTCCCCCAAATGGAAATCAGTACCCACTTATCAGCCACTCCCCACTTCCTCATCCCCCAGCCACTGGTGACACTTATCTACTTTCTTTTTCTTTTTTTTTTTTTATCGTACTTCAGGTGAAGGCTTACAGAACAAATAGTTTCTCATGAAACAGAAGTACACATGTTGTTTTATGGCATTGGTTAACAACCCCACAACATATTAACCCTCTAACTTCTCAACCTTTTTTTTTTTCTTTGGTGAAAATACACATAGCCAAAGATACACC
>NW_004444005.1:4605975-4616903 GCF_000243295.1 Trichechus manatus latirostris | reverse complement strand
CTGGACTCCTGTACCTCGTTAGTCTCATTTGGTTTTACGGGGCTGTCCACTCCCAGGCTGAACAGTGAACCTTGGAGGTAACTTCACCACTGAGCTAAAAGGGGGCCTTGACGCTAATTTACTTTCTCTGTCTGTGATTTGCCTCTTTGAGACCTTTCATGTAAGTGCATCATGCGCAACATGTCCCCTTTATGTCTGCCTTACTTCACTCTGCATCGGGTTCTCAAGCTTCTCTTTATGGCTGAGTAATATTCCGTTGTATGTCTGTTGTTAATATTTTGGTATATTATTTTAGTTCTAGATTTCTATGCAGATATGTAGCTATGCTTTCATATCATGTTTTTCTCTGTGGTGTTATGAGCATTTCCATATAATTAAAAATTCCTCAGAAACCACATTTTTTTGAGTGAAAATACGTGTCATAATTTATTGAACAATTCCCCAGTTGGATGTTTAGGCTGTATTTCAATCTTTTAAATAAGGCAAGGATGGAACATCCTTGTATATAAAAATGTAAGGCCATCTCTAATTATATGAAAGGTCTGTTTCTTGAACTGTCTTGTTTAGCTCAGTTTCTTTGGAAGGATTCTGTTACTAATGTAAAACATGGCCACTGGGAGTAGGACCTTATCGACATAAACCCTGGCACCCCTAAAGGGGGTTCCTAGTTCCCAGACAGTGCTGTTCTGGCCCCAGGTTTGGGGGATGTAGGGATGCTCCCCACTGCGATGAATCCCTTCAACCCTGAGGCTCTGGCTGTGGCTTTTTACACCGCTGTTAATCACAGGATGGTCCCTTCCTTGGCCTTTCAATTAGAAGTCACAAAGCCCTTCCATGCCCTGACGTCAGCTGCACTCCCTTAGGTCAGCCTCCCAAGCAGGTGACATCCTGTTCTGTAGTTGCTCATTCCCATGTCACAGATGAAGAAATGGAGCACAGAGAGGTTATGTAGCTTCTGCACACCCTTCAGCTGAACCAGCGTCTTGCCCGTCAGGGCTTCTGTCTCCAAGTGTGTTCCTCTGTCCTCCACATCACGCTTGCTCCCAGAGGGCTTGGCATTGTGCTGTTCAGTAAACACTGGGAAAGCTCTCGCTTACCGCACCCTCCGCAGGTCCAGAGGCCTGCTCCCTGCTTCACAGTCCCAGTCATGCTGGGGAGGCCACGAGCGGCAGAGACAGGACGTCACTGAGTCAGGTGTCAAAGCCGCCGCAGCGTCATCAGCACCCGCAACCCGCTGTGATGTCAGCTCAGTGGGTCTGCCTCCTTGGGGCTCAGGGCTTGTGTCAGCCGCTGGCACTCGTGCCTTGCGTAGGTCACAGTGTCAGTTTTGATAACACGGCACATCCTGTGCGCGTGTGGACGGCACTTGCTGCTGAGTGCTGGTTGAAATGCTTTGTCTCCTCTCTTCAGGACCGCTATGGCTCCTAATGCTGACTCACGGCGTGTCTTCTGGAGAAGTTCCCCTTAAAACGAACCAGAGGCCACAGCACAGGCTGCAGGGAAGACCAGACGGCCCTGCAGATTGTCTTGCTGCTTTTTCACCTAGTATATTATACACATTTCCAGTTTTTAATCTTTCTTTGAGAAATTCTCGTTTTTGATGTAGTAGAAGCTTCGTTCTGTTCGCCTTTCTCCCGGCACGTGCCCTCCTTTGGTGTGGACAAGCAGACCTTGCTTTGCTTTCTTGCTATTTTTGGTTCCAGCAACAGCTGGGGCCTGGAGACCCCGGCTCCCCTGAGTGAACACTGGCAGCCTTTGCTTCCGGGGCTCCGTGCTAGGTGGCTCCCGGAAGCAGCGACGCTCCTCGGGCCTGAAGAGACACCACTCACAGACATGTATTTCATTCCAAAGGGAGCAAAGAATAAAAACAAAATACCAGAATGACTGGTGTGTAATTCGACAGGCTGCTTCATTGTACGTCCACGTACTAAGGTGATTTTAAAACAATATTTATTTAAGGTCATCATCCCTTTGTAAATTGTTTATTTTGTATGATCCATAAGTTTAAAAATATCTTTCAGTGAGTGTTTTAACAAATCTAAACTTTCACATTGACTAGGGAATTCACTTTGTCTTCCGATGAGGTGCGGCTGTTTGAGTTTAAGAGAAATATAAGGAGAGAACCCCCTCAGTGCGTTAGAAGTCGGCATACTGTACAGAACTGAAGTTGGTTAAAGCGAGCCATCCGACCCACCATTTCAGTATATGGGGAAGGAGCAGGGGTAATTGGGTAGTTTTGCTAATATTTTTTGTCTTAATCTTGGTTTTCAAAAAATTACAGAATGTGTATAGTGAATAAAGAAAAATAATCTGGCTGTGTTTTAGACAGCATAGAATATATTGTTCAGTATAGTAAAATATATTTGAAATTTAATGAACTGAAAATGTGATTTCAACTGAATATTTTGTGAATTTTTCTTAACAGCTCCAATTTGTAGACTTCTAAATATAATAAAAAGTTGCAGCAGATTGTGTCCCCTGTGTTTTTTACATAAAGCTTTTGTAGTAACTCCCAAACCAGTGCGGTGGTTTATGGGGAGGGGTGTACATTTGAATTAAGGTGGGATCACAGATGGTCTGTCCGTAATGGGTGTCTGGGGCCTGATGTGCAGTTGTCGTTATCTGGGAGTGTTCTTGTTGAAATGAGGGTCTGTAGGGCACCAGGAGCCCTGATGGCGCAGTGGTTGAAGTGCTCGGCTTCTACCTGAAAGGTCAGTGGTTCAATCCCACCAGCCGCTCTGCGGGAGGGCAGTTCTACTCTGTCCTGTCGGGTTGCCATGAGTCAGAATGGACTCGACAGCAAGGGGTTTGGTTTTTGGGTTTAGGGCAGCCCCCTGTGGTGGGGCCTCGTGGTCACCCCGGGAGGTAGGGTGTCTTTCATCCCCACACGTTGAGCCAGCCTGGGGCCTGGAGTTCTCATTCCCTCTCTCTCTCCCAGAAACCCTCGGGGCAAGTTATGTTCTTGTTTTACAGAGGGGGTGAGTGAGGCTGAGACTGAGGCCACTGGCCAAGCCCACCCCTCTGACTCTGCTTTTTCCTCTCATTGAACTTCTCCCCTGGAGGGCCCTGGCCTCCTTCAGGGTCCAGCCTTCAGAGAGGACCTGGCGCTAAGTGCTTTACCTGCGCAGGGCCCCTTCCCTCCACTGCAGAAAGGTGCTGGCAGGACCCCCGTCAGGTGGCCTTGTCCGTGTGCATGCGTGTGAGTGTGTGTATGTACACGTGTGCGTGGGTGCATGCGTGCCTGTGAGCGTGTGTGCGTGTAGAAGTGTGTGTGTGGGTTTAGTTTGTGTTGTTGGCCCATTTAGCTTGGGCCTTGGCGTCTTGTAATCAGTTTGCACAAGTGCTTCATATATTAAAGATGTTAGTGAATATTTGTTTTAAGTAACACATTTTGGATCTCCTGGTTAAAAAAGAAAATAGCACTATGACAATCCAAAGACCTGGTGTCCAGGCACAGCACCCAGAGGTGCTGCCAGGACTCACCCCGTGTTGCGAGCCCTTGGGGCCACCCCAAGCCATCTGGTAGGGAGGCCTGGGGGTCTGGGGGGAGGCTGGGCAGTGACCTGAGCTGCAGACCCAACACTGAGCTGGATCTGCCCTGGGACCCCGGGCTCAGAGCAGGCAGCTTCCGATCCTGGGGAAACCGGCGTTGGCCAGCCGCCTGGAGAAGGGTGTTTATTGTGCTTTTCTTCTTGGGAGCAGAGCTGAGTAGGGGCCGGGTGATATTTCGGAGGGAGCCCGTGGATTGGGCAGGTGCAGGAGGGGAGGAGAGGGCTCTTGGTTTACATAGCCTTTACCAGGAACGAGTTCTCTTTTAAAAGGCAGCATTTTTCCACCATCTTAAACCGCTGTTGGGATGCAAATGAATGGCAAAAATAGTTGGAGAGAAAGGAGCGGGACAGGCTCTGGAGTGAGCTCTGACCCCCAGAGAGAAAGGAGCTCACGGGAGCCAGGGCCTGGGGCCGGCTCTGTGGGAGCTATGAGCTGGGCCACAATGCCAGCAAGCATGCTGACAGTGAGGACACAGACGTCCCTCGGCTGGGGTGGTCAGAGCCCAGGGGCCTGAAGGTGTCCAGCCCAGAGCCCTCGGCCCTCCCTGTGCGTTCTGCTGCCTCCACACCCCAGTCAGGACCTCAGTATGCACCAGATGACCCCACTCTGTCTCCTCCAGCTGGACTAACCCACACCTCGAACTGAAGGCCGCCACACCCGGGCTCCTGGCCGCCTCCTCCCCCCAGCACCTGCCCCACCCACAGTCCTTCATTTCAGCCTTCTAGATGTTCAGGCCGAAAACCTCGGGGTCAAATCTGACCCTCCCTCACAGCCAGCGCCACCTCCAGAATGCACCCAGCGTCTGACCACATCCCTCACCACCCCGCTGCCACCCTGTGCCCAAGCCCATGTCTGCGGTGTCCCCCCCCCCCGGGGAGCAGCCCGTCACCGGGTGGGGGTCGGTTTCTCTCAGAGCACTGCCAGGGTCCTTGCGGTGGCCTTGAGCCCTTGGAGCCCCTCTCCTCGCCTCTCAGCAGCCCCCTTCCTTCCCCGGCTAGCTCCCTGGCAGCCACGCTGGACCATGCTGGCTCAGTCTCTCTCAGGGTCCCGCTCCTGGTCAGGCGACTACCTGCCCTCACCCACTTCATGGCTTTGCTCAAATGTCACCTTCCCAACGACCCGGATGGCCCTTTTCAACATTGCAGCCCTCCCGCCCTGCACTTGCAGCCCCCCAGTCCTGCTCTGTCTCCCTTTTCCCGTAACACCTGAGGCTTCTCCCTTCCCATCAGTCCACTCACTTGTTTGATGCCTGGTGTCTCTCTTGCCCCGTTAGAACATCAGCTCCATGAGAAGAGAGACCGTACTTCTCTTGTTCCCTGATGTGTCCCACATGCCTAGAACTGGGCCTGGCACACACCAAACAAAAAACCCACTGCCATCAAGTCAATTCCGACTCTTAACCACCCTATAGGATAGAGTAGAACTGCCCCCATAGGGGCTATAAATCTTTATGGAAGCAATCTGCCACCTCTTTCTCCCACGACAAAGTGGCTGGTGGGTTCAAACTGCCAACCTTTCAGCCAAGCGATTAAATACTGCGCCACCAGGGCTCGGCTCCTTCTGTTTGGCACACAGTGGGGTCCTTAACCAATATTTTTTTTCTTTTTATGGTAAAATATGTAACATAAAAGTTTAACCATTTTCAAGCGTGTCATTCAGCGACATCAATTACATTCACCATCTTGTGCAACCATTAACCAAAAAAAGCAAGCCATTGAGTGTATTCCGACTCATAGCGACCCTGCAGGACAGAGTAGACCTGCCCCACAGGGTTTCCTAGGAGCAGCTGGTGGATTGGAGCTGCTGACCTTTTGGTTAGCAGCTGAGCTCTTAACTGTTGTGCCACCAGGGCTACGTGCAACCATTACCACCATCTATTTCCAAAACCTTTTCATCATCCTCCCAAACAGAAACTCAGTGTCCCTTAAGCAATAACTCCCCCTCTCTCTCACCCCCAGTGACCACAAATTGATTTTGGTCTCTAGGTGTTTGCCTGTTCTAGAGATTTCAGGTAAGTGGGATCCTACGATATTTGCCCTTCTGTGTCTGACCTATTTCACCTGGCATCGTGTTGTCAAGGTTCATCCCTGTTGTAGCGCATCTCAGGACCTCGCTTCTCGTTATGGCTGAGTAATCTTAACGGAAGTTGTGGATGAAAGGATTCCATCCTCCTGAAGGTCCCTGGGTGGCACAAGTGGTTTGCGATCCTCTACTAACCTAAAGGTTGGTAGTTCAAACGCACCCAGCAACGGCATGGAAGACAGATTTGGTGATCTGCTTCTGTAAAGATTACAGCCAAGAAAACCCCATGGGAAAGTTCTACTCTGTAGCACACAGGGTCGCCATGAGTTGAAATTGACGGCAATGGGTTTGGTTTTTGGTTGGACACCCCCCTGAGACGTAATGTGCCATGTGGCAGGTGAAGATGCTGATGTTCAGAGGGGCAGGGACACGGGTGACGTGGGGCCTCGAGCTAGGACCCCGCAACCCCTTGCACTCCTGTTTCAGGCCCTTTTTTCAATTCTCTTAAACCATCAAACACATTCATTAGGGTTTTATTAGCGTCCCTTTCCCTGCCCCGACCAGCCCCATCATTCATGGAGGGACCCGATGACCCCAGGGCCATAAGAAGTAGGTGGTGAGGCGGGGACACGTGACAACCTCAAAGGGCACGTGTCACGGTGGGCGGTGGCAGTGGGGCGAGCCCAGGACTCCGACACTGGCATCTGGTCAAGGCCTCCTCTGTGACTCCAGGGTGGCCCCTGGGGACTGGGCACCCACCTGGGGCCAGACACAGGAGGCCACTGGCGCAGGCTGCGCTCCCGCTTGAATGTGGAGCTGCAGCACTGACCTTCCTCTTCTGACCCTGAAAAATGTTCTGCTCTCGTGGTTACGCCCGGCTCAGGTACCGTTGTTTGCACAGCGTCATGTGACGGATCAACACCAGGACACGTGCCTGCTGCCTGTCCTTTTATTCTTGCCCGCCTTTCTCTGTTTGCGGTTCTCATTGTTCTGCTTACCCATTCACTCTTCTCACCTAAAACAAGACAAAGTAATGCAGCTGGGCTAGCACCACGGACCACACCAGGGGTCTCTCCTCTGCCTGGTCCGTGCTGGTCCTTCTTCTCGGCCCCCAGCTCACACCCGTGAGAGCCGGTATCGCACAGGGAGACTGGGCAGAGAGCATAAGGCCCAGCCTGGGTTTCCCCATCTACCTGTGAGGGCCCAATACTGACCCTAAGCTTGGGGGTGGGGTCTCTGAGAATGGAGCCCGCAACAGGGTATTTACATGACTTGATGCCTTCCTTCCAGAAAGTCTTTCTCCCCTGGGTGCCCCTTCAGCAGACATGACTTCCCCCTCCTGAGCCTCCAGTCCCTCTCTTGGCACCCTGTGACCTTGCAGTGGGGTTAGCTGCGCCCTTGTCCACACCACACACCACAGACACAGGCTCTGGGAAGATGAGCGAGCACCCTGGACACACCTCACACACAGACGGTGCCTGGTACAGCCACACTCATCTGCTTAGGCGTCCAGGGCGTGGTGCGTGCTTGAGCCGTCACTGCCCAGGCGTTCGAGTCCATTTCCGATGTTCCTATGAAATGTCCAGGACACTTGTGTTAATTTTCTTCTGTAACAAAGTACCACAAACCAGGTGCCTTAAAACAACAGCAATTCATTTTCTGACGGTTCTGGAGACCCAGGGAGAGTCTGTTCCATGCCTCTTTCCCAGCTTCTGGAGGTTGCTGGAGAGCCTTGGTGTCCTTGGCTTGCGGCAGCATCCCTCCAATCACTGCCGTCAGCATCTCACGGCATCTCCCTGTGTATGTGTTTGCATCTCTGCCCAAATTGCCCTCTCCTTGTAAGAAGACCAGTCATTGGATTAGGGCCAATAGAAAACCAACACAGGTCTCAACGTTTGATATGTAAACTTTTACTTAACCCTGATTTTCAGCTGAGTGCCCTTTCCCTCAAGGGTGCCCTTGGCATCGTGTCCTCCAGGCTAGAGACCCTCTGTTTTACCTTCTCCAGAGAATAAGCCTCCAGTTTACTTCAGGGAATCCATCATGTTGGGGAAAGGATCTGGGGGTCGAACTCCTTCTTAAACACACTTTCGGCCAGTCCTTTCAGTTTTAGCCCCACCTCACTCTCACTTCCAAGAGTTTTTGGTGTCACCAACTCCTGTGACTTTTGAAGTTCTTTGGTGCAAACTAGCTTGCTGCTTGGCTTTTCCTACCGTGGGCTTGTTGCTGTTGTTGTTAGATACCATCAGGTCAGCTCTGACTCGTAGCGACCCCACGCACAACAGAACGAGACACTGCCGGGTCCTGCGCCGTCCTCACAATCTTTGTTATGCTTGAGCCCATTGTTGCAGCCACTGTGTCAATCCATCTTGTTGAGGGTCTTCCTCTTTTTCGCTGACCCTCTACCTTACCAAGCACGATGTCCTTCTCCAGGGACTGGTCCCTCCTGATAACATTCCAAAGTAGGTGAGTCTCGCCATCCTTGCTTCTAAGGAGCATTCCCGCTGTACTTCTTCCAAGACAGAACTGTTCGTTCTTTTGGGAGTCCATGGTATATTCAATATTCTTCACCAACACTGTAATTCAGAGGTATCAATTCTTTGGTCTTCCTTATTCATTTTCCAGCTTTCGGATGCATGTGAGGAGACTGAAAACGCCGTGGCTTGGGTCAGGCACACCTTAAGTCTTCAAGGTGACATCTTTGCTTTTCAACACTTGAAAGAGGTCTTTTGCAGCAGATTTGCCCGATGCAGTGGGTCGTTCGATTTCTTCACCGCTGGCTTAGGACTTAGGACTTAGTTGTCTTGGGTCTGCAAAATCCATTGCCACTAGTCCATCGGTTTGCCTGTTCCATCGATCATTCCTCTTCCATTACCTTTGTCCTTTTGGGTTAATACTTTTTTTAAAAGGCTCCTTTTCTATTATTTTACTGCAGTTTTCAGAAGGGAGTAGGTCCTTGGGTGGTGCAAGAGATTTGCAATCAACAGCTAATCTAAAGGTTGATGGTTCAAACCCACCTAGCGGCACCTTGGGAGATAAGCCTGGCAATCTGCTTTCATAAAGATTGTTGTCCTTACTGTTGGGTGCCATCAAGTTGTTTTCAACTCATAGCAACTCCATGTGACAATTACAGCCAAGAAAACTCTATGGAGCGGTTCTTCTACTCTGTAACATACAGGGTTGCCATGAGTCGGAATCAACTCATCGACAACAGGTTGGGTTTTGGTTTGGTTTGAGAAGTGAGTCAAGTAAAGTGTGTTTGATTCACTCATTTTTTCCTCATTTAAAAAAAATTCAATTTCAGATTATATACAGTAAAGTACACAAATTTATGTTTACAGCTCAATGAACTCTTACCTATGTATACATGCCATAACTGTAGCACATTTTCAGCTCCCAGCAGCTGCCCCCTTACAGCCTGAAACATCCTACCCTCACAAGGGTAACCACAACACTTTCCTCTGTCCTCATAGATTAATTTTCCGTGTGTTTGAACTTCAGCAAAATGGACTCATACTGAGTAGAATTACAATTGTGATTGGGTGTATTTCCAAGGGCAGAGTTGCGGGTCATAGGATGTAGGGATGTTGGTTTTAGAAGTCACCATCGAACACTTTTACATCCACCGGCAGTGTATGAGAGTTCCAGTTGCCCCACATCCTTGTCAAGACTTGCTATTATCAATCTTTTCAATTTTTTAACCATTCTGGTGGGTTTTGTCATCTTTTCTGGTCCATCTCTTTATCCCCAGTGCTTAGCACAGGGCCTGGCCCAAAGTATTCGCTCAGTACTGTTTTGGAAAATGAATGGATGGATAAAGGAACGGACAGAACAGTATGATCTGCTCCTCCACCCTCACTATTTACGAGTGTGACTGAGCAAGTCATAGGGACATTCTGTGCCTCAGCTGCCTCCTCTTGGAGGAAAGCCATTACCTCCCTGCCTGCGGGGCTCCCCGTCATCTCTGGCCCAGAGTCAGGCCCCTCGCCCCCCAACACAGCACAACCTAGCATCTCAGTGACTCCTCAGGATGCTCCTCTGAGGTGGTGAGCACCTCATCAGTCAGTGACAGGATGAGACCCTCACTGCCCCTGGTCAGAGGAGCCTGTCTGTCGCCTAAGCTGAGCTTTTGTCACCACAGTGGCTGCGGGCAGGGGGAGGGAGAGGATGTCTCACGGTCTGAATGACCAGTTGCTCTCCAGGGAGCGGGAGAGGAAATTCCATCAAGGGACAGCAGGAGCCAGAACCAGAGCTGAGCGATCCCATTCCTGGTAAAGCGTGGGGGTTCAAAAGGTGGAGGGCGTGGGGATGGAAGGAAGGGATTGGCAGGAAGGCCAGTGCTGCCTCTCTGCTGGTCAGGAGCCCCCCATACCCAGCCCTCAGTCCCACGGAAATGCCACCCGCCCTGACCCAGGCTCTGGGGGGTTCAGGCAGATAGGCAAATACATCACAGAGGATGAGAAGTGACATGAAGAAACATAAAGGATTAAAGACAGACAGGAGGGACACCTTATACAAGGGGTCAGAAAGAAGGCCTCTGCTGATGTGACATTTGAGCTGAGACTCAGATGGCTTGAGGGAGCACTAAGAATGTGGATAATGAGGAGAGAGAGTTCCAGGCAGAGGGGCTGCATGTGCAAAGGCCCTAAGGCAGGATGGTCCTTGGGACATTCTAGAAACACCGAGGAAATCAACTTGAGTGAGCAAGGAGAGATGCGCTCAGAGATGGAGCCGGCTGAGATGAGAAGCCCCAGGTGGTTCTGAGCAGAAGAGGGGCAAGATCTGACCTTCAATTACCAACTGCAACATTGGGAATAAACTAGAGTTGTTTCAGTCATTCTCCAGACAAACAGAATAGATACAGAGATAGAGATAAAAAGAGAGCTCTGTCTATCTATCTGTCTACTAGCCTGCCTGCCTGCCTGCCTGCCTGCGTATTGAGAGAGATTGATTGGTTGATTTTAAGGAATTGGCTCACGCCGTTGTGGGGGCTGGCAAGTCTGAAATCTGTAGGTGAGGCCAGAAACTCAGGCAAGAGTTGGTGTCACAGTCTTAAGGCAGAATTTCTACTTCTTCCTCAGAAGCCTCAGTTTTTGCTCCTAAGGCCTCCAAATGATTGGACAAGGTCCACCCACATTATCAAGGGTAATCTCCTTAGCTTAAAAGTGAACTGATAGTGTAAATGTTAATCACAGCTACAAAATACCTTCCCAGCAACACCTAGACTAGTGTTTGACCGACCAGCTGGGCACAATAGCTATCTTTGTTATTTAGTTATCTAGTGTTGCTATAACAGAAATACCACAGGTGTGTGTCAAGGTTGTATCCTTTCACCACACTTATTTGATCTGTAT
>NW_004444005.1:4594657-4605875 GCF_000243295.1 Trichechus manatus latirostris | reverse complement strand
CTGAGCAAATAATCCAAGAGCTGGACTGTATGAAGAAGAACGGGGCATCAGGATTGGAGGGAGACTCATTAACAACCTGCCATATGCAGATGAAACAACCTTGCTTGCTGAAAGTGAAGAGGACTTGAAGCCCTTACTGATGAAGATCAAAGCCCACAGCCTTCAGTGTGGATGACACCTCAACATAAAGAAAACAAAAATCCTCACAACTGGACCAATAAGCAACATCATGATACACGGAGAAAAGATTGAAGTTGTCAAAGATTTCATTTTACTTGGATTCACAATCAATGCCCATGGAAGCAGCAGTCAATAATCAAAAGATACATTGCGCTGGGCAACTCTGTTGTAAAAGATCTCTTTAAAGTGTTAAAAAGCAAAGACGTCACTCTAAGGACTAAGATGCACCTGACCCAAGCTGTGGTGTTTTCACCATGCCGTTTTGTCAACCACATGCCTCCATTTTTATTTCATTCACTGGTTTGAAGGTAGAGCCCGTGGGATCTGATGGGATAGAATGGAGAGTATGAGAAAGTTAAGGACGACTCCAAGGTTTGGGACATGAGCAGCGGGGATGAGGCAGGCTGAGGGATGGGCAGATTTGGGGGAGGAAATGAAGAGTTTGATTTTGGAGGTGATAGTCTGTGATGCTGTGAACTGGGAGCTCTAGGGATTCATATCTGGGAGTCTTCACCCAGAGCAGGAGATTAGAAAAAGCAGAGGAGACAGTGGGGGAGGTCAGAAAACAAGGAGGAAGCATCAGAGACAACTGAGCAGGAAACGCCCAGGGAGGTTGGAGGTGAACCCAGGGACAGAGGTGTTCGGGCCAACTAAGGAAAGCTTCACTGTTTCAAGACCATAAATGATTTTTAAATAAAGTCTAAACCCACCTCGCCACAAGGGCCAGTCAAAATGGAACCATTGCTGCCATTTGATGAATAACTTACTATTTGTCAGGCATGGTGCTGTGTCAGTTAAGATTTACACTCAGCTGCTGGAAACAGAAACCCCCAAACCGTGTCCACATACAGAGAGGTTTGTTCTTCTCTCACATCAAAGCATCTTCTCTCCATCAAAGCAATCTGGAGGTGAGCAGCCCGGGGCTGGCAGAGTGGCAGCATACTGTCACCAGGGACCAGGCTAGCTCCCCATTTCCCTGCAAACCTCATGGCTTGACCTTCATCCACATGCTGTTAAGATGGCTGCCTAACTCCAGCCATCAAGTTTTCATTCTAGGCTGGAAGAAGAGGGGAGCAAAGGGACAAAGGGTGTACACTGGTTCTTTAAAGATTTGCTGGATGCCCCACCTGCTCCTTTCTCTTACATCTTAATGGCCAGAACTTTGTCACAGGTCCACTCCAAGCTGCAAGGGAGGCTGGGAAATATTTTCATTTATTTGCGCCCCTCCACTAGCCCTACAGTAGAAATAAGGTTCTGGTGTTTTCAGTCACTTTGTATACATGTGAAAGCTGGACAGTGAATAAGGAAGACCAAAGAAGAAGTGATGCCTTTGAATTATGGTGTTTGCGACAAATACTGAATATACCATGGACTGCAAGAAGAACGAACAAATCTGCCTTGGAAAAAGTACAATACAGCCAGAATGCTCCTTAGAAGCAAGAAAGGCGAGATGATGTCTCGTATATTTTGGACGTGTTATCAGGAGGGATCAGTCCCTGGAGAAGGACAGCATGCTTGGTAAAGTAGAGAATCATCAAAAAAGAGGAAGACCCTTGATGAGCTGGATTGACACAGTGGCTGAGACAATGGGCTCAAGGGAAACAACGATTGTGAGGACGGTGCGGACCAGCAGTGTTCCGTTCTGTTGTACATGGAGTCGCTATGAGTCGGAACAAACTCAATGGCCCCTAACAGAAACAAGTAAAAAATCAGAGAACAGATGTTGGACACAAGACTCCAACCACTTTATACACAGTAAATGTCATCTTCACAGTAGTTCTGAGGGAGCAGTGGTAATATTTCCATTTGCTGATGAGGAGACTGAGGCTCAGAGATGTGAAGGAGCTTGCCCACAGTCACAGGGTTAACCACAGTGCCAGGTCCAGACTTCCACTCTGACCCGCTGAAGATGCCTGGGGCGCCCTCCCCACTCCCACCCTCCCCACTCCTCCTCCCTGGGGCAGCCCACAGCCCTTCCTCCCCGCCTGGACCTCTCTCAGTCACCTTGAGCCACGCTGGCTCCAGGCCATGGGCCATTGTTTCTTGAGTCTCCAGCCAGCACTGGAGCCTCTTCCAGCAGATTCCCTGTGCTTCCGGATTACACTGGGGATGACGCAGGAGGGCCCGAAAAAGATTGTCATGCCTGGCCTCTGACCCGGCCCCCCACCTCCCAGTCCTGGCCTCTGATCCCATCCCCCCACCACCTCCCAGCCCTGGCCTCTGACCCGATCCCCCCACCACCTCTCAGCCCTGGCCTCTGACCCAATTCCCCCACCACCTCCCAGCCCTGACCTATGACCCAATCCCCCCACCACCTCCCAGCCCTGGCCTATGAACTAATCCCCTTACCACATCCCAGCCCTGGCCTCTGATTTGTCCTGCCCCTACCCCCACATCCTAGTCCTGGCCCACAGGGAACAAAAACCTTGCCATTTCCTGCCCAGGTGGGAGGGATCTGAGTGCCCCCCTACTCTGGTTTTTATAAACACACTGGAGCCTAGAGAAGGGAAAGTGTTTATTCAGGGTCAAGACTCGAACCCAGGTCCCCAGCTTTCCCTGAGGAACCTCTTCTGTCTCCAGTGGTCTCTCATGGCTGAGCCACTGGTGGGTAGGTCAGTGGGGCCAGATTATGGGGGCAGGCATGAGAGCAACTTGGGATTCCATCCGAAGACCGCTGGGGGTTTGAGCGGAGGGGTCAGGCTGTGGTGGGTGCCAGGTCCGTTTTAGGAGGCGGCAAGGCACGAGAAGCTGAAGCCCAGGACACAGTGGTCAGTGTGGGGAGGGGTTTTGGAGGGAGAACACAGAGCTTTAGGGGAGAAGGTGACAGGCACTGAGCTGGGTGGCGTGTAATAGGATTCTCTCCTTCTCCCCACAAACCTTCAGAAGCCCCCAGCGCTCACTCACGCTGGCGTCCCTCGCAGAGCCGATAGTGAGAGCAGCTAAGGTGGGCTCACATAAGCTGTGCTCAAAAGTCCTTAGCAAGAGGTTGCAGTGTCTGCTGGGCACCAGTGTGGTGATTCATCCATCCTCACAACCACTCTGAGGTCAGCACCATCATGAGCTGCTTTTACAAATGAGGAGACTGAGGCACAGAGAGGCACCCAAGGACAGGCAGCTGGCAAGTGGCCGAGCTGAGCTGGGCAGTGTGACTCCGGCCACACTCCTCGCCTCTCCACCCTGGGTCTCTCCACCGTGGGAAGCGAGACGTGCCTCAGGGCGGGGTCTGGCCCAGGTGGGCACAGGCGGATGATCAGGCTGCCCGTGAGAGTTTTGCTAAATCAGCCTGGTTATACTCAAGGGGCCCATCAGGGGGGGTTTCACTCTTGAGCAGTACCCAGCTGGATCTTGGATTAAATCAAGCCCCTGTGGCACTGAGCCAAAAGCTAACTTGCCCTGTTATTATCAGAGAGCTGGAAACAGACCCAACAGGACCCCTGGGGTCCTGGCACACGCCCCCATCCCCGAGGGAAATGGTAGAAGCCGCCTCCAGGAGGAAGCACACTCTGACACTAAGGAGACCATTTTAGTGGCTCTTCATGAAAAACAAAGCTGTGAATATAGAGTTAGGTATGAAAGTGAATAGTAAGAGTAAAGTAATCACAGAAGCGACGACGTGGGTGGACCTGGAATACATGATGCCCAGGGAAATAGCTGAGACGAAAAAGGGCACGCGTGCTGTGATCCCATTCCTGTGAAATATCTAGAATAGGCCCATGCGCAGAGACCAAAGTTTACTGGCGCTTACCAGGGACTAGGGGAGGGGGAAAGGGGAGTTATTGTTTAATCGGGAGAGTTTCTGTGTGTTCATGTTTCACTGAAAACGTTTGGGAAATAAAGAAAGGTGACGGTCGCACAACATTGAGATGTAGTTAACGCCACTGAACTGGACACTTAAAACAGGTGAAATGGCTAATGTCATGTTACATATATATATATGTATTTTTATTGTTGTAGTTTAAGTGAAAGTTTACATTTCAGGTTAGTCTCTCATGCAAAAAATTATACATACATTGTTATATGACCCTAGTTGCTCTCCCTATACTGCGACAGCACACTCCTCCTTTCCACCCCGGATTTCCCGTGTCCATTCAGCCAGCTCCTGACCCTCCCTGCCTTCTCATCTCACCTCCGGACAGGAGCTGCCCATTTAGTCTCATGGATCTACTTGAGCTAAGAAGCACACTCTCCATGAGTATCATTTTATGTCCCATAGTACAGTCTAATCTTGTCTGAAGAGGTGGCCTCAGGAATGGTTTTAGTTCTGGGTTGACAGAGAGTCTGGGGGCCATACTTCCCAGGGTTCCTCCAGTTTCAGTCAGACCATTAAGTCTGGTCTTTTTACTAGAATTTGAGTTCTGCACCCCACTTTTCTCCTGCTCCATGTGTTATATATATTTTGCCACAATAAAATTTTTAAAAAGAGTAAAGAAATCACAGCAAATTACACAGTGTAAAAAGCCCATAAGTAACATAACCAGTTGCTGTCGAGTCCATTCTGACTCATGGTGACCCCACGTGTGCAGAGTAGAACTGCTCTGCAGGGTTTTCAAGGCTGCAACCTTTCCGAAGCTGATCGCCAGGCCTTTCTTTCAAGATGCCTCTGGGTGGGTTCAAAGTGCCAAACTTTCGGTTAGTAGCCCAGTGCTTAACTGGGCTACCAGGGACTCCTAATAAACAGCATAAGCGTAAGGCGTAAGGTCTGCGTCTGGCATCGGACGCCACGCAGGGACTCATAGTCGCGAAGTCCATGTCCCTGGGGCCCAATGCCCAACAGCTTTCAAATGAGACCCACCGATGCAAGGGAACGGTCACTGAATTTGAGAATTTCTTTCAGAGCTCTGCAGTCAGCATCACAGCGCAGTGCTCGGAGGCAGCTTGGAAAGCCGGGCCTGGCAGGAGCTGGCCAGTGGGGAGAAATTTAGAGAGAAGTGTTTAGGATGACTCCTAACTGAAAGGTGGGCGGTTCCAGCATATCCCGTGGTGCCATGGAAGAAAGGCCTGACAATCTGCTTCCGTGAAGATTACAGCCAAGAAAGCCTTATGTAGTGCAGTTCTACTCTGTAACACATGGCGTCACAACAGTTGGAATCGACTCCACAGCAACAGGTTTGGTTTTTGATTTGGTCCCTAGGAAACAGTAACCTCCCCAGAGACAGGGCAAGGGAATGGGAAAGTGGGGTGGAGGTGAGGGGTGAGGCGGGAAGCGCCCTCACCTTGTCAATAAAGCTAATTCAGGAAAAGGAGGACAGAGGCAGTTGATTGCTCATGAGAACAAAGCTCAGCTTCAGGCTGTGACTGTGGCAGCCTCTGGGTGGTATCCAGGCAGGCAGGTCAGGCCCCAACCAGTCCCCCCCGCATCAGACATCTCAGAGGCAGACATGCCCGTGTCTGAGACTGCCCCCCTACCCCCAATCTCTCCCCATGGAGCAGGCTTGGACATGAAGGGCCACCCCAGCGCCACCTGCTAAGCCCCGTCAGGCTCTGGCGTGCAGGAGACATTCAAGGACATAAAGGACCTTCGGCTGGGAGCAGGGCGCACCAACCTGCTAGTTCACTGCGGTAGGCAGGGCTTTATGTGAAAGGCCTCACCCCATGGGAACAAAAGCCTTGGCTCTGAAGACGCCAACCGTGTAGCCTTTCAGGAGCCAGAGGGCGGGCTGTGGGTCCAGGGCCTGAGGTCAAGGACACGGTGGGCCTCACCCCAACTCAGTGGTCCCCCAGAGATGGAAATGCCCCAGCTCCTCCAGATTCCCCGGAGACCCGGCTGTCAGGTGGGCCTCCACCTGCCACACACCCTCTCCAGCAGGCCCCCCACAAACGGATAGCCCTAGCTGGCTCCAGGGAAGTGTTATGTCCTCCTCCTAGGAGGGGATGTGGTGGGGGTGGGGCTAGACACAAACCAGAAAAGACTCAAGTACCCCCAGGAACATTGCATCACGCCTCCGGGCAGAGCGTCCCAAACTCCCCCAGGGCTGGGGTATAGGTGAACAGAGACCCCCAGGTACCTGCTCACAGAATCACAGGGGGTCACTGTTGGGGGACTATGAAAGCTTGGTTTTTTTGGAGGTGGTGAGGAGA
Source organism: Trichechus manatus latirostris (assembly GCF_000243295.1). Classification (NCBI taxonomy): domain Eukaryota; kingdom Metazoa; phylum Chordata; class Mammalia; order Sirenia; family Trichechidae; genus Trichechus; species Trichechus manatus. Next base: position 4,599,617 of record NW_004444005.1, on the reverse strand, counting down.
GAGGAGAAAGCTTGTGACATGGGGCCTGGTGGGTGTGAGTGTGGTGATGGTGGCATGGGGGACTTTAGGGAAAGAAAGAAAAGGGGAAGTTGGAGAAGTTGTGTAATCCCAGGAGACTGAGACTATTCATCAAAGCTGTCGGCATCTTTTGTTCCGTTTATGGGGATAGGGAGGGAGATTGTGACAAACACTGACATCCGGGTGGGGCTGGTGAGAGCAGGGCTGTTGTGGGGTCCAGTAGGAAGGGTTGGACAGTGACACCAAAAGGTGAGGGGTGGCAGGAATGCAGGAAACGACTGGAAGCAGGAATGCTAACCCCAGCAGGACTTTCTCCCTGTGTCTCTCACGGCCTGGTATCATTCTCTGTCACTCTCCAAGGCTGTCTTTACCAGGTGGGAACAGGGTGGCCAACAGCTCCTGAGCTTCACATCTTGAATCTCCCTTCACATGGGAGACACTAACTGCTATGGGTTAAACTACGTCTTCCAAAGAGATGTGTTCAAATCTTAACCCCCAGTACCCGTGAATGTACAAAGCCGTGGCAGTGCAGGTTAAGGGCTCAGATACTAACCGAAAGGTCAGCAGTTCAAGCCCACCAGCTGCTCCACGGGAGAAAGATGTGGCAGTCTGCTTTGGTACAGATTACAGTTCTACTCTGTCCCATAGGGTCACTAGGAGCCGTCGGATTGACTCAACGGCAAATGGGTACCTGTGAATGTGGTCTTATTGAAAATAAGGTCTTTGCAGATGTAATGAGTTAGCATGAAGTTGTAGTGGAGCAGGGTGGATCCTGATCCTCTGTATGAATGGTATCCTTATAAAAGAGAAGAGACACACTGAGAGAAGACAGCCACATGACCACAGAGGCAGAGATTGGAGTGATGCCCCTACAAACCAAGGAACGGCTGGGGCTACCAGAGGCTGGAAAAGACAAGGAAGGGTCTTCCCCTACAGCCTTCGGACAGAGCCTGGCCTGCTAACACCCTGAATTTGGACTTGTGGCCACCAGAACTGTTAGACCATAGATTTCTGTTGTTTTGACCCACTCAGGTTGTAGTACTTTGTTATAGCAGCCACAGGAAGCTAACACATTGACTCCAGGCTAAAAACAAAATCCCAGGGAAGGACTCTGATTGGCTCTGCTCTAGTCAGGGGCCCACCCCCTGATCAGTCAAGATTGGCCTGAGGGGTGGTGTCACATAAAAACTGGTGCTCCTGTGGGAACCACACAGTGGGGGTGGGGGTGGGCATGGGATTCCCGGGAGACAGGGGAAGGATTCAGAACAGACAGAATAGCATGTGTCCTCTAGAAAAAGAGGGACACATTGCCGGAGCATCTACTCTGCATCAGGGACTTTGCATATGTCATCTCTGAACCCATGTAAAATAGTCCTATCATCGATGCATAGATGAGGAAGCCCAGGTTCTAAGAGGTTATGGGAATCGACAGTAAACGGTGAGTTCAGGATTAGAACCCAGGTCTTTTGGTGCCAAAGCTGGACTCATTGCCTCATTATTTCATCATATCTCTTTTGTGGTATTGCTCATCTTCTTGCTAGACTGTAAGGTCTTGAAGGCAGAGATCACACTGGATCTTGTCCCCCATCCCCTGAGCTCAGATTTCTCCAGGTTGGGTCTGAATGGTCCCTAGCTGCCAAGCAAGGGCGCCTCTGGAGAATTTGTGTTTATAGAGAAAAAAACAACAAGCCCACTTGTTACAGAAATTTCACAAATGTGCAGTGTAAGGTTAGTGATGACGTGTCACAGAACTCTCCATGTGTTCTTCATACTCATTATGTCCTCGAATATTGTGCGTGAACTACAAGGGCTAGCCAGTTCTTCTCGGCGAGCGTATTTTCATATCATTTGCCTGTCACCGTTTACAAGTGTTAAATTTGCATTGCTTTGTTACTATGGTATTACTTTCTATCCCTGAAACTCAGAGCTAGGATGCATGGCTCCGAGTGATTCGTGAAGGCATAAATGTGGTTAAAGGAGTGATGTAAGCTCTATTACTCAGAGCGATGCTGTAAACATCAACGCGGGACCAGGACAGCAATGCAAACACAGCGACAGGTTCTGCCCCTCTAGGTGGAAGAATCTGCAGGTGCCACGCTGTCACGCAGCAGCTGGAAAAGGAAGGCGCTAGTAGGAAGGACGACAAATGAGGAGCTGAAATTGATTTTGTGGGATCTATGAAGCACTGGTCCCCAGTACAGTGACTTTACCAGTTAGTAGGAGTGGCAGGAAGCTCATTGTCAAAGAAAGCACCATGGTCTCTCCAGATAAACCCATTGGGATTTTTCCAGAACCAGCTTCTTTTTAGCTGTGCCTGCTAGCAGGCCTCTCTCTGGCCCTTAGGCCTCTTGGTCTGGCCCAGCCTCTGCCCTGCTTGGGCAAATGTTACAAATGTTACAAAGCTCTTTTAGCTCTGCCGATAAGTGCCCAGAGGTACTACACCGCCAGGAAGCCACCAGCCGAATGGCTGTATTAAATAATTCACTGCGCTGCAGTAAGCCAGCTCCCTATCTGCAATGCTTTTATTGCCACACTTTTCTGCTTTTTGTTGGTGGTTTCACTGTTTAAAGTGGCTCCCAAGCAGAGTGCTGAAATGGTGTCTACTGTTCTAAGTGCAAGAAAGCTGTGATGTGCCTGACAGAGAACACATGTGCGATTTACATGCTTCGTTCAGGCAGGAGTTACAGTGCTGTTGGCTGTGAGTTCAATGTTCATGTATCAACAATCTATACTAAATAAGGTGTCTAAACACAAACATGTAAAACAAGGTTACGTACTGATGGACTGAAGAAAACGTTGTGACCAGAGGCTCACGGGAACCTAACCCTGTATCTTCCCGGGGAGCAAAGGTTCCATAATCTTAATTTAGTGTTTTTGATGATTTTGTAAAACATAATTACCACGAATAATGAGGCTTAACTGTATAGTGTTCAGAAAGTATAACATGCTGTTGACAAAATTCCTTTATCAAAAGACAACTTTAAGAATGTCTGCCTTGACAAGATTAGGACAAAAATAGGGAGAGGTAAGAGATTAGAGAATGGCATGGTCTGTAATTGCAGATAATATGGTCATGGCAACTTCTCTAAGAAGGGACTTTTGAGCAGAGACCTCAATGATATTGGAAAGTCAACCATTTGGGAGTCTAGAAGGGGGATATCTGAGTATTTCAGTTATAGATTGTTGCGTAAAATCATCCCAAATTTAAAACAACCTTTTTATTATGTTCACAGATTCTGTGGGTCAGGATTTAAGACACGATAAAGCGGGGATGGGTCATCTTTGTTCTGTAATGCTTGGGGCCTGTTATGGATTGAATTGTGTCCCCAAAAAATATGTGTTGTAAATCCTAACCTTTAGGCCTCTGATTATAATCCCATTTGGGAATGGGTTGTTTTTGTTATGTTAATAAGACAGGGTTATTGTAGGATATTTTTGAGTCAATCTCTTTTGAGATATAAAAGATCAAACAAGCAAATGAAAGAAGCAGAAATAGGGGAAGAGAAATGACGAGCCACATGAAGATCGCCCAGGAGCAGAAGCTCAAAGAGACAAGAACCTTCCTCAGAGCAGGCAGAGAGAGAAAACCTTCTCCTAGAGCTGGCACCCTGAATTCAGACTTCTAGCCTCCTAAACTGTAAGAAAATAAATTTCTGTTTGTTAAAGTCAAAAAAAAAAAAAAAGGATGTCTGCCTTGAGCACTGTGCCATTTTAAGAACTTCTATATGGGACTAAATCGACAACAGCAACATGAAAGATTAGATAGGACACTTAGGGGACAGTGAGTTTATGTTAATGAGGGGGGAACAACTCGGAAAACGAGGGTGAGAATGGTTGCACAACTTGAAGAATGTAATCAATGTCACTGAATTGTACGTGTAGAAATTGTTGAATTGGTGTATATTCTGCTGTGTGTAGTCTCAATAATAACAATGACAAAAAAATCACGAAAAAAAGTTATTGTTGGATGGTGGAGTAATTTGGAAATGGGTAGTGGTGATAGTCACACAACATGATGAACATAAGCAATGTCACTGAATTATACACGTACAAATCGTTGACTTGGCAAATGTTCTGTTGTATATATTTTTACTACAATAAAATAATTTTTAGAAAAGACACCATTGGGGGTCGTATAATATCCGTTGCATGCCAGGTGCAATGGCAATTAAGACCACATGCAGGGACCAGTGGACATTTTTTTTGACAGTTGGACAAAACCCCTGATGTCCTCTCTCAGGCGTCTGTGCGGTGCATATATGAGGGAGAAGTGCGTGATGACTGTTTATCACTGAAAATCCCTGCTCAAGAGAAGAGATGGTGTGTGTGTGTGTGTGTGCGCGTGCATGCTCACGTGCATACAGGTGTGGGTGTGCGTTTATTAATTGTTACTTTGCCTTTTCAAAATAGAGAGGAAAAGACAAGTTGACATCAGTCTCCAGGGAGCATCAACCACAGGTGCAGCGTCCATGCAGTAAAACAGGTTGTGTGTGGATGTCTTCCCACTCTGCCTGTTATTCACAGAGGCTAGATGGCAACATCCCCACACATCTGTCAGCTGGAAGCTATGTATTCAAATACCAGCAGGGTCACCCATGGCAGACAGGTTTCAGTTGAGCTTCCAGACTAAGACAGACTAGGAAGGACCTGGAGGTCTACTTCTGAAAAGGATTAGCCAGTGATAACCTTATGAATAGCAGTGAAACATCGTCTGATATAGTGCCGGAAGATGAGCCCCTTAGGTTGGAAGGCACTCAAAGTACGACTGGGGAAGAGCTGCCTCCTCAAAGGGGAGTCGACCTTAATGACGTGGAGGGAGAGCTTCATTTGCTGATGTGGCATGACTCAAAATGAGAAGAAACAGCTGCAAACATCCATTAATAATCGGAACCTGGAATGTACAAAGTATGAATCTAGGAAAATTGGAAATCGTCAAAAATGA
>NW_004444005.1:4592925-4594557 GCF_000243295.1 Trichechus manatus latirostris | reverse complement strand
TGACTTGCAGGTTTCTAATGACTTATTGTTACTCTTAGAGAGCTTCACAAAGGTAGACATATTTCTTTGTCTAAGATCATATTGTGAGTACTTACACATATGTATTTTGCAAGCATAATAATGACCTATACCTTATGAGATTTGAGATCATTACAGAAACATACAAAACAGGGATGAAATATAATATATAAGATTTGCTATCTTAACCATTTTTAAGTGTACAATTCAGTGACTTAACTATATTCACAATGTGCTACCATCATCATTTCCAAAAGTGTTTCATCACCCCAAACAGAAACTCAGTACCCGAAAGCAATAATTCCCCATACCCCTTGCCCCCTAGTCCCTGGTAACCACTAATAAACTTCGGCCTCTATGCATTTGTCTATTCTAGATATTTCATATAAGTGGAATCATACAGTATTTGTTCACTTGTGTCTAACTTATTTCACTGAGCATGAAGTTTTCGAGGTTTATCCATGTTGTAGCATGTAGCAGGACTTCATTTCTCTTTATGACTGAATAAGATTCCATGGTACGGACATACCGCATTGTGTCTATCCATTCATCTGTCATGGACACCTCAGTTGTTTACCTTTTGGCAATTGTGAAGACTGCTGAGATACACGTCGGTATACAAGGATCTGTTTAGGTGTCTGCTTTCAATTCTTTTGGGTATACCTGGGAATGGAATTGCTGGGCCATTTGGTATTTGTATGTTTAACTTTTTGAGGAGAGCATTGCCTGTTTTTTGTACTTTTCTCGTCAGTGGAAGTATGCAGTTTGCTCTCTTTCGTGTCTGGCTTCTCTCACTCAACGTGCATGAGATCCATCCATGCTGTTGTTGTGTTACTGCAGTTTGTTCGTTCTCAGTGTGTATACTATCCTAATATGTGAATAAGCCACAATTTATGTATCCATTCTCTTGCTGATAGACATTCAGATTGCTTCCACCTTGGGGTTATTATGAAAAAAGCCACTACGAACATTCAGATACAAAATTTTTGGTGAACATATATACATTTTCTGTTGTCTCTCCCTACAGGGAGGATTTCCATATCCACTTTTATGAAGTGTCTGGTCAAGTCTTTTTTATTTTCTGGTCAAGTCTTTTGTCCACTTTTTAAATTCTCTTTTTCACTTTGATTTGTAGGAGCTCTTTATATATTCTAGTTAATGACAACCTTATGATCACAACAGAACACTGTCCAACTCATTTGCTTTGGACATGCCATCAGGAGGAATCAATAGCTGGAGGAGGACATCAGGTTGAAGCAGAGGACCAGAGAGGATGAGGGAGACTCTCAGTAAGACGAATTGACACAGTGATGAACTCAAACATGCCTGTGATCAGGAAGATGACCCAGGACCAGGCAACATTTCATTCTGTTATACATAAGGTTGCCATGAGTCGGAGTCAACCAGACAGCAGCTATCTATCTACGAATCTAAGTATGAATGTATCTGTGTACCTATCTATAGATCTATCATCTATGTATGTATCTATCTGTGTATATATCTGTCATCTGTGTATATCTATCATCTATGTATGTATCTATCTGTGTATATATCTGTCATCTGTGTATATCTATCATCCACATATGTACCTGCGTATATATCTATCATCTGTGT
>NW_004444005.1:4590631-4592207 GCF_000243295.1 Trichechus manatus latirostris | reverse complement strand
TCATCTGTGCATATCTATCATCTATGTATGTACCTATCTGTGTATATATCTGTCATCTGTGTATAGCTATCGTCTATGTATATGTCTCTCTATCTGTGTATATATCTATTATCTATGTATCTAGCTATCTATGAATCATCTATCCATCTTTATATTTTCTAGATGTAGACCCCTGTGGCCCCATTCTCTCAGCTCTGCTCTGTGGCTGGCACTTCCCTCAGCCATACACTCATCCTCCTGTTAAAGCTTACACAGCCAGTCTGTTGTCATCCCCATTCTGCAGGGGAGAAATCCGAGGCTCAGAGCTAGGGCTTGAATCCAGAAGGGTTCTAGCTCCAAAGCCTGTGCTCATGCCCAGGCCCCAGTGCTGTTTTCACGAGAGTGGCAATAATGATGAACTTTACAGCTCAGAGGACTTCTGCATGCAGAGAGGGACTGGTGGCTGCAGTGACTGCACCTCATTGCTCTCAGCTAGAAGACAGGAGCCCAGAGCCTGACGGTGACAGACCTGCCCAAGGAGGGCAGAGATACTTTGGGATGGCTGAAATGGAGCTGTGCTGGGGGCTTTCGAGGACGAGGAGGATGATGTTGGAGGTTGAAGTCCACCCACAAGTGCATCAGAAAAAATGCCTAGTGAGAAAGAGGCGGTGGCTGAGTAGGGCTTGGAGGATGGACAGAGGCTTCCTGGAACTCACCCACAGGAGTCTACTTCTTTGACTCTCTCTTCCTGTCAGTTAGAGAAAAATGCCGGCCATGGGTCGTGGGGGGGTAATTGGTATTTAATCCGCTGGCCTTGTCCATTTGGAAATGGGGAGAGAGGGAGGAGCAGCGAGGGAATCTGCAGAAGCTGCAGCCAGAAGCCCAGATAATTTGGTTAGGGCCGAAGCTGTGCAGACACACAGCGAGACGCATGTCCTGGGAGGGGCCTCGGGGGGGAGGCCCCAGGCTCATGGGAACTGGAGGCCCTCTCTGCACAGCCCCCTCCGTTGACAGGAATCCAGGACAGCACTCTGTCCACCCCCAGCACGCCCCTCCCTGTACAGGCTCCTTCACCCCAAACCTGGGAGGATGAATGATCATTCTTCCTAGTTTGCAGATGAGGAAACGGAGGCTCTGAGTGGCCCACAGTCTTGCAGAGAATGAACAACTGAGTGATACTAAATGCAGACAGGTACAAGTCCGTACCTGCACTCTGCCTCCGCAGGGTGGGCCGGGTGGGGTGGGAGCAGCCTTGCCCTTGACCGCACAGCCATCCTTGTGCTCTGCTGGGTGGTGGAAAGAAGCAGGCCAGGCAATCTTGGGGTCCTCTTCCCCATCTCCCTTTCCCAATTGTCCCTTGTGGGGCCTGAAGGTCCCTCACCCCAAAGCTGTCCCTCAGATCCCTCTCCAGGCTTTGCTTGGCAGGCATCTGACCCAAGCACTTACAGGAGACTTGCTATAGTTGGCTGGGGGCAGGCAGGCAGGGTCCTGGAAGTCGGTCAGGTGGGAGGACTATGGGGTGGGGAGTGGGGAAGCCCACCAGGGCTCTGGCCCCTTCCTCCTGCTTCCTCCTCTGGCCTGGAGTGGGGAGGGGCCC
>NW_004444005.1:4587827-4590085 GCF_000243295.1 Trichechus manatus latirostris | reverse complement strand
TGGTAAAATCCTGATAGCCCCACAGAGCACTTCAGGCCCAGGCCTCCTACAAAGCCTGAGCAGGTGCCCCCACCTCCACCCCACCCACATCCTCTTGGCCTTGCCCTTTTGTTTCTGGAGCATCCCTGGGTGGTGCAAAGAGTTAACACGGTCCCCTGGTAACGGAAAGGTTGAAGGTTTGCGTCCCCTTGGAGGCACCTGGAAAGAAATGCCTGGCAATCTACTTACAAACATCTAGTACTAAAAGCCCTGTGGAGCACAGTTCTACCCTGACACAAACGGGGTCACCATGAATCAGAGTCAACTCCACTGCAACCAGTTTTGGTTTGACTCCACGGGAGGAAATTAAATCCGGGAGATTCCTAACGAGAAGTGTTGCCTGCTAAGGGCCTCTTTGATGTCCTGTCAGGTCTAGGGCCAATGGCACAAACCAGGAGTAGAGAAGGGCCTGTGCTTCCTGCTCTCCCCGAGCCTCGGGGTCCTGGAGCCAGGCTCCAAAGCCTGCCCTCCCCTGCTGCCAGGCACTGCCCTTGGCCTGCTTCCTGCTGGCTGTGCAGCCGGGGCCTCCATTCCTGCACAGTGGAGACAACCATGCCATCTGCCTGCCCATGTAAGGGCACAGCCGGAGGGAAAGACAGGTCGTCACGCCCCTTCCCACCTTAGGTTCCTGGTTTCACCTCCTGGAGAGACTCGTCATTCCATGAGCGGATGCACAGAAAATGTGGAAAGGAGCTAGGCCAACGGGCGGGGGGCAGGGGGGGGTGGCGCTCAGTGGCCCAGCTGTAAATACAGGGCTGGGAGCCAGGCTGAGGGGGCGGAGCACGAGGACTGTGACGGAAGGCTCCAAGGGCACCGGGCGAGATGGCCATCGGCGGGGCTACACCCTCCGGCCGCGCACTCAGGATGCCCACACTTGGCCACCTATAGAGCTCAGCCCAGCAAGATGGGACTTACTGGGGACAAACTTATCCACCCCATAGAAGCGAGGTGCTACCGTCAGCGGAGGGGGCTGGGAGCTGCAGGAACCACAGTACCTATAGAGCTGTCACTCACTCCTAGTGCTAGGTGCCACATCCATGCTGGGGACCCAGAGGTGACAGTCACGGTGAACACTTGGGGTGCTCAGACCCCGCTCATCTTTACAAGAAGATCCCGTTTAATCTTAATACCTAGGCTACGAGTTGCAGCCTATGAGAATGCGCCCTTTTTTACAAATGAGAGAACTGTGGCAGGGAGGTGAGCTGAAGTGGCTTGCTCAAAGTCATACAACAAAAACACAGGGGGGGTGGCAATGAGGCTTGATAAGGATGCAAAGAAATAAAAGCTTTTCTTGCTACGCGGCAGAAATTATGTTTATTTCTGCTTCAGGGAGGTGATGTGGTTGCCTTACTTCCCCCAGCCACCAATGGTGGAGAAGAGATACAAACCTAGCAGGCTGGCTCCAGAGCCCAAGCTTTTGGGCTGGCAGCCATGCTGGGGAGCCAGGGAGCGTTGGTGCTGGAGATGGGTGGGACGGGTGAGCCCTGGAAGGAGAGTCCTCCCTATGGACTTTAGGCCACAACATTCCTCCCATGGCCCTGCCCTCCAGCTCATGCCCTCAGACAAGAAGGGAGATGTTTTACGCCCAAGGGAGGCTCACAATCAGCCCTTCTCCCTCTGCCCAGCGAAGATCAAAACCTTCCCTCCAGGGTGGGCTGCACCCCACAGCTGCCCCAGGGTGGGTCCTCAGGTGGCACTTAGAAGCAGAAGGGTCAGGGAGCCTAATTCCATCCTTGAGACGGGCAATCTGAGGCCCAGAGAGGACAAGGATTTGGTCAAGATCACACAGTGGGGCAGTGGTGGAACCTGGACCCAGGCCTCTGAGGCTGAGGACAGAGGAGCTGTAGGAGTTGACTGAGCCAGGCTGAGGACTGGGCAGCAATGAAGGGACATCTCCACTAGGCCCTGGGACCTTAAGGGTCAGCCACCAGGCCGGAGATGGCAGACAAGCAAGGCAGGCAGCAGCTCCCTGGAGAGGATGTAGCTGGGTGAGGTGGCAGGGTCATGCCCAGAATGACCTCCTGAAGTCCCTGACCCTGCATCTTGCCAGGCTGTAAGGCCTAGGGGAGCTGAGCGTGACTAAGGGAGAGCTTTGCCTTGCAGGATGGCTCCATCCCTCCCCTGACCAGGTCTCCGGGGAGTGCCTGATGCCTGGCTGAGATGCCAGTCAAGGGCTTCTCCTCACCACTGTGGGCATCTCTCTTTCACAGGCTGACAAA
>NW_004444005.1:4584678-4586711 GCF_000243295.1 Trichechus manatus latirostris | reverse complement strand
GAGAAAGCCACTAGACCCTGATTGTGCCTGAACTTGAACTGAAATTCAGCATTTTCTTCCTTCATGAATGGAGGTGACAAGCCATAGCCAATGAATCAGAGGCACTTCCCCATCACATTACGTTACTAAGCCAGCTCAGAGAGGAGCCTGCACTGGTCTCTGTGGGAAGTAACTGGAAGAGGCTGCACAGGCGTGGCTCACTGTTATTTACTCCCCATTGCTAACCCCACATTGTCTCATGACCTTGTTTTTCCCTCGGGTTCCAGTCTCTACAAAAGGTTTACAATTAACCGATGCTCCTCCTTGGAGGGTGGAAAACAAGTGATAATGATCTAAGGATAAAAACCAAACAAAGCACCCATCTTGGGACAAGAAAACCAGGATGTCCCCAGATAACCCCCAAGAAAAGATTAACTTATCTGGGACGTGACCACCTCAAGGGGGAACTAACACAAACTTCTAAGACCCATAATCCTGTCCCTATAAAAGCCTTCGGCTGATCTCCAGTTGGGGAGATGGGTTTTTTGGAGGAATCTATTCCCCTCTGCCTCCTATATATTGATATGTAATAAAACCTTTGCTGCTCACCTCACCCCTGTCTCAGAATTGGCCATTGTAGCAGGTGGCTCCAATCTGTGTTATTCCGGTAACATAACAGTCACCATCAGACCCACCGTAGGCTCTTGCTAATTAAGTAATAGGTTAATAAAGAAACACGTCTATCAGTGTATCACAAATTTATTTGTTAATATTTTGATAGCTGCATTTCAAGATAATTGGTTTCCTTTGCAACCCTATGTATTTAATTTTATGAATTTAAAATGTTATTCTGAATGTAATTAATGTCACTGTATTATACACTTTAAAATAGCTAAAATGGTAAATTTTTGTTATCTATATTTAATGCAATAAAATTTTAAAAAGAAAAAATTAAATAAAAAGAGGGTCATGTCCTGGGGGCCTGCACAAGAAGTATATGTCAGCAGGACCAAGGATCGGTGTAGAACAATGTAGATCAAGTGTTCTTCTCCAACTGTATGGTTTGTTTAAGACCTCAGTGGGCTTTTCATGACCCAGGGTTGAGAAGGGAGCAGATACTCTGTCCCCTAGAATGGCTGGAATTGACTTTCCTGACAGCTAGCTAGAAAGAGCTGGATTCTTCTGTCAGACAGCCTAGATTCGGAAACTCCCAATATTTCTAGTTTTGCTAATAGGTTTTTGGTTTGGTTTTGTCTTTTAAATTATGAATTGGTGTTGAATTTTATCAGATGCTTTCCCTGCATTAAGATAATCGTATGAATATTTCCCCTTTGAGTGGTTAATGGAGTGAATTATGTTCATAGATTATTTTTTTAGCCAGCATAATAATCTCTGTCTTTGATCTGGTGAGTTTAGTCCATTTGCAGTTATTGTGATTATTGATATATGCACACTTACTTCTACTACCTTGTGCTATTTTTCCTTCTAAGTTTCTATTCTCCTTTCTTGACATTTTTTTTTTTTTTAAATGGTGAGGGGGAATTGACAGAGTACTCTCCCTTTTTAAAAAATTGCATTTCCACCCAGTACTGGTTTGGAAGTTATATACTAAATTTCTTTCTTTCTTTTTTAAATGATTATCTATGAAATTTTACTATGGATACTTAATGAAGTCTAAAGTTTATCAATATCTTGATGTTGTTGTGTGCCGTTGAGTGGATTTTTGACTCATAGTAACCCCATGTGACAGTGTAGAACTGTCCCATAGGGTTTTCTAGGCTGTAATCTTTACAGGAGCAGATCAGCAGGTCTTTCTCTTGCAGAGCCTCTGGGTAGGTTTGAACCACCAACCTTTTGGCTACCAGCTGAGTGCTTAACCATTGTGCCACCAGGGCTCCTATCAATATCTTAACCCCCCGCAAATAATCAAAAACCCTTACAACAATTAATTCCAAATACCTTCTTCTCATGCTAATGTTTTCCATGTTTTTGCTCTATTCTTTTTCTTTCTTTTTTTTATTGTTGTAGTTAAATGAAGTTTACATTTCAAGTTA
>NW_004444005.1:4569941-4571013 GCF_000243295.1 Trichechus manatus latirostris | reverse complement strand
ATCAAAGATTCTATAACAAGATTATGATCCAAAGGAAGGAATGACAAAAGAGTTGTAATTCTCCTGGAATCCAGATTTCTGGCTTTCATGGACTTAGGGTAACCCACACAGGCTACTGTCTTTGGGGGTCCTTTTGAACCTCGAGTTTTGATAAAAAAAAAAACTGGTTCCTGAAGCCACTCTGAGTCAAACAATAGTCCAGATAAACTAGCAAGACCATTTTGCTCTGGGCATTGTGCTTCTTTTGAAGAATTCAGTCTGCTTTGGGAAACTGACTTCAAAGATCAGACTGGGAACTATGTTTAAGAAAATTATGTATCTCGAAGAAACCAGGTTCTCAGAAGAGATCCACCTCATGAATCAGACTTCATTTTGTATTAGTCTCCAGCTCTGCTTCTGAGAAAGTGACCCATGACTGTTAATAGTTAAACCAAGGAGGGGCAGTTTGCCCTTGGGAAGAACACTTAGTATATTTTAAAGAGATTAACTGAAGACCTCCAAAAGGAGAAGTCCATCCTGCAGTATCTTGTGCATCATGAATTCTCTAATGGAAACTTGGTGGTCCCATGTAAATCTTTCTATATTTTCTGTTTCCTCTAGACAAACACTGAGTGCTCCTTATGGCTATGTTTTTGTGTGGTGGATCCAACTATGCTAGTTTAGATGATCCTTTCCAACTGAGAGTGAATTTACTGGGTAATCTATTTAGATTCCTGATGAATGCATGGCAATACACTTTGGGAACTTTAGGATTACCTTTAGATATTCATAGTAATGATGCTAGTAAATATTGGAAAGGTAATGTTAAATTGTTAGACATTGTAAAATGAAAGTCAGAAGAAAACTCATTGGTCCAAACCTCAGGGTGTGGTTGTTAGCTTTAGTTCCTACTTACGGTATGTTGAATTGGAAAAATCTTTAAGAAATTTAGCAATCGCTATGGGACAAATAACAGATGAAGTTGCTAATGGACGGAATCACAATAGTGATCTCTAACCTCATTAAGCCAAGGTGACATGAGATAACAGATTTTTATTAGTCCAAGAAAGTGTAGTCTGTGCTGTAGCAAATA
>NW_004444005.1:4566437-4568309 GCF_000243295.1 Trichechus manatus latirostris | reverse complement strand
CACAGCTGCTTCTGCTTCTGGGCCTTCGTCCAGCCTCTTCCCTCTGCCAGGTATGCCCTCCTCACCCCCACCCCCAACCCTGTAGACAAAACGCCTCTTGGCTTCAAGACTCAGCTCCAGCGCCACCTTCCCCTACCCCCAGAAGCTGTCCCTGAAGGCTCATCGCCAAAGCAAAGACGTCACTCCTTTCCTTGGAGCTGATCAGATTACAGCATCCTTGGGGATGCTCAGGCCATGCCTCCTGTCCGCTGGAGAGGTCGGGTGGGGAGGGGTGCTGCCGGGAACCAGGCCCACACTGGTCCCGGCACCCCCAGCACCAATCTCTTCGTCTGTAGAAGGGGTCAGTAACCTCCACCTGGACTGCTTCACAGGCTGACGTGAAGCTCAAAGGTGTGCTGAGTCCTGGGCGCTTCCCGTGGGAAGCACGGTTAGGTTGCTCTTTCTTAGAGGCGAGAAAGCCTCACTCATTCATTCATTCATTCATTCACTCATCAAACATTTTGCCTGAGGATCTAGTATCTTCCAGGCACTGGGCTTTAATCAGACCCGGGCCTGCTTTGCAGGCACCTTGGACTGTGGACCCAATGGAGATGAAAGTAGACCGTGCCCCCCATGGAGGGTGGAAGGGTGGGGGGTGAAGTCACCAGCGCCTCGGACTCCAGGAGGACAAACTTGGAGGCTGACCTCGTGCTGTTCCCACATGGGAAGAGGCAGGCTGGAACACATACCTGAGTCCCCAGCTCCCGGGCAGAGCTGCCCTGGGCAGGGGTCTCTCTGGAACTGTTCCCAGCTGCCAATCATCTTCTGAGGCCAGGCCTCAGGATCAGGGCAGGGCAGGGGCTTTAGTGGTCTCCTTCCTTGTGGTGGGGACGGATGCCCCTACCGGGCAGGGTGGGGAGGGTGAAGGTAGAGGCTACCAGCTCTCGGCAGCTCTCTCCCACCCTCTTCAGAAAGAGCCAACAGACTCCTCCCTCCCACAACTGATTTTCAGAGTGAACTCAAGCTCCGTGTGGGCTGCGGGTGGGGTTGTTGAGGCCAGAGCTGAACACTGTGGGGCTGACCCGGGTGCAAGTCCTAGCCTTGTAGAGCTACTGAGTCTCCGGGGGTGGGGCCCAACGATATCTGTTTTTATAAGCCCTCCTGGGGATTCTGATGCATGTTCAGAGTTCCAAAGCCACTGCCCAGAGAGCATCTGAGAAGACCATAATAGGTCTCTGTCTTTGACATCTCAGGAAATCCTTCCAAGAGCACAAGCTGAGGAGGCCAGTGTTATCCTTGGAGGCTCAAAAGGGGTGGGAGCTGGCCTGAGTCACACGGTTTGAACAGGGCAGGTCACTGTGACCCTGAAGCTTGATGTTTAACCATGTTAAAACTAAAATCCTATTAAGCCAACAATATACAGTCATGCATTGCTTAACCTCCACAATACATTCTATGAAATAGGACATGATGTGATTTGGACGTTGGATGAACACCATATTATATACAGGCAGTCCCTGGATTACAAAAGTCTGACTTCTGTACAACCCAACCCTGGTAAAGCCATTATCACATTAAAAATCGGAGGACCATACAATGGTTTGTAATAACAAGCCGGCGTTACTTTGCAACAAGCATCAAAACATTATTATTACTGTATTATGATGTTAAAGATGTTTTAGTGTATATGCAAGTGTTTCTTTAATTTTTTTTACGTACTGTACAATTATATGCCTGGCAGCGCAATAGCTTTGTATACAAGAGACATGAGATGCATGAGTTGCTTGTAGGAAGCTGTTACATCTGATGTGTTCTGTTCTCCCATCCAGACCACGGATGTATATGCAGTCTGATGCTTCCTGAACAGACATCATGTGGCGCATGACTGTAAAT
>NW_004444005.1:4551908-4566212 GCF_000243295.1 Trichechus manatus latirostris | reverse complement strand
GTCAACACTCTCCCCTTCTTGATCTTGGGTTCCCCATTTCCATTCGTCCAGCTTTCCTGTCCCCTCCTGCCTTCTCGTCCTTGCCCCTGGGCGGGTGTGCCCGTTTAGTCTCGTATACATGGTTGAACTATGTGTTTTATTGTTTTATGGGCCTGTCTAATCTTTGGCTGAAGGGTGAACTTCAGGAGTGACTTTGGTACTGAGTTAAAAGGGTGTTCCGGGGGCCATACCCTTGGGGCTTCTCTAGTCTGTCAGACCGGTAAGTCTGGTCCCAAAGATTCTTATACCACCCATTGTCGACATTGCAGTGGAAACGGGGCCAGAACAGTGTTTTCATAACAATTTACCCTAAACACAGTTTCTAGCCTGAACTTGGAGTTCCTCTGTCTCAAAACTGGCTGCATGTAGGGTAGATAATTCTTCAAAAAAAGCCTGATGCCTAAGGTAAATATTCTTTCCAAATTAAGCTAGGCTATTGTTTGACTGGAAACCCTGGAGGCATAGTGGTGAAGAGCTATAGCTGCTAACCCAAAGGTCAGCAGTGCGAATCCATCAGCCGCTCATGGAAACCCTATGGGGCAATTCTACTCTGTCCTTTAGGGTCACTATGAGTCGGAATTGACTCGATGGCAACGGGATTTTTATTGTTTGACTAGTAGCCCTGGGCTTGGCTGCTAACCGAAACGTCGGTGATTCGAGCCCACCAGCTGCTCTGTGGAAGAAAGATGTGGCAGTCTGCATTAGGCTGAAAGATGTGGCAGGCTGGTGGTGAAACTGAGACCATGTATTGAGGAACCTGGAGTCGTGCAAATCGTCAGCTGCTAACAAAAAGTTTGCCGGTTCAAATCCACCAGGGGCACCTTGGAAGAAAGGTGTGGTGATCTGCTTCGGAAAGATCAGCCACTGAAAACCCCATGGAACAGTTTTACTCTGACATACGTGGGGTCGCCATGAGTTGGAATCAACTCCATGGCAACTGGTTTAGTTTTTTTTTAATTGAGGAACTACCTCCAATTTTTTCCAAAACACCACCAAGATAACACAAAAGGGATGTTTTTAAAGGCATACATTCTCAAGGACAGAAAGAGTAGGAAAGGGCATGGTAGCATGTTGGAAGCTGGAAGGCAGATGGATGAGAAGAACTAATTTAACGGACCCACGAAAGATGAAACCCAAGGTGAGCCAGGTCTGAGAACTACAGAACCCAGCAAGGCTCTACTTAACTAGCAGTCAAACCAAAGACTTCTGATTCTAGCTCAGATGGAGAAGCTTGCAACGGACCAATGGTCCCACTGAGAACAAATAGAAAAGCAGATGCAATAAAAAATCAAAATGAAAAACAAGCTACTTGAAGATATTAAAAGCTGCTGAAGTAACGAAGTCTGAGGTGAACTAGACAAGGAGAGGAGGCTGTAGTGGTTCAGTGGTAGAGTTCTTGCCTTCCTTGTGGAAGACTCAGGTTTGATTTCCAGCCATTGCACCTCATGGACAGCCACCACCTATCTGTCTGTCAATGGAGGCTTGCACGTTGCTCTGATGCTGAACAGGTTTCAGTGGAGCTTCCAGCCTAAGACAGACCAGGAAGAAAGGCCTGATGATCTATTTCCAAAAATCAGCCAGTGAAAACCCTGTGGATCACAAGGGTTCATTCCCATTGTGCATGGGGCTACCATGAGTCAGGGGTGACTCAATGGCAGCTAACGACAACAAAAACAACAGAGAGAGGGAGCCACATTCTAGAGAAGACTTGAAGCACTTACTGATGAAGATCAAAGACCACAGCCTTCAGTGTGCATTACACCTCAACATAAAGTAGACAAAAATCCTCACAACTGGACCAATAAGAAATATCATGATAAACGGAGAAAATATTGAAGTTGTCAAGGATTTCATTTTACTTGGATCCACAATCAACGCCCATGGAAGCAGCAATCAAGAAATCAAATGACATATTGTATTGGGAAAATCTGCTGCAAAAGAGCTCTTTAAAGTGGTGAAAAGCAAAGATGTCACTTTGAGGACTAAGGTTCGCCTGACCCAAGCCATGGTATTTTTGATCGCCTCATCTGCATACAAAAACTGAACAATGAATTAGGAAGACCAAAGAAGAATTGATGCCTTTAAATTATGGTGTTGTTGAAGAATATTGAATATACCATGGACTGCCAGAAGAATGAATAAGTTTGTCTTGGAGGAAGTACAACCAGAGAACTCCTTAGAAGTGAGGATGGCAAGACTACGTCTCACATACTTTGGACATGTTATCAGGAGGGACCAGTCCCGGGAGAAGGACATCATGCTTGGTAAAGTAGAGGGTCATTGAAAAAGAGGAAGACCCTGGATGAGATGGATTGACACAGTGGCTGCAACAATGGGCTCAAGCATAGCAAAGATTGTGACGATTGCAGGACCAGGCAGTGTTTTGTTCTGTTGTACGTAGGGTCGCCATGAGTCAGAACTGATTTGACAACATCTGACAACAACGACCTCTGAATGAGAGTGCTCACTGCAGTCATCCTGTTCCTTTACAGTCGTATATACTGAATGTTCTGAAGCAGATGCCTTGTCTCTTAGCCTTCAAAATCTAATTACCTCCCATGACAGGTTGAGTAGAAAAACAAAAACGAATAAGGATATGGAAGACAGAAATCACATAATCAACAAGACTGATTTAATTGATATTATGAGTGCTATACTCTGAAAACAGAACGTGCCTTCCTTTCAGGCACCCGTGGGGCATTCACAAAATTCTATTATCTATATTAACACAATACAAAGAAAGACTCGACAAATGCCATCAAGGAGACGTGGCATGGATGACGTTCTCTGAGCACAATACAATGAGACATAATACAATAAGACTGTAAAACACACTCCCCAAAGGCCCTGTCACCTGGAAAATTTAAAGCTCTATCTTAAACAATATTTGGGAAAAAGAAAAATCAAAATTCAGGTTACAGAACATTTGGAAAAGACAACAATATAAGCACAACATGTCAGCACCTACGGGATATGAGCTAAAGCAACGCTCTACACACATTAAAAGGCAGGACTTATTTACATTAACAAACAAGAAAGAATGAAAATAAATCAAGCCCCAGAGAGGTTAAGTAACATGCCCAAGATTACACAGCTGGTACACAGCAGAGCTAGGATCGGAACCCAGGCTGGTTTAATATGCACACATATTTTAATTATGGCCCTCTTTATAATAGCCGCTATACTTGTTTCCTAGGGCTGGCATAAAGTACCATAAACTCATGGCTTCAAACAATAGAAAAATATTACTTCACAGTTCTGGAGGCCAGAAGTCTGAAATCAAGGAGTCCGCAGGGCCATGCTCTCTCTGAAGGTTCTAGGGGAGGATCCTTTCTTGCCACTTCCAGCTTCTGGTGATTTCTGGCAATCCTTGGCGTTCATTGGCTTGTAAATGCAGTACTTTAATCTCTGCCTTCATCTTCACATGGCTGTCTTCCCTCTGTGTGTCTGTCCTGTGTCTCTTCTCCTATTTTATAAGGACACCATTCAGATGGGATTAAGACCCACCCTACTTTTGTATGACCTCTTCTTAACTGAAAACATCTTCAAAGACCCTATTTCCAAACAAGGTCACATTCACAGATTGCAGAGGTTAGGACTTCAGCAGATCATTTTGGGGAACACAATTCAACCCATAATAGCCCTACACATACCCAAAAAAGGGAGGAAAAAGGTGTCCTGCATGAGGGGACCATTTACATAGCCATGAAATAGCCGTGCCATGGAATGCTCCACAGCAACACGAAAAGGGGACCGGCAGCCCATGTCGCCCACTTCCACAGGAGAACTAAACCTGGAGACATCCACCATGGATCATGAGTTAATGTCTCTCCTATGCATCTAGAATAGTATAGCCCACCATTGGGAGAATTGAGAAAATAGCCTTCCAAGTAAGTCACTTTCTGTAGGGCTTAATTCTCTCAGGGAACCAGGTTGAGAGAGGTTGGCTGCATGTTGTGCTATGGAAAAGCCTCCAAGACGTGTAGTTAAGGAAAGAAAGTGAGATACAGAATAATGTCTTTAAAATGCTAGTGTGTGTGTGTGTTTTAAAGATAGATATGCTTATATATGCAAAGGATATCTCTAGAATACAAAGACTGCCCACAGCAGCTGCCTCTGGTTGGGGAACTGAGTGGCTGGGGAGCTGGGGTGGGAAAGAGACTGACTTTTCCCTCCACACTCTTTGAATTTTGTACCCTGTGCAAGTTTTGTTGGTGGTGGTTGTTGTCAAGTTGGCTCTGACGCATGGCAACTCCGTGTACAACAGAACAAAATGTTGTCCACTCCTGCACCATCTCCATGATCATTGTATGCTTGAATTGGTATACTGTCACAGAAAGAGGGTTGTGGTCACTGTGTATTTTGAGTGCCTTCCCACCTAGGGCGCTCATCTTCCAGCACTATACCCGACAGTATTCTGTTGTAATCCATAGGGTTCATTGACTGATTTTTGGAAGTAGATCAGGCCTTTCTTCCTAGTCTGTCTTGGTCTGGAAGCTCTACTGAAACCTGTCCAGTATAAAACACGGGTGCCACAGCTTCCAGCATCATAGCAATAAGCACGCCACCACAGTACCACAAATATTACCCACCCCAATAAATCTCTATATTTTTTAAGAGGAAAAAAACTAGCATCCTGATAGTGAACACCTGGCAACTCCCATCTGCCTCTCCCTTGAGCCCTGGTACCTGCATTATATAATAATGTGTCCTTCATTATAAGCCAGTGATCTCCAACTTGTACCTCCAGACCTGTCCTCTAAGCTCTAGACATGAATGCCCTTCTGCCTTTGACCTTCCATCTAAATGTCCCACGGGTGCTTTAAATGCATCTCAGTGTCCAACTTGAACTCATCGCTGCCCCCCCGCCCCAGCCAGTCCACTCCCACCCATGTTTCCTATCCCCAGTGACTGGAATCCAGGTGCCCAAGCCAGAAATCTAGGCTTCCTTCTAGATGCTTGCTTCTCCCTGCCCCACAGCACCAGCCAGGTACCAGGACTGGTGGAGTCTGCAGCTGGATAGGTCACCTGCCACCGTCACCAAGGCCACTGTCTTTGGGCAGACCCTCAGCATCTGTTCTTTGATTGTTGCAACGGCGTCCTTATCGGTCCTTCTCAGCCACCATCTGCGCCGCTACCAGGGAGATCCTCCCTAAAGACATGTATCCGTGTCCCTCCCCTGCCTGCAAACTTCCACCAGCAATCAGGTGTGTGCAGGATAAATTCTAACCCTTTCTCTAGGGTCACAATATGAGGCTAGACTACCTCTTTGTACCTGCTGTTACCTCAAACTGGAATCCCACCTACCACTCCAGCCTGACCCTTCACGGTTCCCCGCATCCTGCTCTGAAACTCCTGGCCTCCTTTCCAGACTAGACCGCCTGCTCTTACTCACTCCTGGGTGAGACTTAGGCAGGCAGGTAGATTATTCCAGGTGAAGGTGATCCTTTCTCACCTGTCCACCTTCTGCCTAGCCTTCCAGGTTCAGCTCAGGTGTTACCTCCTCCGGGAGGCCTTCTATGCTCTCCCAAACGTGGGTCAGATGCAGTGGGGGTGCTCTTGTTGTTGCTAGTTGCCACTGAGTTCATTCTGACTCATGGTGACCCCATGTGTGCAGAGTAGAACTGTTCCATTGGATTTTCAAGGCTGTGAGCTTTCAGAAGCAGATCGCCAGCCCTGTCTCCTGAAGTGCCTCTGAACCACCAACATTTTGACTAGTCATTGAGCACTTAACCATTGTGCCACCCAGGGACTCCATGCTCCCTGGGAAAGAAACCCTGATTTGTAGCATTCGCCGATTCCCATGGTGTAAATATTTCCACTATGGTCAGTTTCATGCTACCAACATGACGTCACTGAACACAAGTGGGGAAGAGATGCACACGGGGGGCTCTCTCCAGGAGGTGTGAGCTGGCCTCAGCACACCACTCACTGGCAATGGCCCTGCTCTGTGTTCACATCGCACCTTGTATTCCCCTCCATCAAAGGGTTGGCCACAGAGAAATGTTACCAAACAAAGAAAGCTCTGATGGCTCCAGGGAAGAATGGACTGAAGGCTCAGCTCTAATCCCCAGCCTGCGCCTTCCTGGCTATGTGACCTGAGGTAAGTGACTCAGCCTTTCTGAGCCTCAGCTGTGCCATCTATAAAATGGTCATGATAATATGTTCTTCCTAGGCTTGGCATAGAAATTGAATGGATGTGGAAACTGCAAACTCTTGTTAAGAATTTAGGGGTCAGTCAAAGGAGAAGAGAAAGCCATTCTAAGGCCCAGGACCCAGCAGGAGGGAGGGTATGTCCTCGTGTGTGCCTTTGTTTTCTAAGAGGGAGATTAAGTTTCTAGGAGGGCATCCACCCATCATTTTTCCTTTCTGTTTACTGTTCCAGTTCACCCATATTTTACAACTTCAGGTCCTCCAGTTTTGCTCAGTGGGCAAAGTCTGAACTGGTTCAAAGCCCTGGTTTGAACTGCCAACCTTTCGGTTAGCAGCCGAGAGCTTAACCAATCGACCTATAGGGCAGAGTAGAACTGCCCCATAGGGTTTCCAGTGAGCGGCTGGTGGATTCAAACTGCCGACTTTTTGGTTAGCAGCCAAGCTCTTAACCATTGTACCGCCAGGGCTCCTTGAGGGCTGCTGTAGGGGGATGGAAAGGAGAGCATGAGGAGGTAAGATCAGCAAGTCTTGGTGGTTGACTGGGTAGGTGTGCAGGGGGAGGGAGAGACGAGGGCCTGAGAGGGTTGATGCTGGCATTTTGCAAGGCCAAGTAGGTGGTGGCTCTGGGCGCTGCACTGAGGACCAGCCTTGGAAGAAGGCCAGGGTGGGATGGGGAGCCCGGCCACGTATGCACAGGACCACTTAGCAACGTGCAGGGCAAGGATAGAAGGGACCAGAAAAGGGCCTGGGGACCCCAGTGTGGGAGGGTGGACTGACAACCAGGAGACCCCCCAAGGAGCAGGAGGCCAAGGGCACAGAAAGTTCATGTCAACTGTCACAGGCCACCAGGAAGCCAGAGAGGCAGCCTCTACACCTCCCACTGCATTTGCTGATGGAACCATTCGTATCAACAGAGCTTGGTCTCTAATGTAACCGATTCAAACAAGTCCATTGATATGGTCTCAGATTCTACAATGCAACTAACCTTTAAGAAACTACCACTTGTCAAGTTTGGGTGTAGTATCAAACAAGAATATCCATAATATCTGAAAAGGCTATGAAAGTAAACTTTTCCGACTACGTATCTCTGTGAGGCCAGATTTTCTTCGGACACTTCAATCAAACCGCGTATCGCAACAGGCTGACCACAGAAGCAGATAAGAGAAACCTGCCCCCTTCTGTTAAGTTAGACATTAAACAGCCTGGTAAAAATTTAAAACAATGTCATTCTTCTTCACTAAACATTTTTTTGTTTTGTAAAATAGCTATTTTTTAATAAAAACATGTTAAAAAGAGAGAGAGAGATCTTGGTCCCTGAGGAGGACATCTCTATGGACTTTGCTTAACATTCCATGTATTAAGGTCTCATATCTTATGAGCAAAACTTTGAAATCCAATTTTTCTTGAGCATTTCAACCTTGATTACAAATTTGATTAAGCAAACCCCCTTAAACAATTTACATTGCAATAACAGATTTCCCATGGCTGACTGGGATGATGACAGGACCTCATATGCTTATGGGTGAAGCTGTCCTAAGACATCGAGGCCATGGGCAGTTCATCCCTTCGTCCTTTCCACCCTTGCTGTGACTTCTTCTGCGGTATGTTGCTGTCCTTGTTTTGGTTTCTCCCAACGACTTCAGTGATGGCCTCTTGATACCGTCCCAGTTTGGGATAATCATCCAAGACAAGTAGAGGCCACAGACCTGGCTGTTTGACCCGTGGTCCTTGGCTGGGACACAGGGCTTGGCTGCCTCTTCCAGGGTGACAATTTACCACATCATGGTAAATTTTCAGTCTGTAGTTTTGTTGATAAATGTCCCCTATATTGAAAGAATTTAGCCAGAAGCAGGTCACTGTGACACTGGCAAGAGCAGCCATCATCAGTGGGGAACAAGAAGTCAATTAGAAAGAAGAAAAGGGAATTTGGAGTGGGGAAGGGATGGCCAGCGAAGGTAATTCTTGTAAGAAATTTGCCAAAGGAAACAGAGAACTGAGGATCACAAGGTGGAGGGAGGGGTTCTGTTTTGGTTTGCTTTTTGTTTTCTTGTCCTTTTTCTTAGGGTAGGAGAGGCTCAAGCTTGCTTATGGGTGGAGCAGAAAGCGCCAGTCGTGGTTAGGGTATATCAATCAGAACTCTGGGTGCATGGGGAAAAAAGTATCCAGCTCATCTGGTTAAGCAAAACCATAAAATTGGAAAGCCTAGGGGCAGAGAAGGTTTCAGGCACAGCTGGACACAGGCGCTCAAAGGATGTCTCAATGCAATTTCTCTGTGCATATTTCACAGCTCAGCCTCCTCTGGGAGGTGGACTCTGTTCCGAGGTGGGCTCTCCTCCCCTCTCATGTGTGGTGAGACACCTTCTTGCTGCAGCGGACATATTCACGAATCCTAGTCCAGAAGAAGAGAACACAGCCAGAAGAACTTGTACAAAAGACTCAGGACTCACTCTCATTGGACCAGCTTGAATCACATGCTCATCTCTGAACCAATCACTCGCCAGGGGATAGAGTTAAGTCCATGGACCCAAGGTTGGGGCTGGGGGTAGGTCAACCCAACCAAACCCAGGTAGGCTGAGAGTGGGGATACCCCAGGAAGAATTTAGGGTGCTGTTACCAAAACAACAGGGAACTGATGGTGGCGGCAGGGGTGGGGAGACAGCTGTTTATTACAAAAACAAACAAGCAAACCCGTAGCCATCAAGCTGATTGTGACTCATGGTGACCCCATGTGTTATGGAGTAGATCTGCTCCATACGCTTTCCTTGGCTGTAACCTTGACAGAAGCAGATTGCCAGGTTTTTCTTCTGTGGCACTGCCAGATGGGTTTGAACTGCCAACCTTTAGATTAGCAGGTGATTGCAAACCATTTGCTCCACCGGGGACCTGCTGTCCATTACAGAGAAGCGAAGATAGAGGCCAGAGAGCGGATGATGGATGAGAAGAGATCCGAGGTGGTAGAAGAGGAAGGCTCCCTGCCTTTGAATGTCCTCTTCCCTCTACCAGGACTGCCTTCCCCAATTACCCACCTGAAGATCTTCCCCTTACCTGCAAGCTGTAGTGGGGATGCCTTCCGCATCCTGCCCGCCTTCCCTGGGGCTCCTTCTCCAGGGCACAGGACATGTGTGTGGAAATAAACTGCATTTAATGGAAAGGTGCCTTAGCATGGTGCAAATTGCCAGAAGGTTGTTTCTTATGTTAATCTGAAATCGGCTCTGGAACGTGGACCTGGTGGGGCTGCAGGGAACACAGCCTGCTCCCATGACAGCCCTCCAGCTGTGTAAGCGGTACAGTGTGGAGGGGACATTGGGTGAGACTAGCTGAGGGCTCTTGGGTGAGGCACACCCACCTCCCTGTGCTTCAGGGTCCTCCTAGGTAAGTTAAGAGATGCCCCTGGAAAGAGCCTGGCCTGGAACCTAGCCAGTGGTGGAAGTCTGCCCGATAAGAGTAATGATGCCTGCCTCGATCCAGCCTTTACTGGGCGGTGGATCAGGCGTTGCCATGAGCGTTGTATTTAACACCTACAGCCATATGGCCCAGCACATGACTAGCTCCAGTCTACAGATGCAGACATAGAGGCCTAGAGAATTCAAGTATCTGCCCAGACCCATTCTGTTAATAAATGTTGGAGGTGGGATTTGAACCCAAGCAGACAGACCCCCTTCTTTCACAACAATCACAGGGCCATCTGGGGTCTCCCACCAGAAAACCAGCCCCATGCCACGCCTTTCCTACCTCTCAAAGCCTTTGTGGGACCCTCATGGGCACTGGGAGGGTGACGAGAGGGAGCACAAGGCCGGGGGGAGGGATGCTCCGGGCATCAGGTGAGGCCAGGGCAAGCACAAGGGCTCTTTCATCCCTACCCTAGTCTTCCCTACCATCTCTTTGGAAGCTGCCCTCCAACAGCTAGGCCAGGTCAGACTAGAAAGAATATATATTGCTAAGAGGCTGCTTGGCGTCTGGGGTCAGGCAAACTTGAATTCCCATCTCAGCCCACCTTTCACATGCTCTGTGATCTTGGGCAGGTCAGTTCCCACCTCTGCCTCAGTTGCCTCATCTGAAAAATGGGGATAATAACCGTACGAGTCCAGAGGGTTGTCGTGAGGATTAAACAAGCTGCTAGGAGTCAGTTTCTGCTCAGGGATGGCCAGGAAGAGCTAACGAGGGCCCAACAGACTCATAGCCACCCTATAGGACAGAGTAGAACCGCCCCATAGGGTTTCCAAGGAGCTGTTGGTGGATTCGAACTGCTGACCTTTTGATTAGCAGCCTGAGCTCTTAATCAATGCGCCATTAAGGCTCCAATGAGGGGCCCAGACCAGTTTTAAATGAAAGGGATGGATACCATAAGAGAGCCGTTCCCTCTCAATTCTCTTATAATCTCTCTGCTTAAGTCCACGGGCAAGTCTTTCTTCGGGGCTGGTCTGTCTTTAACACACCTCTCTGTGCCTTGAGAATCTTGCTTTTGAACAAGGAGCAAGCAGGAGCTGGCTCAGCCCTTCGCAGGCAATGGGAGCCAGCTAAGCATTATAACAGTTTCGTTTTCATCTGTACTGTTGCCTTCTATTTTAGGTCAGTGATAGTGGCTTTCCACTTACGGTAGTAATATAAAGTTTCCTTTTAAAATACATTTATTGGAATTAAAAAGTTGATATAAAGAGAAGTATTAAGAATACTACAAGTGGTGAAAAGGCACAGGTCCATTCATTTCATAAATGGTTAACAAACTCAGCTGCTAACCAAAAGGTTGGAGGTTCGAGTCCACCCAGAGGTGCCTCAGAAGAAGGACCTGGTGATCTACTTCTGAAAAATCAGCCATTGAAAACCCTATGGAGCACCGATCTACCCTGACACACATGAGGTCACCGTGAGTCAGAAGGGACTCAACGGCAATTGGTTTTATTCATTGCACATGTATTCGTTGAGTGCCTGGTTACTCTGTTCCAGGCACTGTTCCAGGCAGGGGAAACAGCTGTGAACTAGTCAGCTGGAACCTCTACCCAGAGAAGGTCACATTCTAGAGCAGGTGGCCAGCTATAAAATACGTAGATAAGTGAATACAAAGCATGTCACATGATGAGTGTAGGGGGAAATCAAGCAGGAGAGGTGCGGGGGTGGGGTCCAGTTTGGAAGAGGGAGGTTAGAGGAGGCCTCAGTAAGGGGCTTACGTCAGCAAACACTTGTAGAGGTGAGGGAGCGAGCAGAGTACATACCTGGAGGGGTAAGGACCAGCAAGGAAGCCCATGTGGCTGGGCAGAGTGGGGTGACGGGGGAGGAGGAGACTAAGTCAGAATAAGGCAGGGCCAGGGACTGTTTCTTCTGAGCTCCACGAGGAGAGGAGCCGTTAGAGGGCTGGGGCAGAGACCTGATCATACCTAGGTCTTACTATCACCCCCTGACTGCTGTTTTGAGGATAGATGGTGATGGCCCGAGGGGGCAGGGTAGCAGGAATGCCCAGGAGGAGGGCACTGCACTCAGCAGGAGATGCTGGTGGCCTAGGCCAGGTGGTGGGGTGAGAAGTGTCTGATTCCAGATGAATTTTCGGGGTAAGGCTGATGGCATTTGCTGTTGGGTTGGGTGTGGAGTGTGTGAGTGGTGCAGAGGGGGTTGCAGGTTTGGGCCTGAGCACCTGATAACTGGAGTTTTCACCTACTGAGATGGGGGAGACACAGGAGGACAACTTTGAGGGAGAAGGCCAGGGTTGGCTGGAGTGATGTAACGGGAGGTGTCCAGTGGACAGTTCCATATGCCAAGTCAGGGAGACATGTTCGAGGGACATCAGAGCAATGGCCTCCAAAGCCACGGGAATGGGTGACGGCCCTGGGGCAAAGAGCAAAGAAAGGAGAAGATCAAGAGCTGAATGTGGGCCATTGAAACCAGGGCTCCCAACTGGTTCTCCCCAGCTCAGTCATGGCCGATGAAGCAAAATCGGAATGGATTCAAATTTATAAAATGTTGGTGAATTGAGTAATAGGTAGAGGCTGGGAGAGTTTTAAAGTGCCTAATAGTAAAAGCCTAGAATGCCTTGAAGAGACTGTTGGTGGATTTATGGACATCAAAGACAATTCTGGTGAGGGCTCAGAAAGAAGTGAGAAGAGCTGTAACTTTGGAGATGGCAGAATGAGAAAAATGATGCCAGAAACTTAATCTCCCTCTTAGAAAACAAGGGCAGCATGTGCACTGCATAGCAACCAAATCTCCTGACCAGCAGAGTCAGAAAAAAACAGAGGTGCCCGGCTCAAGGATGACTGCCAACTATGCAGCTTTGAATGTGTGTTGCTCCCCACGGTCGCAGAGATAATCCAGTCTCCTACATCAGGCCCCTGAAAAGGCTCACCTATGCCTCTTCCGAGGCTCCCATTCCAGGGTTTCTTCGACCCGCAATTTTTCCCGTTCTGGTTATCGCTCTGCTTCACCCAAATTTTAAAAATTTGGGTCTGTTCGGATTTCACTTCGTTGGTCATGACTGAACTGGCTGGAACTAGTTCAAAGGACTGATCAAAACTCAGAGGAAAGGAGAATGAGGGTGGCCAGGGAGGGAGGAGAACCAGGGAAGTGGGGTGCTAGGGGAGCCAAGAGAGGAGGATCATCCAAATAAGGGGGAAAGGGCAGTGGTGACAAATGCCACTGGAGGTTCCAACGGGACAAGGACTGAGATTTAGGCATTGGATCTAGCAAGATGAGGTCACAGGGGACCAAGAATGACAGTTTCAGGGCATTAGCTAGGTGTCTGAGGGGTTTTAGGAGCAAATGGGAGGAGAGACTTTGCCATACAGAGAAGGAGAAAAGTGAGGCCATGGTTGCTGGAGGAGGCACAGGGGTCATCAGAGGGTTTCTTGTTTTAAGATGGAGAAGTAACCGCGCGTGAATTGATGGGAATGGTCTGGGACAGGGGAGAGAGGGCAGGATTGCTGGATCAATGTTGACATCAGGGGAGCAGGCTTGAAGGGCTCAGATCTTGAGCATAAGAGGAGGGGGTGGCGTGGCCCCGGGAGGGATGGTGGGGCAGGTGCCATGTTAGAAGGTGGATAGATGGATGGTGGAAGCTGGTGGGAATTTTCTTCTGATTTGCTCATTCAAAGGATATTTGCTGGGCATCTACCACGTGTCAGGTCCGTGAGTGGTGCAAGCCGTTTACACTCCCCTACAACCCAAAGGTTGGTGGTTTGAACCCCCACCCCCAGCGGCACCATGGAAGAAAGGCCTGGTGATCTGCTTCTTAAAGATTACAGCCGAGAAAACCCTAGGAGCTCAGTTCTACTCTGACACACGTGGGGTCACCATGAGTCAGAATCAACTCCATGGCAAAGAGTTTGGTTTTTGGTTTCCTATGTGCCAGATAGGAGCCCTGGTGGTGCAGTACTTAAGTGCTTGGCTGCCAAGCACAAGGTCAGCAGTTTGAACCCACCAGCTGCTCCATGGGGCAAAGATGTGGCAGTCTGTCTGGATAACGATTACAGCCTCAGAAGCCCTGTAGGGCAGTTCCACTGTGTCCTTATAGGGTCGCTATGAGTTGCAATCTACTTGATCACAGTGGGTTTGGTTTTGGGAATGTCAGATACTGTTCTCAGGGCTGGACACACAGTTTCCATTTTCTCAGTGGCCTGAGCAGCCTTGCAGTCAGCCGGGTGAGAGGACGGGGAGGAGAAGCGAGAAGGAAGCAGAGAGGGGGCTGTGGGTGGCTAGGACAGTGAGAGCGGGGAAGGGCCAGGGAGCGCTGAGGATGGTCAGAAGTTGTGAAGGTTCAAGCACACAACTAAAATTTGGAAAATCGCCGGGGTGGGGCAGGCAAAGCGCTCATCGTGGGCCACAGAACTGGGGAGGGCGCTTACGAACTACATTTTGGGCAGCGGCATCAGCTCCTTCTCAGCTGTGTGACATTCAAGTTACTTAATTGCTTTCGGCCTCAGTTTTCTCTTCTGTTAAATGGGGGAAAGGAGATTTGAAACCCATAGCCTTGGGCAGGCTTGGACTAACCCGCGTGAGGCGACGACGCACAGGGAGCGCTGCCTCCCTGTTGGCCCGAGGGCTGGGGCTGGGGGTCAGCCCCCGCCAGGCGAGCAGGGACCCCGGGACAGCGCGGGCGGGCGGGCAGGCGGCGTTGGCCCCGCCCCG
>NW_004444005.1:4514246-4551714 GCF_000243295.1 Trichechus manatus latirostris | reverse complement strand
GGGCGGCGGGGAGGGGGCGGAGGAGGACGGAAGGGAGCGTCCGCCGCTCGCCGGGGCCACCTGTTTCAGAGGCGACATTCGTGCGCGCACGGACCGCCGCGACGGTTCCCGGCAGGCGCTTCCACCGGGAGTGCGCCCCGAAGTAGAGCGCGGCGGCCAGACCCAGCCCAGTGCGGCGAGGGGGGCGCCCCGCCCAGGCCAGGTCCCGAGTGGGAGAGGGGGACCCAGGTGGGAGGGAGTCCCACGGTGGGAGGGGGGCCACGCGGTGGGAGAATGGGGATCCCTGGTGGGAAAGGGTTCCAGGTGGGAGGGGGGACCCAGGGTGGGAGAGGGGCCCGTGGTGGGAGAAGGGTCCGCGGGGGGGCCAGACTCCCCGCCCGAGGGCGGCTCCGCCCCGGCCCCACGCTGCGCGCGTTGGACACACACAGTCGTCTCAGGAGGTCTGGTGCCGCCGGGGGTCCAACTGGGGAGAGTCCGGGGCTGCCGGGGCAGGAGGCCGTGCGCTGGGCCTTGAGGGTGCGGAGGGTTCAGACGTGCACGGCGCGGGATGGCCTTCCAGGTGGAGAGGACCGCGGGGTCAAGGCTGGGAAGTAGGGAACGCGGAAGGAGTCGCCTGGTCCGTAGCGCCCCCTCGGAGGGATCCGCGGACGACTCCCTGTCCCTCCTTCTTTACGGATGGGAAAGATTCAAGTCCAAGTGGAAGCTGCGATTTGCTAGGAAGAGGTTCCGGCTGAGAGGTCCAGTGCCAGAGTGCACCTCCTTCACTGCTGGGAGGAGCCCCCATGACTCAGTTCCCTCATGTTATCTGGGGGTAGAAATGACCACCTCTTTGCCAGGCTCAGCAGGGCCTCTGGCTCTGAGAGGGTTAAACAGCCATGTCCCCACCCCCACCCTTTCCCCCTCACGCAGACACCAGTTCTTCTGCCCCCCCAGCACTGAGTGCTGCCTTCAGACCCCTTGGGGCCCCAGAGGAGAGCCATTTAGAGCCATTTACCCCGTCATTCATCAAATATTTCACGAGCACCTGTGTGTCCAGGCCCACCTGGCCCTCCTGTCCTCTCCTCCAGCTGCCCAAGGACTTCCTCTTTGTCACCTCTTCCCAAAGAATGGGAAGCCAACCTGCCCAGGGTCACACAGCAGGGCCAGGACTACACCCCTGCTGTTCCCCCCAAGCCTTCCCCAGCTCCAAGCCTTCTTCAGGCCCCTCATCCTGGCTGCACCCCAGTGTCCCCAACAGTGGAAATCACCTAAGGGAGAGGGGTCTCCGAACCATAGGCTAAAATACAGAGGAAAAGAAAAGGCCTCAGGGTGCCTGTCCCTGCTTATCTAGGGGGACGCTTCAGTGTCAGAGGACAAACTCAGAAATGGAGATTCTTCTAAAAAACGTGTTTTGTTTCTTGGGCTAGTCCGGTTGTGATGGGCCCCGGGCCCGGCAGTGTTTACAGAACCTCTGGAGGCGGCTCACGTGGATCCTGGGGAGATTGTGACCCACCACACCAGCCCCAGCCAGCGCTCTCCAACCCACCGAGCCATGAGGCTCTGGGTCTGCACTCCAGGAGATGCAGGTCCCCCAGGGGGTCTGAGTTGGGACCAGAGCAGAGTGAGACAAGGTGGCAGTCAGGGGCATTGGAGACAGGACTGGAAGGAGGGGTGGGATGAGAAACGGGAGCTCAGGGCCTGGAAATAGCTCACGGCCCCAAAATCCCCTCCCCACTTCCCCACGGCCAGCGGCTGCCCTTCCGGGTTCTCCTGAGCCTTCAACCTCCAGCCTTTGCACTTCCGCTCTCATCTCCCACCAGGTACCTCCTAGGGGGCTCCCGACTCCTGTTGACCTTGCATTGTCTTGTCCCCCTCCCCTCCTTCCTTCTAGATTGGAAGCTCCCCGAGGGGAGGAACCTTGTCTGAATCCCAAAGCCCAGTGCTGGGCCTGATGCATAGTAGGTACTCACCAAATGTCACTTGAACGAATTAACTGAAAGAAGTAGGAAAAAAGAAAATCCCATATTCACATCACTCAAAAATAGCTATTG
This sequence comes from Trichechus manatus latirostris, assembly GCF_000243295.1. NCBI lineage: Eukaryota > Metazoa > Chordata > Mammalia > Sirenia > Trichechidae > Trichechus > Trichechus manatus. The sequence continues at coordinate 4,549,684 of NW_004444005.1, read as the reverse complement.
CCCAAATTTGCCTCTTTCCCTAGACTTTTTTTCTAAACGCTTTTTTACATACTTACATGTCTCGTGTATACAGATTTTTTTTCAATTAGCATAATTTCGTGAGCGGTCCCCACCTCTCTCGAACATTATTTTTTGTATTTCTCAATGCTTATATATCACTACATCATTTTGTTAATGGGTCTCCTTTGGTATTTGGGGTCTCTTTCTATATGACTTTTAAATAATGTGACATTGGATTTGTGCATAAATTTCTGTGTTGCTTAATTTTTCCTGGAAAGAGAATTGCCTGGTAGTCAATGGGTATGAAGTTCTAGAACAGCTGTACCGGGAACCGGCTGGCTTCCTGGAGGGGCTGTGCCAATGAGACTTCCTCAGCTGTGGATGGGCACACCTACCTCAGCCAGCGGTGCCAGCCTTGAGTCTTAGCAGTTTCAAAATCGAAGGGTGAAAAATAGTTGCTTGTTTGTATCCATTGAACTTCTTGGGGTAGAAGTAACAGAAACCTATTCCAGCTGGCTGAGCAGAGATGGGGAATTTATTACAAGGTTTCGGGGTGTCCCACTGGGGACAGCCTGAAGTCAGGCTGGTCCTTCCTATGCCGGCGTCGCTCATCACGCTGGCTTCTTCCTCTCTACGAGCCACCCTGCTTCCTTCGGTCTACGGGCCAGGCTGTGACCACCTCAGTGCTCTGCCACACAGTGGCTCTTTTAGTCCCAGTTCTAAATTCCAGAAGAAACGTCTGATTGGCTTAATTTGGCTCAGGTGCCCCACCCCCTTTCCAATCAGCCGTGGCCAGGGGTGAGGCAGCCAAGGCTGTGTCAGATAAGGAAGGGAGAACCTTGCAAAGGAGTCCTTGTGGTGCAACCGTTATGTGCTTGGCTGCTAACCAAGAAGGTTGGCGGTTTGAATCCCCCAGCAGCTTCATGGGAGAAAAGACCCGGTGATCTGCTCCGGTAAAGGTTACAGCCTAGGAAACCCTATGGGGCAGTTCTACTCTGTCCTATAGGGTTGCTATGAGTCGGAATGGACTCAACACCACAGAATAACAAACAGCAGGTCCCAATGACCAGGGTGGTCACTGACAACCGCACAGGATTCTTAAGTTTGCACTTCTTTTATTATTAAAAAAAAAAAAAACCAAACCCATTGCTATTGAGTTGATCCTGACTCATAGCGACCCTATAGGACAGAGCAGAGCTGCTCTATAGGGTTTCCAAGCAGCGCCTGGTGGATTCAAACTGCCTACCTTTTGGTTAGCAGCTGAGCTCTTAACCACTGCGCCACCAGGGTTTGAGTGCCTCCTGCTATATGCTTATGTTGTTAATTGCTATTGAGCGGGCTCCGACGCATGGTGACCTTATATGTAACAGAAGGAAATGTCGCCCTGTCCTGTTTCATCTTCATGATCGTCGGTATGTTTGAGTCCGCTGTTGTGGCATATGTTTGTAGGAGAATGTATAGACATATGGAGCCCTGATGGCGCAGTGGTTTAAGTGTTTGACTGCTAACCAAAAGGTTGGCAGTTCGAATCCACCAGCCGCTCCTTGGAAACCCTATGAGATAGTTCTCCTATGTCCTAGAGGGTCACTATGAGTTAGAATCCACTTGATGGCAATGGGTTAGGTTTCAAATATACGCATGTGCTCACACACACATGCACACAGTCCCCCTGGGTGGTGCACAGTTAACATGCTTAGCTGCTAACTAAAGACTAGAGGTTGGAGCCCACCCAGCTGCACCTCCAAAGAAAGGCCTGGTGATCTCCTTCTGAAAATCAGTCATTGAAAACCCATGGAGCACAGTCCTACTCTGACACGCATGCGATCACTATGAGTTGGAATTGACTCGACAGCTGGTGGTGGATACACACACACACCCACACAGATGTTTGTTTTAAATGAATTGCCTGTATTGTCTGCATTTCTTGTTATTCCATGAAATTACTGGGTCAAAGAACATCTTGAATCTGTGTGTTTCTTATTGATTTGTTTAAGCTAATCAGTGGGGCATTTACCCCCTCATCTGGTCTTTGTGGCAAAGAGTTTCTCCCAGATTGTCATTTGGCTTTTATTTTTGCTGTTGCTGGTGTGTGTGTGTGTGTGTGCGTGTGTTTGAGGAGCACGTTTTTTTTTTTTTAAATGTGTGTGTGTGCTTTTCAATAAGGAAGACTTGGCTGCATTTATGAGCTGGTGGGAAGGAGACAGGAGAGGGAGCAGTGGAATGCCAGGAGAAGGACAGCAGGTCATTAGACTGAGGTCCCAACAGATGCAGGCGGTGGTAGGGACCCAGCCCTGGGTCCAAAGTGACAGCTCCATTCTGAGCTGGCAAGGACAGGAGGCTGGCAGGAGGGGCTGGGAGGGCACTTTATTAATTCACTGTGTTCTTAGAGAGGGAGATGGAGAAGCCTCAGTGCAGAAGCAGGCGTTCCTGACCTCCGGTCCCCAGCGACTCTGTGCTACCGAGAGTTTTCTCTGTGTGCTGGGCTAGGCTGTTAGATGGCCGTCCCCTGGGAAGTGGCAGATGTTACCACCCCGCTTCACAGACCTCAGAGGGGAGCTGCTGTCTTCAGGGCCTGTCAGCTAATGAATGGCGGGGCGGGGTTCAAACTGACCTCTGCCCATACTGACCACATGTACTGACCACACAACCTCACCACTTTCCTCCTTGCTGAGCCTCCATTTCTGTAAGACCGGAAAGTGACACCCTTCCTGTCTGGTCCATGGGGAGTAATGTCCTTTCCTCTCCTGTTCACTTTCGTTTGTCATCCCGACCAGTCCAGGACCGCCAGCCCCTCTGAGTTGGCCACGGGACCGGGGAGCGCCTTCCCTCTGGGGCCAGCACCCACACTCTCACACCCCACGAGCAGCCAGCAGGACCACCACAGCCTTCTGGGTTGCATGCTGTAAAAGTGGCGTGCGGGAGGTGTCTGAGCTCCTCTAACTTCACTAGGCAGAAGGAGAATCAAGATCAACAGCCCAAGGCTAATTCCTATGAGGCGGAGGTCGGACATGCATCTTCTCGCCAGCCCTTTTTTACCAATTCTGACACCATCTGTCCCTCCCACGATGCACTCTACTCTGCTGAGTTTGATAATTCCTTGCAACTGCCGCACAGAACTCACAGGCAATACTCATGACTATGGGGTTTATTAGGCAAGTTGCTGTTCTTAGGTGCCTTTGAGTTGGTTCCAACTCATAGTGACCCTGTGTACAATAGAACGAAACACTGCCCAGTCCTGTGCCATCCTCACAATAATTACTATGTTTGAGCCCCTTGTTGCAGCCCCTGTGTCAATCCATCTTGTCAAGGGTCTTCCTCTTTTTTGCTGACCGTCTGCTTTACCAAACATGATGTCCTTCTCCAGGGACTTGTCCCTCCTGATAACATGTCCAAAGTGTGTGAGAAAGAAGTCTCGCTGTCCTTGCTTCCAACGAGCATTCTGGCTGTACTTCTTCCAAGACAGATTTGTTGGTTCTTCTGGCCGTCCATGGGATATTCAGTATGCTTCACCAACACCATAATTCAAAGACATCAGTTCTTCTTCAGTCTTCCTTATTCATTGTCCAGCTTTCACATGCATATGAGGCAACTGAAAATACTATGCTTGGGTCAGGTGCACCTTAGTCCTCAAAGTGACATCTTTGCTTTTGAACACTTTAAGGAGATCTTCTGCAGCAGATTTGCCCAATGCAATATGTTGTTTGATTTCTTGACTGTGCTTCCATGAGTGTTGATTGTGGATCCAAGTAAAATGAAATCCTTGACGACTTCGATATTTTCTCTGTCTATCATGATGTTGCTTATTGGTCCAGTTGTGAGGATTTTTGTTTTCTTTATGTTGACGTGTAATCCATACTGAAGGCTGTAGACTTTGATCTTCATCAGTAAGTGCTTCAAGTCCCCTTGGCTTTCAGCAAGGAAAGTTTTGTCATCTGCATATTGGAGGTTGTTAATGAGTCTTCCACCAATCCTGATGCCACACTTTTCTTCATAGAGTCCAGCTTAAGGGAGTAACAGGTTACAGTTCAGGTTTAAGAATGTCCAGGATATAGTTCTTCCAGTCAAGACAACCTCTTCTCAGCCGTGCCCACAGGCAGGTTTCTCCCTGGCCTTTGGCCGCTTGGCCTGGCCTCTACCCTGCTCGGGCAAGTGTTGGAAAGCTCTTTTAGCTCACCTCACTCTGCCAGTAAATCTCAGCCCGAAAGCACTCAGCTCTAGCTCCTTGGGTCAGCAAACCTAGCTCCACCAAGTGCCCAGAGGCACTCTACCAGCAAGCCTCCTGCCTAAAGGCGCTTGGCTTTCTTGCTTTGTGGGCCGGGAAGCCCACTGTGCCATCCACCTACTGTGCGCCAGGCACCTGATGGGTCTTTCTGGGGTTTGTAATTCCTCCCTCATTTGAATGGGTCCCTTCCCAAAGCCAGGGTGGGCAGCATCCGGCTCGGCCTCAGCTTGCCCGTACTCCCCAGTTCACTCCAAGGCTAAATTCACCCTGGCCTTCCTGAGAGGACTCAGCCTGGGGGGCCAGCAGCTTCTGACTACTAGCTCGGGTCCGGCTGTGGTCTAGACTGTGGGTGAGGCCCAGGGCTTGGGGGATGCTGCTCACACACCTGCTCCTTCGGAAGGTAAGCATGAGCTCCTACTGTGTGCTGGCATATGGGGGCCTGGCCACATGGGAGCAGTCCTGGAACCCGGCAGACTCCCTGGAGGCGGACCACCGAGCTCACCATGGTCGGGAGACTCCCGAGGAAGGGGAGTCTGAGACTTGGGGGCAGATACACCTGCGTTCAAATCCTGCCCGTCGCGATTACCAGCCTTGTCATTTGGGGAAAGTCACCTTCCCTCACTGTGCTTTCCTTTTCTCTCTCTAACCTGGGGACTGATGGCAGATGGGAAGACAAAGGAGACAAGAACACTCAGTGCTTGCGTCTTAGTTAGCTAGTGCTGCTATGACGGAAATACCACAAGTGGGTGGCTTTAACAAGCAGAAATTCGTTCTCTCCCACTTTAGGAGGCTAGAAGTCTGAATTCAGAGCACCGGCTCTAGGGGAACGTTTTCTCTCACTCTCTCTGGGCTCTGGAGGAAGGTCCTTATCTCCTCAGCTTCTGCTTCCTGGTTCCTTGGAGATCTCCATATATCTTGGCATCCATCTTCCCCCATCTCTGCTCTGCTCCCTTATTTAATCTCTTTTATATCTCAAAAGAGATTGACTCAAAATACACCCTACACTAATCCTCCCTCATTAATGTAACAAAGACAACCCATTCCCAAATGGGATTATAACCACAGGCATAGAGGTTAGGATTTATAACATATATTTTGGGGGGGAACACAATTCAACCCATAACAGCTTGGCAGGGCAACTGACCATGGCAGGTTTTTGGCAAATGGAAGCTCTCCTTATGTTTTGTGGTGAGGAGGTTGTGGGGATGGGGAGCATTTTGGGACCAGGAGGAGTGTATTGAGAAATCCTGGAATTCCCAGAGATTTCCCAGAGTCTGGTGGGTTTGAGCGATGGCGTGGCTGTCAGCTTGGCTGGCCGCCGGGTGTGGTGGCTGGGAAAAGGGCAGTGGCTGAACACAAAGTCCCCAAAGGGCCTCAGCATTGTGTGGGGTGGGGTGGGGGAACTGGCTGGGGACTGAGGAAGAGATGCCAGGGAGGAGGCTGGGATGGTAGGTCCCGAGAGAGAGAGAGACAGACAGACAGACAACCCCCCTCCCACCCCTCCTGAGACCCACCAGAGCTGGGCTGTGGCCATCGGTGTGTCGAGGGAGGAGGAGATGTGGGAAATCTGTCTAAAGGGAGGGGCCTCCCTATTTCCTACTCCCCCACTCCACTCTCATACTCCACTCGATTATCACAATGGCCTCACAACTTCCTCCTGTTGCCACGCTTGCCCTGTGGTTTATGCTCAGAAAGCAGCCAGGAGGATCCCTTTAAGTCATAAGTCAACCACAGCATGCCCCCATTCAAGACCTGCCGATGGTACCCCGTCCCACTCAGAGAAGGACAGGTCCTCCCAGTGGCCCTCAAGGTCCCCGTGGCCTGGTCTCCCATTACCTCTCCAACCTCCTCTTCTGGCCCCTTCCCCTTGCTCACTCTACTCGGTCTGCTCCGTGGGCACCCAGGCGCAGTGCCCAGGGCCCCTGCACTCACCAAGCCCCCTTCTGAGACACACTTCTCCCAGATAGTCCTAGGCCCTGCTCCCTCACTTCCTCACTGCGAGGTCTCATCGCAAACGTCACCTCACGTTTCAGAGAGGTGGCCCCTAACTGTTCTGGGTCAAATGGACCCCCACTCCCCACCATGGTCCCCCCAGTCCACCTACTCTGCTGCATTGTCCTCTATAGCGCACATCACCACCTGATGTATTTTTTGGTTAATTTCCCCCACTAGAATGTCAGGTCCATGAAGCCCAGGGCTTTGCCTTGTTCACTGCTGTGTGTATTCCCAGGTGCTGGCAGGGAGCCTGGTACACTGTAGGTGCTCAAATGTTTGTGGAACAAATGATCAAGGTGTATAAGGGCCTGGTTTTTTTCCAAGGTGACTTTTTGTGTCAAGCTGAGCAGGAACTCTCTGTGAATCGTTGTCCCTTCTGACCTCATTCTCTGTGCCCTTGGCCTTGTCACCAAGGGACAGGTGGCACTGAGTACTCTTTCTCAAGAGGTCAGTGATGGCTACCTCTGATAGAATGGGCAGAGCTGGTGCCGAGGAGACCAGTCTAGAAGGGTCTTTCTAGAAAGGTGCTTAGCATGTGTCTTTTCCAAGCCTTTCATTTTATAGATGAAGAAATTGAGGCTCTGAATTGGGGTGTGGGATGTCAGACGCCAAGGTCACACAGTAAGTGGGCAGAAGATAGAAACCAGGTCCCTTGGTCAGGCATTGTGCAGTTAGCAAAGATCGTTAGGAAGAATGCCCAGCACTGGCAAAGCTGTGGGGATGGGCACTCTTTTTGCCGCCAGTTATTATTAATCTTTGTCGTTGTTGGTTGCTGTTGAGTCGGCTCGGACTCGTGGCAACCTTATTGGATAACAGAACAAAACGTTGCCCGGTCCTGTGCCATCCTCAGGATCGTTGGTATATTTGAGTCCATTGTTGTGGCCTCAGCTACCCTCCTGTTGCCACGCTTGCTCCCTGTGGTTTATTCTCAAAAAGCAGCCAAGAGGGTCTCACGGAGGGTTTCCCTAGTTTTCGCTGACATTCTGCTTTATCAAAAGGTCGGTGGTTCAAACTCACCAGCCCCCTCTGTGGGAGAAAGATGTGGCAGTCTGCGTCTGTAAAGATTACAGTCTTGGAAACCCTATGGGGCAGTTCCACTCTGTCCTATAGGGTGGCCATGAGTCGGAATCCGGTCAATGGCAATGGGTTTGTTTTTTTCAAGTCTACTTTACCAAACGTGATGTCCTTTTCTAGTGACTGGTCTTTCCTGATGTTACGTCCAAAGTAAGCCAGTCGAAGTCTCTCCACCCCCTTGCTTCTAAGAGGCATTCTGGTTGTATTTCTTCTAAGATGGATTTCTTCATTCATCCATGGTGCTTTAATCTCTAAGACTGTAAAAAAGGAGAAAGTTGGGCAGGTGGGGCTTTCCTCAGAGTGAGACGATCTCAAGACTCTCCCAGTTCAGGTGGACATTTCTAGAAGCCCACGTTGTGGGCATTTCATTTGCCAGCTATGATTGTGTCTGATGAGGAGCCTTCTGTGGCCTTGTACAACTTCACTTATCTATAGGTGTCATGGTTTGAATTATGTCCCCCCAAAAATGTGTGTATCGATTTGGCTGGGCCATGATTCCAAGAACTGTGTGATTGTCCTCCATTTTGTGATTGTAGTTTTATGTTAAAGAGGATTAAGGTGGGATTGTAACAGCGCCCTTACCTGGGTCACATCCCTGATCCAATGTAAAGGGAGTTTCCTTAGGGTGTGGCCTGCACCACCTTTTATCTTACAAGAGATAAAAGGAAGGGGAAGCAAACAGAGAAGGGGGACCTCATACCACCAAGAAAGCAGTGACAGGAGCAGAGCTGTCCTTTGGACACGGGGTCCCTGCGTGGAGAAGCTCCTAGTCCGGGGGAGCATTGATGAGAAGGCCGACAGAGAGAGAAAGCTTTCCCCTGGAGCTGACACCCTGAATTTGGACTTCTCGCCTACTAGACTGTGAGATAATCAATTTCTCTTTGTTAAAACCATCCACGTGTGGTATTTCTGTTACAGCAGCACTAGATGACTAAGACAATAGGGTAAATTGCTTCAGTGAAGTGGGATTGCTTAGGGAAAGGGTAGATGCATGCATATGTCTGATAGATGTTGTTAAATTGTCCCCCACTGGAGCAGTACTGTTTGTCACGCCTCCCAGCAGTGGACGTGCATCGCCTGTTTCCCCACAGCCTTGCCAAAAGGATATGTGTCAACCTGGCTGGCTGTACCAAACTGTTGAGCCAAGGTCTGAGGTCACCAAGAAAGACACGAATCACACACGGACACTGGACGGAACAGTGCTTTACTCACACAGAGGAGAGACACGGCAAGGGTGACTTCTATAGTGGGAGTCGATCTCCCATGGCCAGCGGGCCACCTCCGCAGCTGATACAGGGCTGGTGGTCTGCACTGCCCCTTTCATGCTGCATTTAAAGGACATTGTTCCTCCCCTGCTGGGAACAGATACAGAAGTGGGGTTGGCCAAGTGCCGTGTGACACAGAGAGAGAGAGTTTACTGTGTACCCAGAACAAGGAAGGAGTTTCCCCAATAAGGAGAAGAAACTCAGAGAGAAAGCCTTGGTTCCCAGGCTTCGTCATCAAGGAATGTCCTGGGCCCAAGGCTTCTGATTCTGGTCCAGGTGATAGTCATCGAATCCTTGGGTGGTGCAAATGGTTGATACATTCAGCTGCTAACTAAAAGGTTGGCGGTTCGAGTCCACCCAGAGTTGCCTCGGAATAAAGGCCTGGCAATCTACTTCTGAAAAACTCACCATTAAAAACCCTATGGAGCACAGTTCTACTCGACACACATGGGGTCACCATGCGTCGGAATTGACTCGACAGCAACCGGTGTTTTTGTTGGTGGTGGTGGGAGTCGCAGGGACCACGGCAGACCACCCTCCCAACAGCACACCCCTGGTACTCACTGGGATGCCAGAAAAAAGAAACAAAGTGGTCAGCGGTCCTGGAATGCCCGTAGCCCATTCTAGACGGCGAGCTGCATGTCCACAGTGTGGTACATGACTCTCGTAGATGTCACTTACCTGCACCATTTGGGGGCTGAGTCCTTGGTTGATTTCCTTCTGAGACTAATGCATTGGCCAGGCCCCAAGTCTGGTGAGGGCCGGCAGCTTTCCCCCTGAGGCCTGCCAGGTAGAGCATTTGAACTTGCCTGTGGTTGGACTTGAATAGTCACACGCAGGTGTTTAGCCAGGAGCCGGCTCCTCAACGCCATCCCTTGATTTTTCAGGGCAGAGAGAGAGAGACGTGGGCCACCCCACCTGGACCTAAATGGGTCTGACTTTAGAGAACCGGGGGCCTTCCTCCTTAAGTTTCTGCGTGAATCTTTCTTATCTGGCCCGAGGCATCAATTCTGGCCCAGCACAGTGCTGGCCAGCAAGTTGAAGCCAACCTGAATGCCTTCCAGGTCTGGGACATTGTCACAGTAGTCAGGGTACACACCCAAGAAGTATAGTCCCAGAGGGCACAGTGTCAGGCACCCCCAGCAGGACATACATTAGTTAAGCAGTCAGGTTAGCTGGGCTTTCAGTGTGGCCCCCTATCAGAAGGCCTCCTGCCCTGGGGTTTCCAAGACAAAAAAAAAAAAACCCTTTGCCGTCAAGTTGATTCTGACTGGGCTTTAATCTTTTATGGATTGCCAGGCCTTTCTTCTGTGGCGCTGCTGGGCATGTTCAAGCCACCAACCCTTTTAGGTTAGTAGTTGAATGCCAACTATTTGCACCATCCAGGGACCTTCCATTCCAAAGAATTCCGTTTGGTCCATGATTTCAGGGGGACTGCCTGAGCAGTTAGTTTCGAACAGCCCTGTTTTCCCATGGCATCAGCTTATCAGTCGGACGAGTGTGGACACTGGCGGTCCTCTGTTGTCTCTGAGTCAGCACTGTGAGGTGTGATGGTAGGCTCGGCAGTCGGTCCGAATCCAAGCATGCCCATTAGCTTCGAAAGGCAGAGACAAAGATGGTTAGTGTTCCTCCAGTGTCGCCTGTTGGTGCTCGATTACTGAGCAAAAGGTCGACAATTTGATCCCACCCAGCAGTGCCGCGGAAGAAAGGCCTGGCAATCTACTTCTGTAAAGATGGTTGTTATTGTATGCCATCAAGCCAATTCCTGCTCGTAGCGGCTCTATAGGACAGAGTAGAACTGCCCCCATAGAGTTTCCTAGGCTGAAATCTTTACCGGAGCAGATCTCTAGGTCTTTTCTCCCACGGAGCAGCTGGTGGGTTCAAACTGCCAACCTTTCGGTCAGCAGTGGAGTGCTTAACCATTGCTTCACTAGGGCTCCTTTCTGTAAAGATTACAGCCAAGCAGACCCTATGGAGAAGTTCTACTTTGAATCAACTAGATGGCAATGGGTTTGAATTTTTTTTTTTCTATGCCTTCTCAGACACCAGAGTTTGGGGTTATTTTTCCTGGCTAGCAGTGTGTCCCATTCGGTAATCAAAACTTTACATCATTTTTCCCAATTGTCTCTTTTTCTCATCCAGCTCTTTTGTCTGGAATGGTTGTATGCAAGAGGGACAAAAGTCTTTTTCCAGAAATACTTTTTTCTCTCATAGACAGCCTGACCAAACATGGTGTCAAATGAGAGGTGCACTTTTGGGGAACTGCTGCACTGAGACCCCACACTGCTTGCCTGAGATGTGTTGTCCAGGCTGGGTTCTCTTTTCTCCTCCCATCTGCCACTTATGCCTGTCCTTTAATTGTCCATTACAGTGTTCAGTCACCCCTGTGGCTTGGGGGTGGAGTCCCTCATATGCCCTAATATTGGATGTGGAGCTTGGGCTGCAAATCCAGGGACATAGTCAGATGTAATGTGCTCAGGAAACCCGAACGAGAAACCACTGTGGTCTTATGGGGCCTGGGTAGTGAGATCCGAGATAGTGGAGCATGCAGGGATGTGGGATAGCTCAGCCAAACCCGGAGAAAGTGTTGCCTGCAATCAGGATCCAGTGGATGCTTTGGCATAGGACAAAAGGCTCAATGACTCAGGAATCTGTCCCTGGGCGGTGTGGCAGGCAGGACAGCTTTTCTGTGCTGTTTGGCGTCCTCTCACCAGAGTGGCAGTCCTAGCCCAGCCCAGGATGGTGTCTGTGTCCCCATGGCCATCCTCTCACGGGCCCTGGAGGCGATCGGTGGTGCATTTGCCTGCTCTGGGGCAGAGGGCATTTCGGCCTCTGTGTTTAGTTGACAGGTGCAGTCTGCTCATTGGTTGTGTTTCCGCTCTCAGCAGAGGGGCCTTTCTGGTGAACAGCTGCATGGGTACCTTAAGCTTCTCAGGAGCACAACTGATTTGTATCCAGATGTCAGGCTGAGGCTTGTCAGTGGCCGGATCAAAAGGCCAGGCTATTAGCTACAGCCTGTGAGTCAAGCAGGTTCACAGTCTTTCATGTGCCCACTGAAATGGCCCTAATTGTAACAATTCCCATCAGGGCGTGGGGCAGAGTCTAGCTGGAGTGTACGTGACATCCATCAACCCAATGATACACTCAGTAGAGGGGCCATACAATAGAGGAGTCCCTTTGGAGCTCATACACAGTCAAATTTGGGCAAGCGTCCCGGTGGTGGTGGCCTCAGACAGCATTATTTGTTCTTCACTTCATCTTGGTGCCAGGTGTGCGGGGATCACAGCCACCAGTGCACTGGTATCTAAAAGGCCCAAGAAATGCAAATTTTTTGCATCTCTCCCCTGAACTTTAACTTTGGCGTAAGGTCTTAGGGTCCCTCCTGGTGACAGAGGGGCATCTGCTTAATCCCTAAAGCCAAACAAACCAAGCCCATTGCCATCGAATCCATTCCAACTCATAGAGACCCTATAGGACAGAGTAGAACTGCTCCATGGGGTTTCCAGGGAGCTGCTGGTGGATTTAAACTGCTGACCTTTTGGTTAGCAGCCGAGCTCTTAACCACTGTGCCCCCGGGGCTCTGCTGAAGCCCTAGTCCTGTTTTATTTCTGAAAGCCGAGAGGTCTGGGCAAAAGCAGTGCTCCCCCCACCCCCTGCCCATCTATCTCCTAGGTCCACAGAGGGGGACGGAGGGAACAGAACTCATGTCAGTCACAGGGGCCAACGCCACACCACGCGCATGTCACTGGGATCTGGCCACAAGATTCCTGGGGTGGAGGGAGGGAGCAGAGAGCCAGGTGGAGCTGGCTACCAGTTTGTCTCGCTCATTTCCTTCTTATGGATGCACAGGAGTAATATGTGATTCCAAAATCTAAGTCAGTCAGTCTGAAACAAGGCTTTCAAAATTCTGCATAATAAGGAAGCAAAATGAACAGAGTTTAATTGGCAGCTTTTTTGTTTTGGTTTGGTTTTTAATAGCATATAATTTAATGATGAATCTTATCTTGATAGCAGATGACAGTCAATAAAATAGGGCAGTACTATATTTTTATGCAAATAATGCACGTGTTATACTTTTTTTTTTTTTTTTTCCAACTGAGCCCTTCCCCCAGCCAGGTATTTTGTAAGTGCGTGCTATGCTAATTTTTTTTACATGTTGCTGTAAAAATAATTAGCACAGCGCTTTCAAAAATACCTTGAGGGGGAGGTCAGGTTGGCCAAAAAAAAAAAAAAAAAAAAGTGCTTATTTGTGTCTGTTATTTGTGTAAAAATACGGTATTATCTTTCTTACCAGTCACCTTTGTACTTGAGATATGCCTAAGCTTCTACTTATTTGATTTTTTAGCTTTTACCCCTATTAATGATGAACTTGTTCCATTTTCCGCCTTCTTTCTCACTTCTCCCTCAATATTTTATTAATTGTCTCATTTCTACATTGTCAGTGTGTATAGCATTTACATTCCATTCTGTAGCCCTTATTCCTGCTTTTTAAAAAATATCTATGCATTTAAATATATTCAATGATCATCACTGGTCCTTTTGCTGAAGTTATTCCAATCCTTGTTTGGTTGGCTGAAGCTTGTTCTCTGTTTTCCTCAAGGAAACCGATGATGTGTAACCTTTATATCTGAAGGACAGCTTAGCTATGTATTAAATCCTTGGCTCAAACTTTCTTTTCTTGAGGATCCTTTAGGTAGGTATATCCTCACTATCTTTTGGTATTAAATGTTGCTGTTAAGAAGTCTGGGGCCAACCTGATTCTCTTTCCTTCATAATTTCTTGATCTTTTTGTCTAGCTGCCCAAACATTTATTTTTGTATCTTTTGTCATTGTTGTTAGGTGCCATCGAGTCGGTTCCAACTCATAGCGACCCCATGTGTAACAGAATGGAGCACTGTCCGGTCCCACGCCATCCTCACGATCGTTGTCATGCTTGAGCCCATTGTTGCAGCCACTGTGTCAATCCATCTCGTTGAGGGTCTTCCTCTTTTTTGCTGACCGTCTACTTTACCAAGCCATTATTGGGCCCCCTCCACACCATCATTCTTCCCTACCTCATTGCCGTATCTGCTGGTGTTGGGTGGTCTGTGGACCACACTTACAAGTGATCTGGAGTTTGTGGATTTTCCTGCCTCCTAGTTTCCGTGAAAGGAGCCCTGGTGGCACAGTGGTTAAAGCACTCAGCCGCTAACCGAAAGGTTGGTGGTTCGAACCCACTAGCTGCTCTGTGGAAGAAAGATGTGACAGTCTGCTTCTGTAAAGATTTACAGCTTTGGAAACCCTATGGGGCAGTTCTACTCCGTCCTCTAGGGTCGCTATGAGTCAGAATCGACTCGACCACAGTGGGATTTTTGTTTATTTATTTTAGTTTCCCTGGAGCTGTAGATTGTGGGTTCTTTGTTCTTTCCCCTTGTTGCCCTGTACAACTTCAGAAGAAGAAGGAAGATTCAGAGCTAAGCAGCTGCCTTATTCCTACTGGAAACATAAATCTCCACCACCCTAATCTCTCTGTTTATAATGTCCCCCAAAGACCAAACAACCGCCGGTTTGATTTCTGGCTTTGGAACACCTTGAAGAATGTTTCGTAACCCCTGATCTCAAAACAACCATTCTTACAGTGATCACCACCTTCTAACCATTGTCACTCTTCCTTCTTGGGTAGAAATAATATATGTATTCATGCCATGAAAGACTGTGGGGTGGGGAGCAGCTAGGATAGAACGGGAACAGTGGACCTGCTGAGCAGGGCTTGGAAGCTCTGGCTATTGATTTTCATACGATGAAAGATCTAAGTTCCAACACCATAGAGCTTACCTCCCTCATTTTTATAGATGAGGAAGCTCAGGCCAAGAGAGGGACAGAGATGGGCCCAAGATCACACAGCCAATTTGTGGCAGATCCAGAAGCTGTCAGGAGGAACCCATGTTCAAATTCTACACTCCATGCTGTTTCCTAGTCATGTGACCTTCTTCTCCAGCTATCTCAAGGTTCTTTGAGGCTCAGGTATCTGCCCAGATGTTAACTTACCCAGGAGGTTAATCAGCGTATGTCCTTGTGTCCTATAGAGCGTTTGGTTAGTCCCACCCTCCTCCCTACTGGACAGACTGGAATCTGAGGCCCAGCATAGACAAGGGACAGCAAGTCAAGGCAAGATCAGGCTTCCCAATTCCCAGGCCTTGGAGGTCTCTCTGCTGGGACAGGCCAAGGACGGCTTCATAGTTCAGCACCTCAGTTTTCAAAACATTTCCTTGTTACTCATTCAACATTTCCTTGTTACTCATTCAACTCAAGGCATTCCCAGTGTGGTGGGGGCAATGCACACATGTGCACAGATGCACATACCTACATGCAAACATCTGCACACACACACACTACAGGGCAACACACTCCAGTCAGTGGTATAGCCCAGGGTAGCGGGGATGCCATGGCCAACAGACAGACATGCACCAGCCCCAGTGCCACTAGCTGTGGCCCCTTGGACAAGCCACCAAACTTTTCTCCAAGTTTAATAGGGGAGCAGGGCTGGGATTGGTTGGAATAATACCAGCCCCCTCACTGCATCCAGTCAGGCTGAACCAAGAGGCTTATGGATCCCAGCCAGCCGTAGCCCAGGGCAGTGGCGTCCTGAACCCACTAGATGCTTCTTCACCAAGAGGAGGAACGCAGCCAACTCCTCTACCTCCTCCATGTCAACACGAAGTTTCCTGACCGCCTTGTCACCTGCTGCATCCCCAGCCCCCAAACCTCCTTGTACATAATACACCAAGGTTTCCCCTTCCTGGCATGGGGCACTGGAAGTTGGGGGTGGGGAGTTTGTTTCTCTGGCTGGGAGAGCAGCTTCCTTGGGGAAGAGGGGATGCAGACAAGTCCTTAGCAGCAGCCCCCCGCCCCCCTCGCCCAAGGTACTTTCAACCTCGTCAGCTCACTCCCTGGGCCCTGTCTCTCTCCTTCCTTCGCGGTCCTGCCACCCATGTGGTGGTGTGAGATCAGGGACCAAGAAAGACATCCTGGTGTTTGCTGAGAGTGGGAGAGAGAGACACCTGGAGGGGCGGCACGGTGAGAGAGAGAGAGTTGGGGAGACACAGGGAGAGAGAGACCTGGGGAGAGAAAGCAGGAAAAAAAGACTGAATTGGGAGATTGGTTGGTAGGTTGGTTGGTTGGAGATATCATCAAAAGGTACAATTATTACAATTATTTGCTTGTAGTCTTTCCTCTCCTCTTGGATTGTGATGTTCCCTTCGATTCAGGGAAGAAGGGCCTATCAGCTGCTGCCTCCTGCCAGCTGCGTGGGCCTCCGTCAGAGCAGGGTGTCTCAGCCAGGAGGAGAAGAACCCACTCACAGTGCCTCGTATCTCCTGGACTATGAGCTGCACCCACAAGCCCCAGTCACCCTCTGAGCACATCTGCCCTCTGACTTCTTAAGCAGTGATACCAGCTACGTTCCCAAGCCTTCCCCGCAACAGCTACAGCAGAGCCCACCAGGGGCCTTAAAGGCTGCCCTGAGCATCCCTTCCTCCCCTCTTCACAGGCTCTCACCTAAGAGACGCATGGTCACCCTGCTGAAGGCCAAGGGCCTGTGTCTGGGCTGGGCCCTGCATATGCACTGCCCCCCTTGGTCCCCCTGAAAACCCACTGCCATCGAGTCGATTCCGACTCATAGCGACCCTATAGGACAGAGTAGAACCACCCCATAGGGTTTCCAGGGAGCGCCTGGTGGATTCGAACTGCTGACCTTTTGGTTAGCAGCCAAATGCTTAAGCGTCGAGCCCCCAGGCCCCTTGGTCCCCCCAAGGTGGGGGATTAATCCCGTTTACAGAGAAGGAGCCTGAGGCTCCAGGAGGTCGCGCAGCTGGCAATGGTGCAGTGGGTGGTGCCCCAGTCTGACCCTGCTGTGTCTCGGCCCCTCAGGGGGCTGGGGTATGGGTCACAGGCCAGCAGGACTCTGCCCTGCCCCAGCCTGGCCCTGTGCACTGGCCAGCTTCTAGATGGAGGCTTGGAAACCCCACAGGATCCAGCTAGGGATGTGGATCCATGGACACCACTGGGCCCCCTACTTCTGCCTAACCTCACTCTTAAATGAGTCCTGGACTCCTAGCCCCAGGCCTGGCTCTGCCCCTCACCTTCAAGTCCCCTGACACTCCTAGGATTGGCCCTGAGACCCCGAGACCGTGAGAACTCTGGGTCAAACCCCAGATTCTAATCCCAGGCCCAATGCTGAAATGCTTTGTGACCTTGGGCAGGTCACTCTGCTGCCCTGAGCCTCAGTGTCCCATCTGTGACTTGAGAACAGACTTCCTTCTTCACTGAGTGGTTCTGAGGCTCCAGGACAAAGAGACATAGAAGGGGATGAAGCACAGAAACAAGGGGCCCGTTTTATCAATGCCTGGTTGCTGCGTGTGCTGGGCTGAGGCCTCCAGGGGAATACTTACCTCCTGCCAGAAGGCCTCCCAAGTACGGGGCACACCCCACATGATGCCCAGCAAAGGGCAAGAGGTTTTGCCCTGAGCTGTCCCAGGCTGTAGGCTCCACCCTGCACTGTAGGCTCCACCCTGGCTGGGTCACTTTGCCTCTCTGGGCCTCTGTGTCCCGTCAGAGCATCTGAATTACCAAGAGCTCTGACCTGGCACCTGGGACCCCCTTGGCCAGCACCCACCCTGGAAGCAGGGTCCAGCATGGACAGGTCTGACCGTTACTATGACCCTGTCTGTCTGGTTCATGGTTACCAGTGCTGGGCTGAACTAGGCCGGACCTAGGGGCCCAGAGAGGAGCAGAGGCAGGCCTCAGCTCTGCAGGGACAGATGTGGGTGCACGTGATGGAGGGGTGATGAGCACAGGCTGGGGAGCTTCTTCCAGGCACTCAGGCTTGGTCCCCTGAAACTGATGCTTCCCCTGCAGAGCTGGCCAGGCCGGCAGGGTTGGGTCAGGCCTTTGGTCCTCTTCACCCCAGGCTCTGTACTTCTACCCACCCTTCGCTTCCTACACAAGATGGATGGTGGAGGATCCTACCAATAGGGCGCCACAGAAGGTCATTGGGCAGGGAGTGACCAAAGCCCCTTACTAAGTGGAAACATCTCCCCAGCAGGGATGGAAGGGGTAAGCCTGGAGGCAGGGTAGCAGGAGGAGGTGGCGGTGATGTGCCAGGTGCGGGCTGATGAGGGCCAGGACTTGGGCGGCAGCTGCGAGGCCCATCCGGGGGATCGGGAGCATGCTTTGGGCCTGAGGTCACATGGGTATTGGGCTGTAGCCAGTTTGGCCCCACACACAGTTGCTATTCCTGGATCTTGGGCTCCAGCACCAAATACGGCGCGGCTTGAGTCTGGCACCCCCAACTGTGGTGGGGCACAGGCTCCAGTGGCACATCCTGTCTCCAGAATGGGCCCAGAGCCTGCCCCACAATGAGCTGGAGTCAGTTCACTCCAGCGATATGGCCCCCAAGCAGCCAGAACCTCGCTCTGTGGCTGCCTGTCCATCCAACTGTATCTGTCCACCCATCAGCATGGTTCACATTGGACTAAAAATACTCAGAACCAAAATAACCTCTCCCTGCAGGAGAAAGAACGTGGGCCAGGGGAACAAATGTTTCTTAGGTTATATCACAGCTCATGGCTGGGGGACCCCAGGCAGTTCACATAACCTCTCTGATCCCCAGTTTCCTCACCTACTGGCTCACTTGGGCACTCATCGATTCTCTTGTTCATTGATCTCCTCACTGATCCATTCACTCACCCATTGATTAATTTGCTTATTGATCCACTCAAACACTGATCCACTCACTCATTGATTTGCTCTCTCATTGGTTTGTTCACTCATTGACATGCTTATGGATTTGTTCACTTATTGATTTGCTCATTCATTGATTCACTCAGTCATTGGTTTACTCACTCATTGGTCTGCTCACTCGCTGATCATTCACTCATTAATTCTCTCAGTCATTGATTCACTCACTCATTAATTCAGTCACTGAGCTACTCATTGACCTGTTCACTCATTGATTCTCTCAGCCATTGGTTCACTCCTTCACTCACTCACTCACTTCTTCACTCACCCATGTGCTGATACACTCACTCACTCACTCAGTATTTATTGATTACATACCCAGAACCCAGCATGTTGTAGGTGCTGAAGAAAACACAAAATTATCCCTTTCCTTATGGAATTATAGTCTAATGGGGCAAGACAGACAAATAACCAAAACAAATAAGTAAAATATACAGTGTGTTAACTGTTGTTGTTGTTAGGTGCCATCGAGTTGGTTCTGACTCATATCGAGCCCTACGTATAACGGAACAAAACACTGCAGTCCCGCGCCATCCTCACAGTCATTGTTGTGCTTGAGCCCATTGTTGCAGCCACTGTGTCAATCCATCTCATTGAGGGCCTTTCTCTTTTTCACTGACTCTATACTTTACCAAGCATGATGAAGGTCACCAGGGATTGGTCCCTCCTGATAATATGTCCAAAGTACATGAGACAAGGTCTCGCCATTCTCACTTCCAAGGAGCATTCTTGCCATACTTCTCCCAAGACAGATTTGTTTGTTCTTCTGGCAGTCCATGGTATAGTCAATATTCTTTTCCAACACCGAAATTCGAAGGCATCAATTCTTCCATCTTCCTTTTTCATTGTGCAACTTTTGCTTGCATATGAGGCATTGAAAATACCATGGGTTGAGTCAGGCACACCTTAGTCCTCTTTGCTTTTTGACCCTTGAAAGAGGTCTTTTGCAGCAGATTTGCCCAGTGCAATACGTCATGTGATTTCTGACTGCTGCTTCCATGGGCGTTGGTATGGATTGAATTGTGTCCCCCAGAAAAGTGTGTCAACTTGGCTAGGCCGTGATTCCCAGTGTTGTGTGATTGTCCACCATTTTGTGATCTGATGTGATTTTCCTGTGTAGTGTAAATCCTGCCTCTATGATGTTAATGAGGCAGGATTAGAGGCAGTTTTGTTAATGAGGCAGAACTTAATCTACAAGATTAAGTTGTGTCTTAAATCAATCTCTTTTGAGATATAAAAGAGAGAAGCCAGCAGAGAGACAGGGGGACCTCATACCACCAAGAAACAAGAGCCAGGAGAATGGCGCATCCTTTGGACCCGGTGTCCCTGCACTGAGAAGCTCCTCGACCCGGAAGGATAGAAGACAGAAAGAAAGCCTTCCCCTGGAGCTGGCACCCTGAATTTGGACTTCTAGCCTCCCAGACTATGAGAGAATACATTTCTCTTTGTTAAAGCCATCTAATTGTGGTATTTCTCTTATAGCAGCGCTAGATAACTAAGATAGGCGTTGATTGTGGATCCAAGTACAATGAAATCCTTGACAACTTCAGTATTTTCTCTGTTTATCATGATGTTCCTTATTGGTCCAGTTATGAGGATTTTTGTCTTCTTTATATTGAGGCGTAATTCATACTGAAGGCTGGGGTCCTTGATCTTCATCAGTGTTTCAGGTCCTCTTCACTGTCCGCAAGCAAGGTTGTGTCATCTGCATATCGCAGGTTGTTAATGAGTCTTCCTCCGTTCCCGATGCCTCATTCTTCATATAGTCCAGCTTCTCGGATTATTTGCTCAGCATACAGATTGAATAAATATGGTGTCATGGACTGAATTATGTCCCCCCAAAAATGTGTTTATCAAGTTGGCTGGGCCATGATTCCCAGGACTGTGTGGTTGTCCTCCATTTTGTAATTGTAATTTTATGTTAAAGAAGATTAGGGTGGGATTGTAACACCCTTACTAAGGTCACATCCCTGATCCAATGTAAAGGGAGTTTCCCTAGGGTGTGGCCTGCACCGCCTTTTATCTTACAAGAGATCAAAGGAAAGGGAAGCAAGCAGAGAGTTGGGGACCTCATACCACCAAGAAAGCAGTGCTGGGAGCAGAGCGTGTCCTTTGGACCCAGGGTCCCTGCGCGGAGAAGCTCGTAGTCCGGGGGAACATTGATGAGAAAGCCAACAGAGAGAAAGCCTTCCCCTGGAGCTGACGCCCTGAATTTGGACTTTCAGCCTACTTTACTGCGAGGAAATAAAACTTGTCTTTGTTAAAGCCATCCCCTTGTGGCATTTGTGTCATAGCAGCACTAGATGACTAAGACATATGGTGAAAGAATACAGCCCTGACACACACCTGTCCTGACTTTAAACCACGCAGTATCCCCCTGCTCTGTTTGAACGACTGCCTCTTCATCTATGTACAAGTTCCTCATGAGCACAATTAAGCGTTCTGGAATTCCCATTTTCGCAATGTTATCCATAGTTTGTTATGATCCACACAGTCGAATGCCTTTGCATAGTCAATAAAACACAGGTAAACATCTTTCTGGTATTCTCTGCTTTCAGCCAGGATCCATCTGACATCAGCAATGACATCCCTTATTCCATGTCCTCTTCTGAACCTGCCTTCAATTTCCGGCAGTTCCCTGTCCATGTACTGCTACAGCCGCTTTTGAATGATCTTCAGCAAAACTTCACTTGCATGTGATATTAATGATATTATTCAATAATTTCCACATTCTGTTGAATCATCTTTCTTTGGAATGGGCACAAATATGGATCTAGTCCAGTCGGTTGGCCAGGTAGCTTTCTTCCAAATTTCTTGGCATAGATGAGTGAGTACCTCCAGTGCTGCATCCGTTTTTTGAAACATCTCAATTGGTATTCCGTCAGTTCCTGGAGCCTTGTTTTTTGCCAATACCTTCAGTGCAGCTTGAACTTCTCCCTTCATTGTTATCAGTTCTTGATCAGTCAGCCTTCTGAAATGGTTGACTGTCGACCAATTCTTTTTGGTACAGTGACTCTGCGTATTCCTTCCATCTTTTCTTGATGCTTCCTGGGTTGTTCAAGATTTTGCCCATAGAATCCTTCGCTATTGCAACTTGAGGCTTGAATTTTTTCTTCAGTTCTTTCAGCTGGAGAAATGCCAAGTGTGTTATTATTCCCTTTTGATTTTCTAACTCCAAGTCTTTGCACATGTCATTATAATTCTTTGTCCTCTCAAGCCACCCTTTGAAATCTTCTGTTCAGCTCTTTTACTTCATCATTTCTTTCGTTCACTTTAGCTGCTCTATTTTCAAGAGCAAGTTTCAGAGTCCCCTCTGACATCCATTTTGGTCTTTTCTTTCTTCTGTCTTTTTTAATGACCTTTTGTTTTCTTCATGTATGGTGTCCTTGATGTCATTCCACAACTCATCTGGTCTTCGGTCATTAGTGTTCAATGCGTCAAGTCTATACTTGAGATGGTCTTTAAATTCAGGCAGGGTATACTCAAGGTAGGGTATTTTGGCTCTTGTGGACCCTAATTTTCTTCAGCTTCTGCTTGAACTTTCATAGGGGCATTGATGGTCTGTTCCGCAGTTGGCCCCCGACCTTGTTTTGAATGATAATATTGAACTTATACATTGTCTGTTTCCGCAGGTGTAGTCGATTTGATTCCTGTGTATTCCATCTGGTGTATAGTTGCCATTTATGTTGTTGAAAAAAAGATATTTGCAATGAAGAAGTGGTTGGTTTTGCAAAATTCTGTCGTGATCTGTGCATTGTATTTGTCACCAAGGTCATATTTTCTAACTACTGATCCTTCCTCTTTGTTTCCAAGTTTCACATTCCAATCACCAGTAATTATCAATGCATCTTGATTGCACGTTTGATCAGTTTCGACCTTCAGAAGTTGGTAAAAATCTTCAGTTTCTTCATCTTTGGCGTTAGTGGTTGGTGTGTAAATTTGAATAATGGTCATATTAGTTGGTCTTCCCTGTAGGCATATGGATATCATCCTACCACTGACAGCGTTGTACTTCAGAATAGATCTTGAAATGTTCTTTTTGACGATGAACGTGATGCCATTCCTCTTCAGTTTGTAATTCCCGGCATAATAGACCATATGATTATCTGACTCAAGATGGTCAATACCAGTCCATTTCAGCTCAGTAATGCCTAGGATATTGATGTTTATGCATTTCATTTCATTTTTGATGACTTCCAGTTTTCCTAGATTGATATTTCGTACATTCCACGTTCCGATTATTGATGAATGTTTGCAAATGTTTCTTCTCGTTTTGAGTCATGCCACATCAGCAAATAAAGGTCTCGAAAGTTTGACTCCATCCATGTCCCTAAGGTCGACTCTACTTTGAGGAAGCACTCTTCCCCGGTCATATTTTGAGTGCCTTGCAACCTGAGGGGCTCATCTTCTGGCACGATATCAGACAATGTTCTGCTGCTATTCTTAAGGTTTTCACTTGCTAATGTTTTCAGAGGTAGACCACCAGGTCTTTCTTCCTAGTCCGTCTTAGTCTAGAAGCTCCACTGAAACCTGTCTACCATGGGTGACCCTACTGGTATTTGAAATACTGGTAGCATAGCTTCCAGCATCACAGCAACACGCAAGCCCCCACATAAGACAAACTGACAGACACGTAGTGCAGTGTGTTTGTAATAAGTACGAAAAACCAAAAACCAAACCCACTGCCGTCAAGTCAGTTCCAACTCATAAGCGACACCATAGGGTTTCCAAAACTGTAAATGTTTATGGAAGCAGACTGCTGCATCTTTTTCCCGCAGAGCTGCTTGTGATTTCGTACCGCCGACCTTTCGGTTAGCAGTCGATCGCTTTAACTACTACATCATCATGGCTCCTAGTAATATGTACTGGGGAGAAAAAAATAAAGTGATGGAAGTCAGAATTTTTGTTAGGGGGAGTTATGAATTGAACTGTGTCCCACACAAAAATGTATGTCAACTTGGCTAGGCCATGATTCCCACTATTGTGTGGTTGTCCTCCATTTTGTGATCTGATGTAATTATCCTATGTGTTGTAATCCTAACCTATGATGTTAATGAGGTAGAATCAGAGGCAGGCTTGTTAATGATTCAGGATATAATCTACAGAATTAGGTTATTTCTTGAGTCAATCTCTTTTGAGATATAAAAGAGAGAAGCAAGCAGAGAGGAGAAGGACCTCCTCTCACCAAGAAAAAAGAGCCAGAAGGGGAGCCTGTCTTTTGGATCTGGGGTCCCTATGCTGAGAAACTCCTAACCCCAGTGGAAGATTGATGACAAGGACCTTCCCACAGAACTGAAAGAGAGAGTAAGCCTTCCCCAGAGCTGGTGCCCTGAATTTGGACTTCTAGCCTCCTAGACTGTGAGAGAATAAATTTCTGTTTGTTAAAGCCATTCACTTGTGGTATTTCTGTTATAGCAGCACTAGAGAACTAAGACGGGGGGGTTGGGAAGGCTCCAGTGGGAAGATGATTTTCGAGCGAAGACTTGAGGGAAGCAAGGGAACGAGCCATAGAAACATCTGCATGAAGAGTCTTGTGAGCTGAGGTAACAGCAGGTGCAAAGGCCCTGAGACTGCAGCAGGATGGGGGAGTGAGAGAGAGGAAGGAGGCCAGGTGTGGTTAGGCAGAGCAGCCGATGGAGAGAGAAGTGAGAGTTGAGGTCAGGGAGGTGAGGGGTAGGGACACATGTGTCACTCAGGGTCTGAGCAGAGGAATGATGTGGCTCCTGCGGAGGAGAGCCTGCAGCTGGGCGAGATGGAAGCAGGAGCGTAGTGAGGAGGCCTAGAGGGGTTGGGGCTCAGGCCAGGGGGCATTAAGGAGAGAGGGAGACGTGGTCTACTTCTGCCCTGTTTCAAAGATACAGCCAGAGAATGCACCGGATGTGGGTACTGAGGAAAAACAAGGAGTCCAGGATGATACTCAGGCTTTTGGCCTCAGCAGCAGAAAGGATAAAGTTGCTGGTAAATGGGGCTAAAAGTTCATGTCAGAAGGCAACTGAGGGGACTTGGTGTTTGTAAAGGGCCTGGTTCAGGACCGGTGCCCTGGGAAGTATCCTTCCATTTTTGTCTCCTGCTCTTCACCCAGCGTCCACCCCTTGTGCCTGGTCTGGGCTGGACATGGGCACCCAGGGCTGAACCTCCCCTGTTCCCTGCCTAAGGGAGCTCCTGGGTCAGGAACCGACTCCAGGAAGGCAGATTGGAGATGAGAGTGGGGAGAACCCGGAATGGGGCAGCCAGTTCTGGCACGGCGGGGCTTTGCTGAAATGGGGACGATGACCTGGGCTTGGAAGAACGTGGAGGGTTTGGATGGCTTTGAAGGAACAGGAAGGCAGGACCTCAAAGACTGGAGGGACTGTGTGAGCGAGAGCATGGTGGCCTGAGGGGCCTGAAGTGATGGGGGGAGGTGCCTGAGGTGATACTGCGGATGTGGGAGTGACATCGAGGACATGAAAAAGCTTCCAGAGCCTTCTACAAGTGTATGATCTGGTCCTGTTAGACTCCAGGGCCTCAGGATTGTCAACGAGAAGCTTCCTCCCGCGTTGAGCTGCTCCACAAGGGATGCGAAGGAGTGAGCTCTCTGTCACTGCAAGTATGCTAGTTCGCTCATCGGTAAAATAGGCATGAAAGTGAGCCTCCCTCAGAGGTTTGCAGAAAAATATACCAATAACCAGTTGCTGTCGAATGGTTTCTGACTCATGGTGACTCTGTGTGTTTCAGAGTAGAACTGCACTCCAGAGGGTTTTCAATGGCTGTGGCCTTTCGGAAGTAGATTGCCAGGCATCTCTTCTAAGGCACCTTTGAGCAAATTCAAACCACCAACCTTTCAGTTAGTAACCTAGTGCTTAACTATCTGTACCACCCAGGGGCTCCCAGAGATTTGTGGTGGGGATTAAATGCAACGAGGTCTCAGCACATAGTAGAGCCTCAGCAAAGGCGCAGCTGTGGTGTTTCCCCCCTCATCACTGTGGCTTTCACCTATGGTCTGTCTGAACCCACAGTCCTCCCTGGGGTAATAGGTCTTCCTGGGCAACCACAGTGCCAGGGCTAGGCCTTCGCTTTGCAAAACTTGACTGTCAGTGTTGGGGGGTAGGTTGTGGGTGCTCGGTGCCTACTAAGTGCTCAGCTGCGATGTGCCACCCGGGCTGCTCAGTTATGAGCCAGTGGTGGTGGTGGTGGTCCCTGCCCTCGGCCCAGAGCAGGACCTGGCCCTATTGCTCAGGTCACAGGATCTGGCTGGAGGGAGGTGGACTGCCCTGCGGTGGGACCTTGGATAAGTCACTTAACCTTGTCGTTGTTGTTGTTAGGTGCCGTTGAATCGATTCCAACTCATAACAACCCCATGTACAACACAACGAGACACTGCCCCGTCCTGCGCCGTCCTCACGATCGTTGTTATGTTTGAGCCCGTTGTTGCAGCCACTGTGTCAATCCTTCTTGTTGAGGGTCTTCCTCTTTTTCGCTGACCGTCTACTTTGCCAAGCATGGTGTCCTTCTCCAGGGACTGATCCCTCCTGATAACATGTCCAAAGTATGTGAGACATAGTCTTGCCATCCTTGCTTCTAAGGAGCACTCTGGCTGCACTTCTTCCACTTCTTTGGTAGTCCACCCAAAGAATATTTGGCAATATTCTTTGCCAACACCACAATTCAAAGGCGTCAATTCTTCTTCGGTCTTCCTTATTCATCGTCCAGCTTTTGCATGCATATGAGGCGATTGAAAATACCATGGCTTGGGTCAGGCGCACCTTAGTCTTTAAGGTGACATCTTTGCCTTTCAACACTTTAAAGAGGTCTTTTGCAGCAGATTTGCCCAGTGCAATGCATCTTTTGATTTCTTGACTGCTGCTTCCATGGGCATTGATTGTGGATCCAAGTGAAATGAAATCCTTGACAACATCAATCTTTTCTCCGTTTATCATGATGTTGCATATTGGCCCAGTTGTGAGGATTTTTGTTTTCTTTATGTTGAGGTATAATCCATACTGAAGGCTGTGGTCTTTGATCTTCATCAGTAGGGGCTTCAAGTCCTCTTCACTTTCAGCAAGCAAGGCTGTGTCATCTGCATGATGCAGGTTCTTAGTGAGTCTTAACCTTGGCATCCCTCAATGTCTTAGCTATCTAGTGCTGCTATAACAGAAATACCACAGATGGTGGCTTTAACAAATAGAAATTTACTTTCTCACAGTCCAGGAGGCTGAAGTCGGAATTTGGGGCGCCAGCTCTAGGGGCAGGCTCTCTCTCTCTGTCGGCTCTGGGGGAAGGGCCTTGCCTCTTCAGCTTTTGGTTCTTAGCTCCTTGGAGATCTCCGTGTGGCTTGGCATCAGTCTTCCCCGTCTCTGCTCGCTTCATCTGCTCCTTTTATATCTTGTAAGAGATGGACTCAAGGCACACCCTACACTAATCCTGTCCCATTAACATAACAAAGACAAACCCATCCCCAAATGGAATTATAACCACAGGCATAGAGACTAGGATTTACAACACATATTTAGAGGGGACACAGTTCAATCCATAACACTCATTTTCTCCATCGGGACCAAACCGGTACCCTCCTCATTTGGCCGTGTGAGGATTAACTAGTACTTGTGATGTGCTTAACCTGTCTCTCTGTAGACCTCCTCCTGCTCATTATCTGTGTGGCACCCCCAGGAGCTGGGGGTGCGGGTGCTGCCCTGTAGGGGATTCCACTGGGCTGAGCTGTAACCCCCAATTCATCAGCCATCGCCTCCTCTCTGGACATTATTTCCTTCCATGAGCCCAGGAGTGTGAGCAAATCCTCCGGAATGTCCTGGGCCATGAGAAAGCAGGGCACGAAGGTCAAACCCCACGTTTGGGTCCAAGAGTTTCCTGGGAAATGGTAGCTTGAGGGCAGCTGGGCCGTGGACCATTGTTGGAAGAGCATGCCCCCCACGGAAGGTGGGAGCCTGGATCACCACCCAGAACCACTTAGAGAGGGGCCCAGACTGAGAAATGGAGATGGATGTTTCCGGAAGGGTGTGTGTGCCCAGAACTTCCCACCGTGGACCCGCGCCTCTTGCACCTGCTTGTTGTCATTGTTGTCGGGTGAATTGGCTCCAACTCATCATGACCCCGTGTACAGCAGGACAAGACGCTGCCCGGTCCTGCACCATCCTCACGATCATTGCTGTTTGAGCCCATTGTTGCAGCCACTGTGAAACGTGGGTCTCCCGAATCCCGATGTTCACCCCACTGTCCCCTCCCATCTCCTACTCCACCCGCTGGTCTCCCACCCCTGCTTTTGCCACACACGTCCCCTCCTCCCCACAGAGCATAGGGAGGGTCTTGCACTCCCCCACCAAGGTCCCTGCTACCACACAAAGCCCACTCAGAGAGCCAGGCAGTCAAGCTTTCATGACCGCTGCGGCCCTCCACAGCCTGCTCCTGCCCTACCTCTCACCCCCTCATTGACCTGAATGTGCCCCAACCCGTGGGGGCCTTTCATTCGCAGACACTGCTTGAGTGCCTACTGTGTGCCGGGCACTGGGGAGAGGCCACGACCCTTACACAGTTCAGAGCTTCTGCCACCGCCTCCATCTGCCTAGTGCCCTCTTCGTCCCTCGAGCTCAGCTTAAGGGCCCCCTCCTCCAGGAAGCCCCCCTTGGCTCCGCTGGCCCCTTTACTCCATTTCAGTGTCAGCTATCACATTGCCCTTGTGCTGTCCCCCCAGGCTGGGAGTGCCTCGAGGGCAAGGCCGTCTGCCTTTTCCCTTCTCCCAAGGACCAGTACAGGGCCTGCCCCTGAAACTGTCCCCTTGTGGGGCGGGCCAGAGAACAAACGAGCCCTGGCCCAGCCAGCTGTGTGGCGGGGAGGTGGAGGGGACCAGCCCTCTGGGCGCCAACGGCCCGCCTCACACTCTCTTCTTCTCTTGCAGATGGCCTCGCGGGTGCAGAGCACACGTGGAGGGGCCGTGTCTGTGTTGGCAGAGAAGGCCGGCTGCTGAGCTGGGCGTCTCCAGGAGGCTGCCAGGCTGCTGCGATCCCGTCTCAAACTATGGGCCAACCAGGCTGGTCAGTTACTAGCCAGGGACAGGGCAGTGCCTGGCCTTGGGCCCTGGGGAGGGCCGACCAGTTGCCCATGTCCCAGCTCCAGGCACCTCCCCCAGGCGACCAGGCGATGCCACTCCATGGAAGGTGCCCTCTGTCCCGGGAGGGGATTGACTCCTATCCGCTCAGCCTGAGGCTGCACCCAGCCCTCGGCCCCTTTGTGCCTCTGAAGTAGAAAGGATGGCACCTGCCCTGGGTTCCTGAGGGCCAGGCGGGTGGGAGTCAGGCACCAAACCCCTCGAAGGTGCGGAGTGGATGGTGATGAGTTGCTGCAATGGAAAGTATAGGGCTGCGTGGGTCAGTTCCTCCAGGTGGTGGCGGGCCCGTTGGCACGCCTCTCTCCCAGGCAGGGGTGCAGTTGTTGAGAGCACAGACCCTGGAGCTACTTGGCCTGGGTTCACATCCTGCGCCACCACTGACGGTTGTAGGACTCCGGGCATACCGAGCTTCTCTGTGCCTCAGTTTCCTCATCTGTAAGATGGGGTGATGGTCCCCACCCTGTAGAGTGGTGTATTAGTGTCCCAGGGCTGCCGTAACATAGTACCACAAACTGGGAGGCTTGAAACAACAGAAATGTATTGTCTCACAGTTCTGGAGGCCAGGAGACCAAATGCAGGGTGTCCGCAGAGCCACACTCTCTCCAAGGCTTTAGAGGAAGATCTTTTCTTGTCTCTCAGCTTCTGGCAGCCCCAAGCGCTCCGTGGTTTACAGCTGTGGCTTCACATGGCCATAGTCCCCTTGGGTCTGGCTCTATGTGTCTCTTCTCTAAGGACTCAGTCAGATGGGATTAGGACCCAGCCTATTCCCATATAACCTCGTGTTAACTGATAAAACACCTTCAAAGACCCAATCTCCACAGAAGGTCACATTCATAGGTCTACCCGTTGCCATCCAGTCGATTCCGACTCATAGGGACCCTATAGGACAAAGTAGAACTGCCCCACAGGGATTCCAAGTGGCAGCTGGTGGATTCGAACTGCTGACCTTTTGGTTAGCAGCCATAGCTCTTAACAACTATGCCACCAGGGCTCCATTTCACAGGTATAGGGGTTAGGTCTTCAACATATATTTTGGGGGACACAATTCAGCCCATAACTGTGGTTGTAAGGATTTAACGACATTATATGTGTAAAACGCTTAGACGGTCACCTGGCGCCTACCTGGCAGACCGTCGGTATTTACCGAATGAATGACTGCATTGCTCGGGTGGGTCCCAGAGCTCCTTCCCTGCAGGTGAAAAGACTGAGGCTCAGAGAGCTAAGTGTCTCATCCAGGGTCTCACACCAGGCCCGGGCAGAGCTGGGGCCCCCAGGCTCCCAGGCATTTGCTGGCCCTGCTGTCAGGGACAGGGATCAAGCCTGTCTGGTTTCTCCTGGCCACCTTGGGGCACGCAGGAGTTTTCCTGGCTGCGGCTCAGCAGACATCACCAGGAGAGAGTAAGGTTTCAAGGGCAATAATACTAGTCAAGGTCACAGTGCATGCTCCCTGTCCCTTTCCACTCCTGCCCAGAGCAGGGCTGGGAGAGTAGGGGCCAGGAGACCCCATTATGGCGGGGGCAGAGAGCTTTGGAATCCAGTAGGCATCCTCACATGCCTGGGCCCAGCCTTTCCTGACTGTGAGCGAGCTTGCCTTCCCGGCCCCTTCAGCAAGCACCAGGCCTGCTCGAGCCCCAGGCTTGATGCTGAACGTCCCTGAGGCTACCTGGCTGTGTCCTCTGTCCACCAGGCTTGGTTCGTGGGACCGAAGGGAGTGAGGAGGGCGAGAGCTGGGCCTCAGGGCATGGGCCGCCATCTTGCCAGCCCACAGGGGACAAGCCTCCCAGGCAGAGTGGCCTGTGTGCATGGCAAAAGCATCACTTTGGACACCCCAGCAGGTGCCAGATGCTGGCCTGGGCCCATGATGGCCACCCATTGTAGGTGGCACCGGCCAGTCCTTGGGGAGCCCATAGGCGTGTTCACAAGAGGGACTTCATCTACCTTAGCCCATGGGTCACTGTCCTCATCGTACGGGTGAGCAAGGAGATGGGGCTCTGGGAAGAGATTTGCCTGGAGTCCCCCAGCTGACGGCCCGAGTCCCTCAGGGTTCTAGCCCTGCCTGCCTGGCCTCAGAGCCAGCGGGCTGCTGAAGCCAAGTAGGTTCGTGGGGAGCATTCTTTCTCGTGGGTCAGGAATGTCACTGGCCTACCCCACGTGGTACCTTCTCTTGCAGACCAGTCAGTTCTGCTGGAGGCTCCTGGTGTGACCTGGGGAGACCATGTCCAGTCCCCCTGACTGCTTGCTGCGGCTGCTCCGAGGCGCCCCCAGGCAGTGGGTCTGCACCCTATTCATCATCGGCTTCAAGTTCACGTTCTTTGTCTCCCTCATG
The DNA here is from genome assembly GCF_000243295.1 of Trichechus manatus latirostris. Classification (NCBI taxonomy): domain Eukaryota; kingdom Metazoa; phylum Chordata; class Mammalia; order Sirenia; family Trichechidae; genus Trichechus; species Trichechus manatus. The sequence continues at coordinate 4,518,926 of NW_004444005.1, read as the reverse complement.
ATCTACTGGCATATTGTGGGTGAGCCCAAGGGCCAAGGGCACCTGTACAGCCTACCAGCTGACGTCCGTTGTCCCCACCTGGCGCCCCTCATGCCGCCCCCCAGTAGCTCCCCTCCCGGCAACATCTTCTTCCTGGAGACGTCAGACCGGACCAACCCCAACTTCTTGTTCATGTGCTCGGTGGAGTCAGCAGCCAGAGCCCACCCCGAGTCCCGGGTGGTGGTCCTGATGAAGGGGTTGCCAGGGGGCAACGCCTCCCTGCCCCGGCACCTGGGTATCTCGCTGCTGGGCTGCTTCCCCAATGTGCAGATGCTCCCGCTGGACCTGGGGGCACTGTTCCGCGGCACACCCCTGGCTGCCTGGCACGCGGCCACACGCTGGCAGTGGGAGCCCTACCTGCTGCCCGTGCTCTCCGACGCCGCCCGGATCGCACTCATGTGGAAGTTCGGTGGCATCTACCTGGACACGGACTTCATTGTCCTCAGGAGCCTGCGGAACCTGACCAACACGCTGGGCACCCAGTCCCGCTACGTCCTCAACGGTGCCTTCCTGGCCTTTGAGCAGAGGCACAAGTTCATGGCGCTATGCATGCGGGACTTCGTGGCCCACTACAACGGCTGGGTCTGGGGCCACCAGGGCCCGCAGCTGCTCACGCGGGTCTTTAAGAAGTGGTGCGGCATCCGTAGCCTGGGGGAGCGCCACACCTGCCACGGCGTCACAACCCTGCCCCGAGAGGCCTTCTACCCCATCCCCTGGCAGAACTGGAAGAGGTACTTCGAGGACATTAGTCCCGAGGAGCTGGCCCGGCTGCTCAATGGCACCTATGCCGTCCATGTGTGGAACAAGAAGAGCCAGGGCACCCGCTTCGAGGCCACGTCCCGAGCGCTGCTGGCTCAGCTCCACGCTCGCTACTGTCCCACGACGCACGAGGCCATGAAGATGTACTTGTGAGGGCTGCCCTTCCTGGGGAGAGGGGAGACCCCTTTCTGGGGAGAGGGGGGCCCCCTTGCCGGGGAGAGGGAGGTCCCAGCTGCTGCAGCCCTGGGCCCAGGGCTGGCTGGGGTAGGGCTGTGGCCGGAGGCCTGGAATTGCTTGCCCACAGCCAGTGTGAGGCTATGGGAGCCCCAGGCCAGTGCACACGCTCAGGGGAGAGACATCAGGTGGGGGCCCTCCAGCCGGAATCAGTATCCCCAGGCTGGTGTTTGCAGCCCTGTCCTCTGAACGTCAGACAAGAACTGTGAACCCCAAAGCATCTTCCTGGGGGCACAGGGAACCAGGTGGGTTGGGGGGTAGGTGACTGCGAGGGGGGCATGGAGAGGTCTGTGGAAAGGGGGCGGGAAGAGGAGGGAAGATTCCGCAGAAGAGAGCAGATGCACTCGGGTGGAGGGAGGGCTGGCAGGGGAGCAGACCAAGTCCCATCAGCGGAGGGGAGTGCTTTTTCTTTCCTGGTTTTGATTCTTTTTGCGGGGTGCTGAGCCGGGAGCAGGGCCAGGCTGGCAGAGCAGGCCCGGGGAGCTCCTGGAAAGGCTCTGCCCGCTCACCCCATCCTTCTTTCCAGAGATGTGGTCAGGGTGGCGTGTGCCAGCTGCTCCCTCCGTAGAGTGTGGGGGCGTGGAAGTTCTGGCTCAGGAAAATCATTTTAAAGAAAACATTCCTCCCCCCTCCCCCGCCCATGATAAACACAGGAAAAACGTTACACATAATAAAAATGATTACCCAACGTCCAGTGGTTTATAGTTGATGAAACACGTCCACTCATAAGGCCCTTATTGGCCCCTTTCTACAGATGAGAAGCAGCTGGGCTGGGGGTGACCAGCCCGAGGCCACCCAGCCCACCAGGTCCTCCTGCCGCTGCCTAGACCAAGAGGGTCCGGGGGCCTGGCAGTTGCACTGGCTCCCAATCCCCAGCATCCTGGGCCCTGGATGGGGTGGGGGGGCTGCAGTGGAGGTGGGAGGACCTTGAGTTCCCCACCTCACAAGCAGTGTAGGACAGGCCCCCCATAATGCCCCTGAATCTGGCTCAACCCAAACAGGCCGAAAGAAGACCCCCAAGGAGCCCACCACCAGAACAGAGGCAGGGGTCCCCAGTGAGGGAGGTGGGAGCAGCTACGGGGTCCCTCCTGCCTCGAGGATGCCTGCGAGAGGCCAGAAGTGCCCTGCTGGGAAGCCCCAGGCTGAGCACAGGAAAAGTACTCAGTGGGGCAGGTCCCAGGTGGTTTGCGTTGAGGGAAGCTGCAGGGAGAGCCAGAGCTGGGGCTGCTGCCAGGAACAGCCGAGGGAGGAAACCTTCAGAGGACTCGGATTCTGCCTGCAGACGCTGTCCCGGCAGCCGGGAAGGAGGTGAGCTCCCTGGCTCTAGGGGTATTCAAGAGCAGGTGATGTTTTTGATGAAAGCAATGGATCGTAGGTCAGTTATTTCTCCAAACACAGTATCATTTTACGTTTTTCGAATGTTCTCGAATGAGCAGGTTTTACTTTAACACAGTAAGACCCATGAAAGCTGGAAACTGTGTAAGGCAGAAACCTGTCAGAAAAGGGAAACTCCAATATTTTCCACTAAAACAAGCAATAGAAAGAAAAGTGGTAAGACTGCACCCTGTCAAAGGCGGAAAACTTGCGAGACCTGGAAAAGCAAGGCAGCCCTGTTGAGTTCCAGCTCTCACAGGTTTCACTGTAATACAAATTAGAGATACCGTTGATGCTGTTGTTAGGTGCCGTCAAGTAGGTTTTGACTCGTGGTGACCCTACGTACAACAGAACGAAACACCGCCCGGTCCTGCGCCATCCTCACTATCGTTATGCTTCAGCCCATTGCTGCAGCCACTGTGTCAAGCCATCTTGTTGAGGGTTTTCCTCTTTTTCGCTGACCCTCTACTTTACCAAGCAACGGTGTCCTTCTCCAGGGACTGGTCCCTCCTGATAACATGTCCAAAGTACATGAGACAAAGTCTCGCCATCCTTACTTCTAAGGAGCATTCCGGCTGTACTTCTTCCAAGACGGGTTTGTTCATTCTTCTGGCAGTCCACGGTATATTCAATATTCTTCATCAACACCATAATTCAAAGGTATCAATGCTTTGGTCTTCCTTATTCATTATCCAGCTTTCAGATGCATGTGAGGTACACCTTAGTCCTCAAAGTGACATCTTTGCTTTTTAACACTTGAAAGGGGCCTTTTGCAGCGGATTTGCCCAGTGCACTATGTCATTTGATTTCTTGACTGCTACTTCCATGGGCGTTGAGTGTGGATCCAAGTAAAATGAAGTCCTTGACAACTTTACAGCTTCAATCATTTCTCCATTTATCATGGATGATGTTGCTTATTGGCCCAGTTGTGAGGATTTTTCTTTTCTTTATGTCAAGCTGTAATCCACACTGAAGGCTGTAGTCTTTGATCTTTGTCAGTAAGTTCTTCAAGTGCTTCAAGTCATCTTTGCTTTCAATGAGCAAGGTTGTGTCATCTGCGTATCCTAGTTTGCTAATGAGTCTTCCTCCAATCCTGATGCTGTGTTCTTCATCATGTAGTCCAGCCTCTCGGATTATTTGCTCAGCATGCAGATTGAATAAGTATGGTGAAAGGATACAACCCTGACGCACGCCTTTCCTGACTTTAAACCATGCAGTAGCCCCTTGTTCTGTTTGACCAACTGCCTCTTGGTCTATGTACAGGATCCACGTGAGCACAATTAAGTGTTCTGGAATTCCAATTCTTTACAATGTTATCCATGATTTGTTATGATCCCCACAGTTGAATGCCTTTGCACAGTCAATAAAACACAAGTAAATATCTTTCTGATACTCTCTGCTGCCAGCCAAGATCCGTCTGACATCAGCAATGATACCCTCATTCCATGTCCTCTTCTGAATCCGTCTTGAATTTCTGCTGAGTCTTTATATTTTTCTTGTTTTTTATTTTGATGTGTAGGATTGTTATGTGGCTACCCTAATATTTACCCCTATTTTTCTGTTTAAACCACGCTTTTACTTCTTGACTTGCCTTGACTTCCTCTCCATATGAAAAATCTATGACTACTTTGTTTAGCCCCTCTTTTTTGTTTTAATGTTGTCACCGTTTACATATTAATGTCTCTGTTTCCCTATTTTCAGTGTTTTAGCTTTATTTTTGTGACATCCCTATCTGGGTTGAGAGCTGGTTGCTCTGTCTTGTGTTCTAGTCTTGGGTTGTTATCTGATGTTACTGGTTTTCTAACCAGAGGACTCCCTTTAGTATTTCTTGTAATTTTGGTTTGGTTTTTGCAAATTCCCTGAACTTCTGTTTCTCTGGAAATGCCCTAATTTCACCATCCTATTTGAGAGACAGTTATGCTGGATATTTAATTCTTGGCTGGCAATTTCTTTCCTTCAGGGCTTTATATATGTCATCCCATTGCCTTCTTGCCTGCATAGTTTCTGCTAAGTAGTCCGAGCTTATCCTTATTGACTCTATTTTGTAGATGACTTTTTGTTTATCCCTAGCCACTCTTAAACTTCTCTCATTATCTTTGGTTTTGGCAAGTTTGATTATAATATGTTTTGGTGACTTTCTTTTGGGATTTGCCTTGTGTGGGGTTCAGTGAGTATCTTGGATAGGTATCTTCTCATCTTTCACGATATCAGGGAAGTTTTCTGCCAACAAATCTTCAACAATTCTCTCTGTATTTTCTGTTATCCCCCCCGTTC
>NW_004444005.1:4507601-4512552 GCF_000243295.1 Trichechus manatus latirostris | reverse complement strand
TTGGTAACGAGGGCCTACGCTGTTGAAATGGGCCCACACAGGTCTGTGCAAGAGTGAAAGGCATTCAAAGTCCATGGACCCCTTATGCCTGTGCCTAGGCAAAGGAGCTGTGCCTACCCTGAGTTCCCGGCTTAGGGGAGCTGGCAGATTATTATTCCCGTTTGTTAATTTGTTCCCTCTCCAAGGCCGGGAGAATGGCTCAGGGCGCGTGATGGGTCCTCCTTCCAACCTGGGACACTCAGCAATCACTGAAACTGGCCTCGGGCCCAGTGCAGAGCAGGGAGGAGGCAGGTAAATGGAAGAGAGGTTTTTCCCAAAGCGGGTGTTTTTTGATCCTCATGGTAGGTCAGATGCACGTACTTGTCTTTTGCTGATTGAGCACCGGTTTTCACTGGTTCTGGAGGCCTGAGTAGACTCTCTGCCACTGGGTCTCTCCCGATGTGGAAAACGCCTCCCGAGCGCCACTGCTTGCCTCACCGCCCGTGCCAGCCGATCCGGCCTGAAGGATGCCATCTCCCGCCGGGTCAGGTCTGGTAACTCCTCGCTGTGCTTCTGAACCATCTCTCCCTCGCCCTGCCACTCAGTCTGATTCCTTAACTTTGCCTTTGATGTTTAGGGTTCCTAGATTGTCATATATAATCAATTCACTTGTTTTTTCGGGTCTTTGTTGTAAGAGGGACCACAGGAAACATCTGACTACTCTGCCGTCTTGACCCCGCCTTTGCAGCTTGAATTTCTGGCAGTTCTCTGTGGATGTACTGTTGCAACAGTTTTTGAATGATCTTCGGCAAAATTTTCTTGCGTGTGTAATGATATTTTTTGATAATTTCTTCATTCTATTGGAATACCTTTCTTTGGAATGGGCACAAATATGGATCTCTTCCAGTTGATTGGCCACGTAGCTGTCTTCCAAATTTCTTGGCATAGACGAGGGAGCACTTCCAGCATTGCATCTGTTTGTTGAAACATCTCTATTGGTATTCTGTCAATTCCTAGAGCCTTGTTTTTCACCAATGCCTTCAGTGCACCTTAGACTTCTTACTTTAATACCTTCAGTTCTTGATCGTATGCTACCTCTTGAAATTGTTCAACATTGACCAATTCTTTTTGGTACAGTGACTCTGTGTATTCCTTCCATCTTTTCTTGATGCTTCCTGCATCGTTCAATATTTTGCCCATAGAATCCTTCAGTATTGCAGCTTGAGGCTTGAATTTTTTCTTCAGTTCTTTCAGCTTGAGAAATGCTGAGCATGTTCTTCCCTTTGGGTCTTCTAACTCCAGGTCTTTGCAGATTTCATTATAATACTTTGTCTTCTCTGGCTGCCCTTTGAAATCTTCTGTTTAGCTCTTAATGTATGTATTTAAGTGAGATGGCCCCTTAGGGTCAAGCATTGTTTAATTAGTCACTTGGCCATCATATAGTGAGTGCCTACTATGTGTCAGGATACAGAGGTGAGGCAGACACATGTCACTCCCTCACCCTAAACTCTTCCATGGCTCCCAGTTGTCTGTGGAACAAAACCTAACTCCTGGGCCCAACGTTTAAGACCCTCCGTGATTCAGCCCACCTCCTTCTCCAGCCTTGAGCTTTACCCTTCATCCACACTAAACTGCATATTCTTGACTCCCCTCCCCACCTCTTGGCCACATGTTGATCCTCCCATGCCTTTACCATTCTGCCTGCAATGCCCTTCCCAACCATCTTCACCAACAGACTCTTCTTCTCCTGATAAGTCTGATGTCCCCTCCAGGAAGCCCTCCCTGACTTCCCCCTCCTTCAACTGCACAGCTCCCAGGCTTGCTCCATGCATGCCAATTCTTGCCCTGTCTCCCCAAAGATCTTGAAGGACAGAGCCGTATCAGATCCCTCTCAATGGCCCTTCTGCCACGTGGCCCCATAGATGGCTTCCTGGTTCCCAATGCTGTGTGCCTGGCTCAGTGCCTAGTCCAGGGATGTCCGTCACAACTGGGGACAGCAAGAGGCATCCTCCTGCCCAGGTATGGTCCAGACACCCTTTTGGCAGCAGGGGCTTCCAACAGGACCCTATTCTTCCCCACCTCCCTACAACTCAGATGGGTGCTGAGGCCCAAAGGACCTACTGTGTGTCTAGACCCCACCCTGGACACATTATATATGTACGTCACCTCATTGGATCCTCACAACCAGGGTGGCTGTGTACCCCCATTTCACAGGCCTGCAAACTGAGGCTTTCAGGGAAGGAGCTCTCAACAAATGTCACAGCTGATCAGCTGGCAGTAGAGCTAGGAGTTACAGGGTTTGATCAGTAGTCTGATCTGTAGTCCCTGCTCTCCCCTCCCCACCCCCGCCAGCCCTGGCTAGTCCTGCTCCAGGCCTGCACTTAGTAGCCTCCCAATCAATGTTTGCTGAGTGCCTGTCAAACCTGGACCTCTGGAAAAGAGGAAGCCCTCCCATGTCAACGCCCCTCACAGCCTGCATTTTTGCCAGGTATGGGGTAGCTCTCATCTGCCCCTCTCAGCCCCAGGACCTGCTTGGGGTGCGGGTGGGGAACTGTGCTGAGGGCCTCCCATGTGTCAGCCTTTGAGGAGCCCCTGGCACTGTGGGCCACGTCGCCCACATTTTATAGACACCCTGAGATGCCTTGGCCTAAACTCCACATCAAGTGCTTGACCTTCCAGAAGGTGGCTGGGAGGGGTCAGCTCTGTGTGTGTCTTTCCCCAGGTAGAGGAGGCGGAGGAGGCAGAAGGTCGGGTTGTGCAGAGAGGGAGCCCTGTGGGGTCTGAGAGCTCTGGGGCTGGGACTCGGGCTGCCGGTCCCCTGCAATGTCTCTCACTGCCCACGGATCTCCCCTCCCTCCGGCAGCTCCCCATGACCTAAGTGGGGGCCAGTGGAAACTACCCTGCCTGGCCCCGAGGTGACACTCAGGACCTGGGCCTGCCCCTTCCTGGTGCCATGTGGCCTTTTCCAGTGGCTGCTCGGTGTGCAGCCGGGCCGGGTGCCGGGTCCCGTGGTGACACCCAGCTGACTCTGGAGCGACTGCAGCCACTGCTTCCCTGGGTGGGGGTGCATGGTGCTGCTTCCGGATGAAGTGACAAGGCCTGCCCAGGGCCAGGGGACCTCACAGGATAGGTGACACTTGAGCAGACCTTTGGGTACACGGAGGAGGCATTGACAGCAAAAGCCCAGAGGCACAAGGGTATGGGGGACCTGGAGGAAAGGCCCGTAGCTGGCGTAGCCGGAGAGGAGATGGGAAGTTTACTCTGGGGGTGGGGTGTAAAGGCTCGATGCCAGGCTATTCCATTTAGTGCCAAACAGCAGCCATTCCTGGGGCTCAGGCTCCAGGGGGACATCCATGCAGCTCTGTGGTGACTTCAAGAAGTTCCCGTCCGTCCGGAGGAGCCAGCTCTGGACCCCTCTCCCCTGGAGCATCAGTAAGATACTGGGGCCCCTGCCACCTATACCAGGCTGTCAGGAGAGGCCGGGCCCAGCCGAGCAGCTGTCGAGTGGGAACGGAGGCCAGTCTGCCATTCACAGGCCTCAGAGGACCCCGTCTAGAAATGGCTTGGGAGGTGGCCTCAGCCCCATCTGCCAGGCAGGGCTGGGCCAGGAATGAGAGAACTGTCAGAGACTCAGGGGCTGAGCCTGCTGGGAAAGTGGAGGGCAGAGCTGAGCAGGGTGCAGGGGGCTGAGCTGAAGTTTCCTCCCACATTCTAATAAGGACCTTCCACCCATCGGCCTGGGTGGTGGGGGGCTCCACCTTCTGAACCTACCCCCCACTTGGTGTCTCACATAGCTGCCATAAACTGTAAACCAGTCAGGACCCAGCTAGCCAAAAATAACAGCAGCATCTTAGAGAATAAAGAGGCTGCGGGCCAGGAGTTGGGGCAGGGAGGGCTGAGGTTATGGGGAAAGGCTGACTCATCGCCGGAGCCAGCAGGAGGTGCCCTCTGCCACCCTCACCGCCCAGCTGGTTGAGGACCCTGTGTCTGCCCTTCCTGTGCAGTGTTCTCGCACCTCCTCTGGACTGGGGAACTGTCCTAATACCCTGGGCTGGTGGGGCCCGGAGAGCCCGTCCCCCTGCTTCCCCGCCCTGGGCAGACCCTGCTCGTTTCCTCTTTTGCCAGGAAGACGGACGGATGATGCTGCCCAAAGACGTTATTGTCCCAATCAAATGAGCCCACTCGGCACCTGGCACAGAGCAGTGTGCCCACGTGCCATAGGTAGGTGTGACTGTGGCATTCCCACTTGACACGGGGAAACTGAGGCTCAGCAAGTAGATGGCAGTGCTGGGACTTGAACCGGGGCCTCGGTTGTCTGGCAAACTGAGCTCAGGGCAGGAAGGAGGCTGGCTGGGGGATCTGGGGTGGGTCCACGTCAGCCTGGGTGGGCACCTCCCTGCCCATCGCCTCCTCCCTGGGCCCCCAAAACCTCCTCAGGAGTCTAGTGTGACCTGCTGCAGCCCCTGCCCTCTGCCGGGACCTGATTCCTGCCCCATCCCCAGCTCAAAGTGGCCTGATGCCCTGGCAGCCTCAGCTCACCCCCACCCCCACCCCCACCCCACCCCCGTGGCAGCCGGCACATTTCTCGGAAAGGGGAAGGGAGGGGCCGCTCTGATGGAAACCTGCCCTGGGGACATGTAATCAGAGCTTCTGGGCTTGTTTATGGCCTGTGTGTTTACAGACGTTTTATCCAGGAGTTAGGGGAGAAGATGAGGAGCCTCCCGTTTATTAGGGGACACCCAAGTGGCCCGGCAGGGGTCCGAAGCAGGCATGCAGCCAATTATTTAATGAACATTCCTGCCCGCCAAGCCCCGGGGGAGCAGCGAAGTGATGTTCCCAGCAGCTCTGAGGCAGGGGAAACCATTCCCCTCGCTGATGTACGACTATTAAACTTCCTGTTTAAATATTAAATTGGAATGGGCTCCATCTGAGCACCTAACAGAGGAGGAGGATTCTTGAGTAACTTAGGACC
>NW_004444005.1:4506242-4507258 GCF_000243295.1 Trichechus manatus latirostris | reverse complement strand
TCATCCACCATAATTGGACCCAAAAGTCAGAATCCAGCAGCGGCGGCCCCTACCGACTCCCAAGGAGAGAAACCAGATGAGAGAGGAGGGCTCTGGCTGCTAGGAACAAAAGCCCAACTCAGAGTGGCTGAAACCATCAGGGTATTTATTATCCCACATGAAATACTGGGTAAGGTACATGGGAAGCTGCTGAAACAAAAAGACCCCCAAACAGAGTAGCTTCACAAACATAGATTGTTTCTCTCTCACATGGCAGTCCAGGAGAGTGCTCTGAGGCTGGTGGAGCCACTCTGCCGTCCCCAAAATGTGGCTTCCAGATGCTCCAGGTGCTATGATTTCCCAGCCGGTGGGGAGAGAGTGCCCAAGGCAAAGTCCTTTAGGAGACAATGCAGAAGTTGCACTCAGTGCTTCTGCTCAAGCCTTAGTGGCCTGGACTTAGTCACATGGCCACACCCAGCTTCCTAGGAGGCTGGGAAGTGTAGTCTGAGAGGCCGTGTGTCCAGCTAAAGCTCAAAGTGCTCTATTACCAAAAAGATGACAGGAAGAATGAATGCCTAGTGAAAGAGTGGCACCAGGGTTGGTTAATTGAGCAGTCATTGACATCTTCAAATCGTCAAGGATCCAGTGTTGACTTTTGTTCTTGGGTGTGTCCCGTCATGGCCTCAAAGTGGCTGCCACTGCACTGAGCATTACACCCTATGCACTAATGCAAAAAGGCAGAAAAGACAATGTTCCTCCCTGTGCCTCTTTTTGGAAGAGATGAAAACGTTCTCAAAAGCCCCCTTCTCCAGCTGACTTCCCCTCAATCTCTTTGCCAGGACAGAAGTCCCTTTCTCTGCAGAGTTGGCCTGAGTTGGGACAAGGGGCTTGGCCTTTCTTTATACCCTACATTGATCAGCTACTGGATGCAGGCTGCCCCAGAAGAAGGTGTGAAGACCGTGGGCAAGATGGTGTCTTTAGCTCAGGCAGTCCCCAAAGAGGGCGGCAGCTCTCCTAGCAACCAGGGGAGTAAGTCT
>NW_004444005.1:4503082-4504327 GCF_000243295.1 Trichechus manatus latirostris | reverse complement strand
CACTGTTCAACCCTACCTGTAATCACTGAGATTGTTCCATCACTGTTTACCCCCGTTTTCCCCCTCCCTCCCATCCCTGGTAACCACTAACAAACTTTGGTCTCTATACATTTGCCTTTTCTTGTCTTTTTATATAAGTGAGGTCATACAATATTTGTCCTTTTGTCATTGACTTGTTTCACTTAGCATAACGTCTTCAAGCTCCATCCATACTGTAGCATGTCTCAAGACTTCATTTCTCTTACTGGCTGAGTAGTATTCCGTTGTACGTATGTACCACATTTTGTTTATCCATTCATCTGCTGATGGGCATTTAGGTTGTTAAGTCCTTTATTCTTGAAGGGGGATCTGGGTGGCTCCTCACAGCATCTGCCCCGAAACCATATGATTCTATCTAGGTGAAGCTCAAACATAGGCCAATAACCCATGGTATTAGAAGTACTTAGAGGGGGCTCCTGGGCTCTGGGTATTATTTCTTGATCAGTGCTGGTTACACGGGTGTGCCAATTTGTGAAAATTCACTGACCTCACACTGATGTGTATTTCAACAGCATTTATCTGGACCAACAAAGCAGAGATGGGGAGGATGGATGGGAGGAGGCAGGAAAGGCCATTGGGCCTTTGGACAGGGGTGAAAAACTGGACATGGGGAAGCTCCGGTGACCTGTCTGCTGGCTGGAGAGGTGGCCGTGGGAGGACGAGCAGATGAGACGCTCAGCTGAGGCTCAAATGCGCAGGGCCAAGGGCTGCCAGGGGCTAATGGGAGGCGGCCACAGCCCAGGTTGGTGGCCAGTGATGCCTCAGGAAAGGTGAGCTGGACCAGGACAAGGAGGCCGAGGACCCATTCTGGGGAATGCTGACCCCTAGGGAGTGAGTCCAGGAGAAGGGACCAGAGGAGATGGGGGAGGACCAGACGCCACTGGTGCCAACAGGGCCCTGCAGTAGGAAAGTCAGAAGCGGAAGCCTCCTGAGCCCCTGCAAGTCAGCAGTGCCAGGCACTCTCCTCTCGGGCACAGGTGGTCAGCAGGCCACACCTACCCATTTATAGAAAGGGGCTGGGAGCAATCAGAGAGACCATGTAGGGATCCTGGAAAGAGGGGATGTGGGGCTTGAGTCTGGTGGGCACAGATGGTGGAACTTGGCCCAGGCCCTCTCCGCAGAGGGTGGGTAATGGTAAGGTGACCTAGCCAGATGCAGGCAGGCCATGTGGCTGAGGACAGAGCTGGGCCTACCTAGGAGCGGCGG
>NW_004444005.1:4491509-4499430 GCF_000243295.1 Trichechus manatus latirostris | reverse complement strand
GTAGACCTCATCAGTATAACTGCTACTAATCCATCTTACTACATCATAGTGACTGAATTTACAACACAGAAGGAAATCACATCAGATTACAAAATGGTACACATTCATACAATACTGGGAATCATGACCCAGCCAAGTTGACAGATATTTTTGGGGGACACAATTCAATCCATGACAATGGCCTAGCCAAATTGATACACACATTTTTGGGGGGACATAATTCAATCCATGACACCAGTTATTTTATCATAAAGGATTGAATACAGGGAGTTGGTTAAACCGGCATGAAAAAGCCACAAGGCAAGCCTAAGGCAAACATAGACCCCAGGAAGCAGCTACCACACATAAAGCTGAAAGAACAAATGGAAGAGGTGGGAGCTCTTAGAACTTTCAGGCTTGGAGGAGACGGAAGTCACAGCTCAGAGGAGGAGATGCTGCCCAACTGGTGTTGTCGCTTCAGGAGGTTGGAGGGAGGACCCCCCAGAGCCTCTGCTAGTCAGCTGGTGCCAGAGGCTCTAAGGGGGTATGAAAAGATAATCCACAGAATGGGAAAAAATGTTTACAAATCATGTATCTGATAAGGGACTTGTAGCTGAAATATATAAAGAACTCTTAAAACTCAACAATCAAAAGAAAAAAAAGTCAGTTAAAAAATGGGCAAAGAATTTGAATAGGCATTTCTCCAAAGAAGATAACAAATGGCCAATAAGCACACGAAAGATACCCAACATTATTGGTTGTTACCAAAGGAACAAAAACAAAACCTGTTGCCGTCCAGTTGATTCCGACTATAGGTAGTTAGGGAAATGCAAATCCAAACGACAACGGGTACTACTTCAAACCTACTACAACCTGTTCGTTGCTGTGGAGTCGATTCCAACTCATAGCAACCTTATAGGACAGAGTAGAACTGCCCCTTAGGGTTTCAAGCCTATAAATCTTTATGGAAGCAGACAGACTACCACACCTTTCTCCCGCAGAGCGGTTGGTGGGTTCGAACCACTGGCCTTTTGGTTGGCAGCTGAGCACTTAACCTCTGCGCCACCAGGGCTCCTTGGGAGTAGAACCGCCCCATAGTGTTTTCAAGGCTGTAAATCTTTACGAAAGTAGACTGTCACATTTTTCTCCCGTGGAGGGGCTGGTGGGTTCGAATTGCCAACCTTCCAGTTAGCAGCCAAGCACTTAACCACTGTGCCACCTGGGCTCCTTTCAAACCCACTAGGATGGCTATAATCAAAAAGACAGACAGAACAAGTCTTGAAAGATGTGGAGAAACTGAAAGCCTCATACAGGGCTGTGAGGAACGCAAAATGGTACAGCTGCTTTGGAAAAGAGTCTGACATTTCCTCAAAAAGTTAAACTAGAATTACCATATGACTCAGCAAGTCTGTTCCTAGGTATCTACCCAAGAGAAATGAAAACAGATGTCCACACAAAGGCTTGTACGTGAATGTTCATAGCCGCATAATTTATAATAGCCAAAATCTGGAAACAACCCAAGCATCCATCAACTGGTGAACAGATAAACAAATGGAATATTATTCAGCCATAAAAAAAATGAAATACTGATACAGGCTTCAATTGGATGAACCCTGACAACATGCTAATTGAAAGAAGCCAGACACAAAAGACCATGTAGGGTATGATTCCATTTATATGAAATGTTCAGAGGCAAATCCATAGAGACAGAAAGCAGAGTAGTTACCGGGGGCTAGGGAAGGAGCGGAGTGGGGAGTGACTGCTAATGGGCATGGTTTCTTTTTTGGGGGAAGAGTGATAAAAATGTTCTAAAATTAGTGGTGATGGTTGCACGACTCTGTGAATATACGAACAACCAGTGGGTGAATTTTATGTATGTGAATTATATCTCAATAAAGCTGCTATTATTAAAATATGTTGTTGCCATTAGGCGCCATGGAGTCAGCGCTGACTCATAGCAACCTCACGTGTAACAGAACAAAACATTGCCTGCTCCTTCGTCATCTTCATGATCATTGGTATGTTTGAGTCCATTGCTCTATTGTGTCAACCCATCCCACGGAGCTTCCCTTGTTTTTCCTGACCCGACCCTCTACTTTACCAACCATGAGGTCCTTTTCTAGCAACTGGTCATTCCTGATGACGTGTCTAAGGTAATTAAGCCGAAGTCTTGACATCCTCACTTCTAAGGAGCATTCTGCTTGTATTTCTTCTGAGACCCATTTGTTCCTTCTTCTGGAACTCTGCAGTATACTCAATACACTTTGCCGACACCACAGTTGAAATGCACCAATTCTTCTTCTGTCTTCTCTTGTCATTGTCCAGCTTTCTCTTGCATACGAGGTGACTGAAAAGACCATGGCTTGGGTCAGGCCCACCTTAGTCCTCAAAGTGATATCTTTGCTTTTTGAAAACTTTGAAGAGATCTTCTGCAGCAGAGTTGCCCAAATGTGATGCATTGTTTGATTTCTTGGCTGCTGCTGCCGTGGGTGCTGATTGTGGATCCGAGTAGAATGAAGTTGTTGACAACTTCAGTTCCTTCTCCTTATCTTGATGGTGTTTATTGGGCCAGTTGTGAGGACTTTCGCAACTTTCTTCACATTCAGGTGTAATCCATGCTGAAGGCTGTAGTCTTTGACCTTCAGCAGTAAGAGTTTCAAGTTGACTTCATTTTTGGCAAGCAAGGTTATGTCATCTGCATAGCACAGGGGGCTTACCCATTAAAAACCCATTGTCATCGACTTGATTCCGACTATAGCGACCCTATAGGACAGAATAGAGCTGTCCCATAGGGTTTCCGAGGAGCGGCTGGTGGATTCGAACGGCTGACCTTTTGGTTAGTAGCTGAGCTCTTAATCGCTGAGCCACCAGGGCTCCACAGGGGGCTTAGGATCCCCTTAACAGAAGCACCCCATCCAAAAGAGGCCCTGGACATGGGAGCTGTGCCCCTGGAACCAACTACCTGGCTTCCCTGCCCTCACCCCTGTCCTTGGCCGATGCTGCCCTCTCTGTCTCTCCTCCTTCCGTTTCTGCCTCTATCTGAGCTTCTCCATAGTTGGGGCTCAAGGCCTATCCCCTGGCCACCCTCCACCCATCTCAGTTCTGCTTTAGTCTCCCCTCAGCCCTTAGGCGCCCCCATCCCGTTTCCTGTCCCAGGAAAGTCCACATCTGCCCAACAGGCCTCACAGATGCCAAATAAACCTGAATATTTCTTCACAAGGAGACTCCACTCCCCAGCCACGCTGGGAGACAGGGGTTTTTGTTTTTGTTTTTTAATGAGAGTCTATAAAAAACCTCTAAATGACTCTGCTATGTTTTGGTTAAAAAGAAAAAAGAAAAAGGACAGCATTTCACAAAATGGATTTCTGGCCATTGCAAAATGATCGTAAACTCTCCCAACCTCCCAGAGTGACTGAAAGGAAAATTCATCCACAAACAGCTTCTTACTTTCCATTTGGATTTTAAGTGTAGTCCAACCCCCAGTTCAATTACAGAAGGTCAGAACTGAGGTTGAGGGAAAACAGTTCACAAGAAGAAAGGAAGGAGAGAAAAGATCAGCATTTGGCCCAGACCTGAGGAACTGCTGGAGGCCCTCAGCCCAGCTCAACCCTGTCTCATCACAGAGCCACTAGAATTTCAGGGCTGGGAGGGGCTCACATATCCACTGGTCCAGCTGCGACATCCCTGGATAAGCACACACCCTCCCATTTTAAGACCATCTGTAAATTATGATACAGTTTCAGATGTAGAAACAACCGCCATTAATAACGGCTTAAAGAAGATAGGATTTTATTTCTCTCTCACTTTTAACAGCTCAGAGGTGAGTAGTTAGGGCTTAAAGATTGCTCTGTTCCCTAAGTTAGTCAAAGACCCCAGGCTTCTCCCATCCTGCTCTGTCCCTCAGCAATCAGCTTTTATCTCATGGTCCAAAACAGCTGCTCCAGGTCCTGCCATTGCATCCTCTCAGCCAGCAGGCCTGACCCAGAGATTGCAACCATCACTTCTGCTCTTATCCCACTGGCTAGAATTTAGTTCCCTTAGTTGCAAGGGAAGCTGGGAAGAAGTCATTAGGTGAGGAGCCAGGTGCTCAGCTAAAAAGTTTATTACTGTATACGACAGAGGAATGGCTATGGAGAAAAACCAGCAGTGTCTGCCACAGAGGGTTCTGGTGGGAGAATGCAGGCCATGGTACAACTCCCCAGGATGCACGGTGGTGAGGCATGAAGAATGCCACATTTTATTTAGCACACGCTAGCATCTTGGGGACAGTTCCACCTTGCTGTTAATGCCAAGACAAAAAAGGAATGGTGTTTGGGCTTTGCTGCTGGTTCAGACTTGCCTCTGGGCCCTCTTCCTAGAAACCCTGTGGCTGTGGGCAAGTTATTCACTTGCTTGTGCCTCAGTTTCCACATCTGTAAAATGGGCATAATGATTGCTCCTGCCTCATAGGTTCGTTGTGAGACTGCATGTGGGGGCACCCAGCCTGGTGCTGAGCACACAGGAAAAGGCTCGATAAACAGTAACTTGTAATTCTTAGTTGTACTCTGTCCCCAAACCAATCCATTCTATCTCTGAGTCTCCGTTTCCCCCTATGTAAAATCAGGGCTGTATAGCTAGTCTCCAAAGATGGCTCCAAGCAACCCTGGCCCTTCCGGTACATACGTGCCACTCCTATCAAGATGTGGGGCTTATGGCCAGCCCCTTGAATCTGGACTGGGCCGAGGACTGCGGTGGAAGGGATGCTGTGCCAGTCTGGGCCTGACCTTTTAGAGGACCGGCAGCTTCCATGACCTCCCTCATGGAACCCAAACGCCATGCTGTGAGGAAGCCCAAACAGCTGCATGGCTAGGCTCCCATGGAGGATAACAGAAGCTGAGCTCCCAGCCATGTGAGTGAGCCGTCTTAGAAGCAGATCTTCCCGCCCAGATGAGCTATACCACACGGAGCCCAGCGATGACCCCGTTGAGCCCTGCCAAACTTGCAGTATTGTGAGCAAATACATGATTGTTGTTTTAGGCTGCTAAGTGTTGGGGTGGTGTGCTATGCAGCAATAGTTGACCTGAAGACACTTTGGCATGAAGTAGGATGTTGTTAAAATGAAAACGTAAAACATGGGACATCGGCTCTGGGACTAGGCAGGTGGAAGCGTCTCAAGGAAACTGTTAACGAAGGGTTAAAGGACAGTTGAGGAAACCGGGTGCTGGAGAAAACGGGACCCGCGTTATGTAACCCAAGTTACGTAATGGCAGAATATTTAGCAAGTCTGTTACCTGCGGAAATGTGGAAGACAGCAAAGGCATTTAACGAACATGAGGACTTGGCTAAAGCCATCCAGGGAGAATGTTGAAAACGCCGGCTACGTTCTTTCAGCTGCCTGTGATAAAAGACGTGGGTGGAGTAGAAAAACCTGGTGCTCTGCTCCCAAAAAGATTACAAAACTTATCTAGTTCTAGTCTCTCCCATGGGGTCGATAGGAGTCAAAATCGACTCAGCAGCATCTAACGACAACATCATGACGAGCTGAAAAGGAATTGTTCAGGTTTTAAGCAGAATTAAGAGGAAACATAAGCAAGCCAGGACTTGCTGGGTTCAAACACGCTAGGTAATGTCATGTTTTAAAAAAATGAGGACCATTTCTTTTACAATACAAATAATCTTACAATAAAAGTTAAAAAAATCTCTTGACTGTCTTGGTGCCTAGGACAGAGCCTGGCACCGGGTGTACGTGCATTGATATGTAAACAAATGCCCTCCGTGTCTGTGTCCTGCCTCGGTCCAGCCTCAGTTTGGGTGAGTCCTTTACCTGCAAACAACCTGTTTCCACAAAGAGCTTAATTAGCAGAGCGAATGGCCCCAGCAACAAGCCGGGCATCTGGGAGCCGAGATAACTCAAAGCTACCCAGAAGGTACTTTCCAGGCAGAGTTAATTGTTTTGCTTTTTGTTTTTCTCTGGTGCCACCTCAACAGCTGCAATACTGCTCCCCAGAGAAAATGGTCTGTGACATCAAACAGAGGCTGCTGAGGGCTCAGGGGGCTGCTTGCTGTAATCGTCCTCCAAGGCGTCAGTGGGCTCCCGGAAATAGTCAGATAATTCAGGCTCCACAGCTCCAGTTCACCTTGTAGGTTTCTCACAGACGTTTTCTTGTGTAAGTCCTGTAATCGCTTTACTAAGTTGTCATAAATATTCCCATTTCAGAGATGAGGTGATCGAGGCTCAAAAAGATAGTCACACAGCGAGGAAGTAGCACAGCTGGAATTTGAACCCAGGTCTCTCCGAGGATAAAACCAATACTCTTTCCATCGCATCACAGGGTCCCAGGAAACCCTGGTGGTGTAGTGGTTAAGAGTTCAGCTGCTAACTGAAAGGTTGGCAGTTTAAATCCACTAGACGCTCCTTGAAAACCCTATGGGGCAGTTTTACTGTGCCCTATAGGGTCGCGATGAGTCGGGATTGACTGAATGGCAATGGGTTTTTTGGGTACAGGGTCCAAGCTTCCCTCAATGACCCTGCCCTGTGACTACCTTGGGGATTCCTAAGAGTCCTGGGATCTAAGATAGGGGTGAAAATATATGGCAAACACCAGCCTTTGCATGTTACAATGGAAAAGGTTGCACCCCTGGTCTGCTCCAATGAGAACGGTGGGGTGTGGACGCCCCTCCCAGCCCCCTGGGTCAGATCAGCCCGGCACGCCCCTCTCTCCCCAGGGCACTTTTTTTGAGGGTTGCATGTACCCGTCCCTGAGTTCTTGCCCCTGCCCCCAGCCCAGGCCTGGCACAGAGGGCTGTGTCCCGAGAGGCAGTGTGTTCCAGACTTCCGGGGTCTGACTCTCACTCAGCTGTGTGATCCTGACTGAGTCACTGGCCTCTGTCTTCTCATCCGTGGAATGCGGTAATGCAGAATTCTACCTTCTGGAGTGGTCAGGAGGAACGGATGTGCTAAGGCTGTGCACAGCCCCAGGCATATAGCAAGCATTCTCATCTCTTTATTATTACTTGATGAATGGGACGATGGATTTAATTGCAAAACTATTAGACAGACAGGGTTAAAACTATTAACCCCGTTTTACAGATGAGAAAATGGAGGCCTGGAGACATTAAGAAAGTCACCAGAGGCAGCACAGGTATAATTATTCCCATTTTACAGATGAGGACATTGAGGCTCACAGAGTTAAGTAACCAGTGCAAGACCAAAGTGTCAAACCCAGGCCCCAGGCCTCTCTGGCCCCAGCCTGCCTCTGCCCTCAGTAACTACCCCCTCTTTGGAATTTCACACTAATAGGGCAGAGTTTCAAAGAGGGAACAGGTGGCCTCAGTGACAGGAGAGGTGTGGGTCCAGCTTCAGCTTGTACTCCTCCAGTTGAGTCGGCCTGGGTCTCACCTGCTCAGTCTCTACAGGAAGCCCCCCTGGGAAATGGCTTGACCTGGAGCTCACACTCAGGCCCACCTTCCTGCCTTCCAAACCCCCACCCCCACTTGGCTGGAAGGAAAATGGGGGAGGGATTGAACCTGTAGACCCCCAGTGCTCCACCCTCACCTGGCAGTTCCCAGATTCCAGCTCCCTCTAGCTTGACAAGAGGCTCTGAAGCTCTGCCTGAAATTCCACCATAAACACTTCCTTTGGGTTTGAGGTGCTGTGTAGCCAGAACTTTCTCATAAAATAGAAATGTTACCCTGAGGGGAGACCATTTAGAGTTCTCAATAGTCAGAACACGGAGAGGAGGGGCTGGGTGTCTGTCTTGCTTTTTAATAAATGGTGGCAGAGTCTGTTTTGAGTCAAGGGAGGCAGAAAGAGATGGTAGAAAGTTCCAGAGTGTGAGTGGGAGGGGTAGCTGACTGCTATCTATTGGGGGGGGTAGAGGAGCAACTGCAATTAACAATAACAAGAGCTCAGCGTTATGGAGCACCTGCCTGTGCCAGACCCTCTACTCAGCACCGACCTGCA
>NW_004444005.1:4486146-4491040 GCF_000243295.1 Trichechus manatus latirostris | reverse complement strand
GCAGCTCGCACAGCCCGAGGGCGCAGCGTCGACCACCGGGTCCACACCTCTCCCCCGCCCAACTCAGGGCCTCCAGGGTCTCCTGCCGGCATGGCGAGGGCAGACGGACGCTGAACGAGCGGACACCTGGAGCTGTGGAGACTGTGGCAGGGCTGGACGCGCCCCACAGACAGACAGACCGACCCCCGGGAGGGCATAACGTGGGCCCAGGCTGGGCAGGGGAGCGGAGTCGGGCGCTCCGTTGGGCGGTGGAGGTGGCGGGTCCGGAGCGCGGTGGGTGTTTCGGAAGAAAGGACCGCAGGCCTCGTTCGCGGGGTGGGGAGCCTTTTCCTGGCTCCAGGGCGCCCCCTGCAGGCCGGAGCCTCCCAGCTGGCGCGTGGCTCGGCTCCGCTCGGCCCGAACGTCTGACCTCAGTGCCAGGGACGCCGCCGCGGACCCCCAAGCTGGTCACCCCCGCTCCGGCTTTCCCCAGCCTCCCTAGCGTCATCACGGCCTAGGAGGACCGACTGGGGCTCTGTGACGACCTTGCGCCGTCTCGATGATACCCGGGGCCCAAAAGAGGAAGAAGGCCGGAGGGGTTGGCTTCCTCCAGATCCAAATCCGCCGGGGACCAGGGTTTTCAGTCCCGGAATCCTCCTCCTCTCCTCACGCTGAACGGACACACGCACACATCGTGGGCACACGCACGCGCTTACACAGGTGTGTGGTCCCCCTCCTGCCACCTCAGCTCACCCAGTTCATCACCAGGCTTAGCGGAGCCCCCTCCCAACCTTCCAGGTTAAATCCCTGTTGGATGCTCAGGTCGGCAGCAATGGGTCCAATCCTTGCAACTTGCACCAGAGCCTGAACTAGTATTTCCCTGCACCCCAGAATCCCCAGGCGATACCCACCTTCCAAACCAGGCCCCTCAACTCCCAATGAGCACACAATACCCTCAGATGCCACGCCCTCTGATGGCAGAAGATGGGATAAGCTAGCCCTGCTATGACAGGAGGTTGGTAAAGAGCGAGCGTGGCCTTAACACAAATGAATGGCTCAGGTCGTGGCATTTTAGGTCAAGTGACAGGCTGGGGGCGGGGGTGGGGGCTCTCAGCAGTCTCTCTCTCCTACCCCCACCCTATCCCATTCAAGAGCAAAGAGCGAACATTTATTTGGCGCCTACTGTGCACTGAGTGGAGCCCTGGTGGCACAGGGGTTAAGAGCTATGGCTGCTGACCAAGGCAGTTCGAATCCACCAGCTGCTCCTTGGAAATCCTATGGGGCAGTTCTACCCTGTCCTATAGGGTTGCTGTGAGTCGGAATTGTCTCAATGACAATGGATTTGGTTTCTGTTTGTGTGTGTGTGTGTGTGTGTGTGTGTATGTGTGTGTGTGTGTGTGTGTGCATACTGCGTACTAAGCCAGGCAGCGATTTAGGAAATAATGTTGGAGTTATTATTCCCTATCCTTGAGCACAGAGAATGTGACCCAGCTGGAGCTGGGCTCACAAGGACTCACAAGAACACATCAACTGGGCCCTGAGGTATAAAGACAATAGCTAGCATAATCTTGGAAAGTATCTTTTAGGGAAAATTTCACATAAAGCCAATCAAACAGAATACCAAAAATTTCCACTCTTACCTTTTTCTATTAGCATTTAGTGAATAGAAATTTTTTGGACCAATGAAGACCCTCCTGACTGTTGTTACTGAAACCTGTACCAATGATTGTTAAGAAAGACAATTCAAAATGTAGGATCATAATTTCTAGCCAATCTGTGAAAAGGTGAAGCTTTCAGTGGTTTTGCCCATTTGTAATGTTAATATATAGTGATGACTCTGTAATGGTCTTTGGACTCGGGCAGACATGGCTGTGGCAGCGTGCTTGTCCGTTTTCCCATTCTTGCCTGTTCTGTAATATTCTTTGGACTTGGACAGACATGGCTCTAGCAGCACACTTGTCTGTTTCCCACTTTTGCCTTCTTGAATATATACTGAATAAAACTTTCTTTTTGTTTTACTAAACTTTGTGATGTTTTTCCCCTACAACAGCACTCAGACCCAACCTCAGCCCACCCCAGGGCCCAGCCTCCTTCTATCACAAATGAGAAATGAGCATCTTCAAGGACACTGACATCTTAGTCCCTTTTCTCTTCACTGCAACCCTGTGAATGACCATTATCATCCCTATTTAACAAATGAAAAGGAAGATACCTCTCATTGGAATTTCAACTTCCATTTCCTGTTGAGGAGTGAGGCCAAGCAGCTTTCCTTTGCTTATTGGCCATTTGCATTTCTGTTGCTGGGAATTGCCGTTCAGGGCCTTTGCCCATGCTTGTGGATTGACTTGTGTCCCCCTAGAAGACATATAGGGAGCTCTGGTGATGCAACGGTTAAGCACTCGGCTGCTAACTGAAAGGCTGGCAGTTGGAACACACCACGTGCTCCATGGGAGGAAGACGTGGCAGTCTGCTTCCGTGAAGATTACAGCCTTGGAAACCCTATGGGGCAGTTCTACTCTGTCCTCTAGGGTGGCTATGAGTTGGAATCGACTTGGCGGCAACTGGTGTAAGATATGTACCTGTGAATGTGACTCTGGAAATAAAGGCTAAGAAAATGTTATCAGTTAACACGAGGTCAGCCGGAGTAGGCGGGGTCTTAATGTTACCGCAATAACGTGGATTCGAGCCACCTGCCGCAACAGCCAGTTCTGAGACGGGGTGAGGTGAGCGGCAAGAGGTTTATTATATATCGATATATAGGAGACAGAGAGGAATAGATTCCTCCAAAAAACCTGTCTCCCCCACTGGAGATCGACTGAAGGCTTCTATAGGGACAGGATTATGGATCTTAGAAGTTTGTTTTGGTTTCCCCCTGAGGTGGTGATGTCGCAGATGAGTTAATCTTCTACGAGTATTCTTGGGGGTTATCTGGAGACATCCTTGGGGATTATCTGCCGACATCCTGGTTTTTTCTTGTCACAAGATGGGTGCTTTGTTTGGTTTTTATCCTTAGATCATTATCACTTGTTTTCCACCCTCCAAGGAGGAACATCGGTTAATCTTAAACCTTTCGTAGAGACTGGAGAAACAAGATCGTGTGGTGGTTAGCAATGGGGAGTAAATAAGAGTGAGCCAGGCCTGTGCAGCCTCTTCCACTAATCCAATCTGAGTGATATTCTCATTAAAGAGAAGAGACACACACGCACACAGGGAAGACAGAGGTAGAGATTGATAGTTTTTCTAGTCTCTTGGCTTTGCCAGGTCATAATCTAAAAACAGTGGGATTTTCCTCTGCCTTTCTAACACTTATCCCTCTTATTTCATTGTCCTGTTTAATTGCCTGGGCTAGTTCCCCCAGAGCAACATTAAATAGTGTGTGTAAGGGCAAATACAAGTTAAAAAGAAGGGGTTTGAATTCTCCCTTTTGAAAATAAGGGAAGCGGCTCTCCTCCCCCACCCTTGTCTTTCAGAATTCCCTTTAGAAAACTTGTCATTGTAAATTCTTTCTCTGTCTCTTTGAAAAAGATGTAAATCCAGGATGTTTCCTCAAGGACTTAGGAGCCATCTCTCTTGAAACGTAATCATTGGGAAAATTCTCCCCTACCTCCCAGTTTCCTGAAAGGAGGTTAGCATAACTTCAGGTGGCTCCAGGGCTCCGAATGGCAAAAACTACCTCCATCCACAAAGACACTAGAAAATAGCGGATTTTATCTGGAAAACATTTATACAATGGCTTGTGTCCACTTAGCTGTGTGATTTAGGAAATAATATTGGAGTTATTATTCCCTGTCCTTGAGCATAGAGAATGTGACCCAGGTGGAGCGGGGCTCACAAGGACACATCAACTGGGCCCTGAGGTGTAAAGACAATAGCTAAAATAATCTTGGAAAATATATTTTAGGGAAACTTTCTCATAAAGCCAATCAAACAGAACAAAAATTTCCACTCTTAATCTTTTTCTATTAGCATTTAGTGACTAGAAATTTGTTGGACCAATGAAGACCCTCCTGTCATTACTGAAACCTGTACCAATGATTGTTAACAAAGACAATTTAAAATGTAGGATCACAGTTTCTAGCCAATCTGAAAAGACTAAGCTCTCGATGGTTTTGTCCATTTGTAATGTTAATATATACTGATGGCTCTGTAACTGGTCTTTGGACTCGGGCAGACCTGGCTGTAGCAACATGCTTGTCCATTTTCCCACTTTTGTCCTGTGATATTTCCTTGGACTCGGGCAGACATGGCTCTGGCAGCATGGTTGCCCGTTTCCCACTTCTGCCCTTTTGAATATATGCCGAATAAAACTTTCCTTTTGCTTTACTAAAATTTGTGATTTTTTTCCCCTACAACAGTCCATTTTCCCATTCTTGCCTACTCTGTAATGTTCTCTGGACTCGGGCAGACATGGCTGTGGTAGCATGCTTGCCCATTTTCCCACTTTGGTCTGTTCTGTGATATTTCCTTGGATTCGGGCAGACATTCTAGCTCTAGCAGCATGCTTGTCTGCTTGCCACTTTTGTCCTTTTGAACATATGCCAAACAAAACTTTCTTTTGGCTTTACTAAACTTTCTGATGTTTTTCCCCCTCAACATGTGTAAAAGAGTACAGTTCCTTTCCGTCTTTGTCATCTCTTCAGCAGATCGCCCCTGAAGCATCACATTCTGGTTTCATGATTGTTTAATAACAAAACTGTTTTCTTTCTCCTCTATTTTTGTGGAGAGGTTTTCTGGGTTGGGAATAGATTTTGTTGTTTAATTATGTTTCCCCAAGATAGTAGTGACAGAGGAAATTCTTGCCTTGTTCTCTTTTTTTTTTTTTAATTTATTGTACTTCAGGTGAAGGCTTACAGAACAAATAGTTTCTCATGAAACAGAAGTACACATGTTGTTTTATGACATTGGTTAACAACCC
>NW_004444005.1:4484021-4485342 GCF_000243295.1 Trichechus manatus latirostris | reverse complement strand
AGCCCTCCGCCCAGCAATTCAGTCCCTCAGGGAGTTTGGATGTGTCTACGGGGCTTCCATGACCTTTCCTTGTCCAAGTTGTGCTAGTTTCTCCTGTATTGTGTACTGTCTCACCCTTCACTCAACCTTGCCTTGTTCTTGAGGGTAATGAGAACACATTTAGTGTTTCACTACCGAGTATAAAGCTGGCTTTTGCGCTCTCTCTCTCTCTCTCACTCTGTATATATATATATATAAACATTAAAGCATAAAATATATTCCTATTTTAATAAAGTTAGGAATGGATTTTGGATTTTACCAGATACCCCCTTGGCATCTATTGAGGTAATCATCTGGTGTTTCTCCTATAATCAATAAATTTGATGAAAGATGAGATTCTCTACAGCTCAGCCTGAATGAGGCAAAGAGGCTCAGAGAGGTCAAGAGACTTGCCCAGGGTCACACAGCAAGTAGGCAGCAGAGCTGAGGCTCTATGCCAGTCTTTTTTATCGAGGCCATTCTCTTTATCCCTGCCCCCAATCCTAACTGCCCTGATTGCCTGTGACCTTGCAGCTCCTGGGACATGGTCGAATTCCTGGTCCCCCACCAGGCCTAACCCAGCCCTAGCCCAACCCACGTTGCCTCTGTGGGTCCCGAATCCCCCCCCCCTCCTGCAGAAGCCGGCCTAGCTCAGCAGCCACCCAGGTTTCACCCATGAACACAGCTTAAAGCTGCAGGAGTTGGACCTGGAAGGATCAGAGAGGCATTGGGCCAGGCCAAGGGATACCAGAACCTCCATTCCCACCTCGGGTTGCTTCCCAGCACGGCAGCCATCTTCTTTGCTCTCAGGGCTAGTGACCCCAACCCCTGCTCTGCCAATGCCACGTCCACCTCTGGCTCCTGCCCCCGGTGTAGGGATAGAACCAGATGGGGCATAGTTGGGCCTTGAAGTCCCTGTTGCCCAGCCCTTCAGGGCTCTAAGTCTGGGGTCTCTTCAGAGACTGATGGGGCTGTTACTAGATTTTCCTATTTCACCTGCAGAAAAGCCCTGTATCCTCGTCTCTCTTTTACAGGTGAGGAAACTGAGGCTTCTCTTAAGGTGCCTTTCCCCGAGGTCACGCAACTGTTGTAGAGAAAAACTTGAATGCTGTTTCAAGTTAAATCGAGAGGTTTATTAAGAGTTTACAACAATTGCAATTGGGGAACCACGTAGCCCATTGAAAATGGAACCAGGTAGTCCTGGGACAGTTTCGTTATATAAGTATTCTTATGGGTTAAAAAGAGTGGAAGAAGCTGCATAGGTCTGGCTCACTGTTATTACTCCCCATTGCTAACCACCCCC
>NW_004444005.1:4482174-4483639 GCF_000243295.1 Trichechus manatus latirostris | reverse complement strand
GGGTTTTTGGAGGAATCTATTCCCCTCTGTCTCCTATATATCAATATATAATAAAACTCTTGCTGCTCACCTCACCCCTGTCTCAGAATTGGCAGGTGGCTCCAATCTGCATTATTGCGGTCACAAGAGGAACCAAACCATAGGCAGGGCAATTACAGGAAAACCAATGAATGCTGTAATAATCACACTCTGATTGGTTACTGATTATTGATAATTTGGTTAGTGATTACAGAGCATTTCACAGGATGCTTACATCATGGTCACAAGACGCTTATACACATACATATATATATATATTTTTTCTATGTCATAAAAATATCTTACTGGCAACAGCACCCAGAAAACACTCTTCCTAACTATGTGTATTTTGAGGGGTATAGATGGTCGCTTGGTTAAGACCCCCCAGGGCATATGGTTTCACATCCTGGTTTTGACCATCAAGGAAAAACATTTTTTTTTCTCAAAAAATATAGCTGCTAGTCTAGAAATTCAGATTAAAATTACATAGCATGGGTAGCATATTATGCCTCTGTCTCACTGACTGCACTGAAAGTTATCTTTTCCTGAGACACAATTCAATCCAGGCCCTTGTGTGGCCAGACATCGTCTTCCTGCTCTGTGTTCCCTGCCACAAAGCTCTTGGGGCAGGGAAAGTGAGGGAGACATGGCTGAGACGTGGGTATACACCCCTGAGTCACCCCTGCCTTGGTGTCCCAGGGCTGCCACAACAAAATACCACAAAGTAGGTGGCATGAAAGAGCAGAAATGTATTCTCCCAAAGTTCTGGGGGCTAGAACTTCTCACTCAGGGTGTTGGCTGGGCTGTGCTCTTTGACTGTCAGCTCTAAGGGAAGATCCTTGTCTCTTCCAGCATCTGGTGGCCCTGGCTGTTCTGTGGCTTTCCTTGGCTTGTAGATGGATCCTCACCTGCTGTCTTCCCCATGTGTGACTGTTTCCTTGTCTGTCCTTCTCTTTTATAAAATGCCACTCAAAAAGGATTACAATCAGGACCTACTCCATTATGACCTTGTAATTTAACTGATAACATCTTGTATTCGAACCCCAAAACTGGGGTGCTTGGGATGACTAAGATGGCTGAACCCAGATCTAAATTGAAACTCCATTTTGAATCACAGCTGTAGCTTGGCCTAAACTTCTGCTTCTGTGTTCTGAAAAGACACTTCAGCTTCTTGTAAAAGTTTAACTGCTAGTAGCACAGAAAGGAGCAAGGGTCAAGACTTTAGGCTGTGCAAGGAATTGTTTGTGAGAAGATGTTTGTCAAGAATGTTTATGCCATGGAGAGTTCCGGTGAAATGGCGCTCTAGGCAGAAGCACCACGCCATCGCTGCACAGCAAAGATCCGCAAAACTAAGCCAAACAGAGAATACAACAATCCTGAAACCCTAAAACATCAAATGAAGAGATAAAGAACTCAGCCAAGCACCAAATGGAGTGAGAAAACTGAC
>NW_004444005.1:4447686-4471446 GCF_000243295.1 Trichechus manatus latirostris | reverse complement strand
TCACCAAAGAAAAAAAAGGTAGAGAAGTTAGAGGGTTGATATGTTGTGGGGTTGTTAACCAATGTCATAAAACAACACGTGTACTTCTGTTTCATGAGAAACTATTTGTTCTGTAAACCTTCACCTGAAGTACAATAAAAAAAAAAGAATGTTTATGCCGCTTGATCCAAGAAGAATGCCTTGGTCAACATGTTCCAGGAGGTTACAGAATAGAATTGATAATGGTAAGAAAGTTTGTAGCTTAACAACCCCCCTCCTTGTAATTTCCTGCCATGTACCCGCTTCATGCCTGTGAGCACATAGCCCTTTGTTTGCTCCCCTGATAAAAACCTCACTGTCCTCCTGAAATTTGAACACTACTTTATGTTGCCTGGGTGTTAGCGTGTCTCTTGATTCACAGAATTCTTTATCCTTCAATAAAAACTTTTCATTTTCACTTCTAACAAGAGTATCAGACTGGTGCTTCACCCTACAACAATCTGCAAAGATAAATCCTATTTCCCCCTAACAAGGTCACATTTGCTGGTGCCCTGAGTCAATGTGAACTCATAGTGACCCCATGTGACAGAGGAGAACTGCCCCCATAGGATTTTCTAGGCTGTAATCTTTACAGAAGCAGATGACCAGGTCTGGATTCCAACTGCCAGCCTTTCAGTTAGCAGTCTACTGCTTAACCGTTTGTGCTGCCAGGGCTTCAAATGCAGGGGTTAAGACTGCAATATATCATTTTGGGGGCACAATTCAGTTCGTAACACTCCCAAACCAGGCTTGATCAAAGAGGTATGAACCCATGGCTGCTTCAACGCACAGTCCTGGCTTCAAAGGGGGTGGGACTTGAAAGGAGCACGAAGCGGGGCAGGCTTCAGCGGGCATCTGGGCTGGTTCAAGTGCACCCTGGCCATCCCACGTCCCTGCCCCTGCTGGACTGCGGTGTCCTGAAGAGTCCCCCATGCCTGTCTGTACCTCAGTCGGACTGTGAGAAAGACCCTCGAGGGCCTGGAGCGGCACATGGGGTGGCAGCAGGGGAGGGGCTGGCCACTGTCTCTTCCCCTTCTGCTCTGCATGCCACCTCCAGGTGCTGCCTCCCCTGACTCAGACCTTTGCAGTCCCGGCCCCACCTGGAACAGCTGAACCTGGAGGCACCTCCAGCAAGGCTACATTGATCTGAAAATCTGCTCCAGGCCACATACTTTGCAAGCATGGTCTCAGTTAATTTAAGTTCACTTACTGTAATGTAATCCTCAGAGCCGCCCTACTTGGAAGAGGGCAGGGTCTTCCCTGTGGAGTGCTTTACACACCATCTGTCTATCCCATTTCACACATGAGAAGGTTGAGGCTCAGGAAGGTGTGATGATGCCCAGGTTTATTCAGCGGGTTGCTGACAAGGATGCCAGTCAGAACCAGGCCTTTGACTGTAACACCAGTACTTCTGAGACCTTCGAGGTAAACAGGGAACTCTGTCAGTCTCTCAGCTGATGGCCACACCTCCGGGGGACTGGGGGAGGGGATGATCAGGCATGGGGAACAGGGGGGAAAACCTGTTGCCGTCGAGTCGATTCCGACTCATAGCGACCCTATAGGACAAAGTAGAACTGCCCCATAGAGTTTCCAAGGGGTGCCTAGTGGATTTGAACTGCCAACTTCTTGGTTAGCAGCTATAGCACTTAGCCATTGTGCCACCAGGGATTGACGGCCTCCTGGGACTTAATCCTATTTTACATATGAAAAAACTGAGAAGTTGTTGGCCTGATGCCACACCGTGTGACGTCTTCATCTCTGGGGCCTCCGGGGCCTCATTTTGGGGAATAAGGGCACTTCAGTTTACTTTTTCAAAGGAGCCTTGGTGGCGCCGTGGTTAAAGAGCTTGGCTACGAACCGAAAGGTTGGGCGTTTGAATCTACCAGCCACTCAGTGGGAGAGAGATGTGGCAGACAGCGCTGGAAACCCTATGGGTCAGGGAAGTTCTACTCTGCCCTATAGGGTCGCTGCGAGTGGAAGGCAATGGGTTTGATTTGGTTGGTTTACTTTTTCTGTTTTCAGTCATTCTCAAATTATCCACCTGGGGGCGCTGGTGGTCTTGGCCTGCTCTTGAAGCAAAGGGCTCTGGCAGGAAGTCGGGTATGGTGGCTGGGAGGCGAGCTTTGCAAGGATGGATTACAAGGTCATCTCCCCGTGGAGTCTCATGTTCCCTTCTGCTGAGAAACTCAAACTCTCAGCCTTTGCCCGCCCCCTGCACCTCATCTGTGTCTACCCAGGAGCAGGGCAGACCCCAGGCCCTTAGTCCCCTGCCCCAGCTCTAGCCCTAAGTGGGAGGAGAGGGCTGGACTGACGGAGGACCTGGGCCATGCGGCACCCCGACCTCGCTAGCCTCTCCTCAGGTGCAGTCCCACCCAGGGCAGTTGGGCCCCTGCCAGGCCCTCCTTCACCACTTCCGTCTCCAGAATTCCTCCTTGTCCTTCTCTGTCTTTGCTCTGAAGCCTGGGACCCAGACAGGTGTGGGGTGGCCAGGACCGCATAGGCTACTCACAGGCTCATGGGGGACGCTTGCTCGGGCCTCCCCTGCTCCTTGATGCTTCCACCCCCTCCACCTCATCTCTCTGTCTCTGTAGTCACCTGTTTCTGGGCCTGAGCCCCTCAAGAGCAAGCCCTGAAGGTCCCCAGGGCAGGCAAGGAGACCTTCATGCAGTGAATGAACCAGATCAGGATCCCCTTGTGTAGAAGGGGTGTGGCCATTCAGACAAGACCTTGGGACGGGACCTCAGTGGGGGCAGGTGCGGGGACTGTAGTTGGGTTCTCTATCCCTGGCATCCCCAACATGAATTGACCATGGCACTTTGCTTTCTGCTCACCAGACTTCAAGAGATTGACCAAGAACCCAGAGAGACAAGGTCCTGATTTACACAGATGGACACATCTTGGGGGTGATCAGCCCAGGTGAATTGCTGAAGGTGGTGGAAGGCCTTAAGCTGCAAGCCCAAAACCATTCCATGGGAGGCACTCGGGGTTCACCCAACAAGCCCTTTCACACTCCACTGGGTGTGGGCGTGCCCCACTGCAGGGGTCATTGGGTCATTTAGTGCTACATGAACAAAGACATGGCATTAAATCACGTGGACTCCCCAGGTGAGAAAGTTACTGTCTCTTCAAGTCTCTTTCAAGCCTTCTGATTGTTGTTGTCGGGTACTGTCAAGTCGATTTCAACTCATCGAGACCCCGTGTGTTACAGAGTAGAACTGCCTCATAAGGTTTTCTAGGCTGTAATCTTTATAGAAGGAGCTCTGACGGTGCAGTGGTTAAGCGCTTGGCTGCTAACTGAAAGACTGGCGGTTCGAATTCACCAGCTGCTCCACGGGAGAAATGTTGCAGTCTGCTTTCGTAAAGATTACAGCCTTGGGGGGAATTCACTGACTAGATAGTAAACAGGAATCATCTTAGGTGAAGGAGAGGAAAACACAATACAGGGGAAGTCAGCCCAACTGGACTAAACCAAAAGCTAAGGAGTTTACTGAATACAACCAAACACTTTGAGGGACAGAGTAGCAGGGCCTGGGGTTTGGGGACCATGGTTTTGGGGGACATCTAGGTCAATTGGCATAACAAAGTTTATTGAGAAAATGTTCTGTATCCCACTTTGTGGAGCGGCATCTGGGGTTTTAAAAGCTTGTGAGCGACCATCTAAGATGCATCAATTTGTCCCAACCCACCTGGAGCAAAGGTGAATGAAGAACACCAAAGACACGAGGAAAATATTAGCCCCAGAGACAAAAGGGCCACATAAACCAGAGACTCCATCGGCCTGAGACCAGAAGAACTAGATGGTGCCCGGCTACCACCAATGATTTCTCTGACAGGGAACACAACAGACGGTCCCTGACAGAGCAGGAGAAAAGTGTGGTGCAGAACTCAAATTCACGTAAAAAGAATAGACTTAACGGTCTGACTGAGACTGGAGGAACCCCTGAAGCCATGGCCCCCGGATGCTCTGTTAACCCAGAACTGAAACCATTTCTGAAGCCCACTCTTCAGACAAAGATTAGACCGGACTCTAAAACATAAAATAATACTCGTAAAGAATGTGCTTCTTAGTTCAAGCAGATACACGAGACCAAATGGGCAGCTCCTGTCCGGAGGTGAGATGAGAAGGTAGGAAGGGACAGGAGCTGGCTGGAGGGACGCGGGAAACCTGGGATGGAAAGGGGGAGTGTGCTGTCACGTTATAGGGATTGCAACTAATGTCACAAAACAATATGTGTATAAATCTTTGTATGAGAAATTAAATTGAGCTGTAAACTTTCACCTACAGAACAATAAAAAAGAAAAAAAAAAAGAAGAAGTAAGTTGCCACTGTGTGAGAGAGCCTGCGGATGGGGCCACATGGGAAGAGCCTGAAGGCGACCTCTAGATGCTGAGAGTGATCCCTGGCTGACAGCTAGCAAGACAACAGGAACTTCAATCATACAGACGCAAACACCAAAATTCTGCCAACAACTTAGAAGGGGACCCAGAAAGGAGCTTAGAAGGGGACCCAGAGGTTCTGTGAGCTTAGAAGGGGACCCAGAAAGGAGCTGCAGAAGGAACACCTAGTCAGCACCTTGATCACAGCCTTGTGGGGCCCTGAGCAGAGGACCCAGCTAAGCCATGCCCAGATTCCTGACACAGAGGAACTCTGAGACAATAAATGTTTGTTGTGTTTCTGTTTTTTGTTTTTTTTTAAAAAAAGAGTACAGCCTTGGAAACCATATGGGGCAGTTCCACTCTGTCCTCTAGGGTCACTATGAGTCAGAATCGATTCTATGGCAATGGGGTTGGTTTTGGTTTTGCAATCTTTATGGAAGCAGATTGCCAAGTCTTCCTCCACAGAGCCACCCGGTGGGTTCAAACCTCCAACCTTTTGGTTAGCAGCTGAGCTCTTAACTATTGTGCCACCAGGGTCTTCTGATGAGGTGGGGAACAAAGCCTCAGCTCAGTGCGGGGGTGCTTTGACCACCCCTGTAACGCCACTGAGCACCCTTTCCGTCTCCCTCATGCAGGTGCTCAGGCCTCTGGAGGAAACAGTGTCTGCTAGAATTTAATTACATTATTTCCATTGTGCTTGTTATCTCCATGGCTACTTTCTATTCCTAGCATGTGATACTTATTTTCTGCTTGTGATGATATAAGTTTCCTTTTTTAAGAAAAAAAGCAATTCAATTTAAGGACAAATGCTAAAGACATAGCAGAGGAGGTGGGGGGGGGGTGTCTGATGGAGCAAACCTGGGAAACATCTGGGAATGGCTGGAGCTTGGGAAAAGGAAGCAGAACTCCTCTGGCCCTCCCAGCCACCTCTTAGGTGCCCAGAGCTGGGGTATTGAGCCTTGCACTGATGAGGAATCTGAGGCCCTGAGATGGGAAAGGATCATGGGAAAGGAAGCCCCCTGACCAGGGCTGGAGATCTGCCAGCAACCCCACACCCACATATGTCTGGCACTCCAGATCCTGGCCCCTCTATACCTCTGCTGGCAGCCCTGGGCCTCGGGCTAGGATGACAAAGCCCCCACGTGTCAGGGGCCTGGATGCTGACCCAGGCCTCCCCCTGCCCTGGCTGCTGTTCGTGGTGAGCAGCAATTAGGTCTCCAAGGCACTTGGTAATTGGCCTAGCTCCTCAGCACAGCCCTGCGCCATGTCCCCTGCGTGGACGAGGGAGCCGAGACCCATGGGGAAGCAGCGACGCCGGTCAAGTGACGTGCCCAGGGTCACACAGCTAGTGTGTGGAGGGGCTAGGACTTGAACCTAGGTCCATCGGACGCCAGAACCTGTGTTCTTTGCTTTGGTCCCAACTCCCAGCTGTGTCGAGGCTCTGAATCCTGGAAGCTCACTTCTTGGAGACCCACCCTGGTTCTCTCCCTGAACTCATTTCTTTTTGCCATGTTTACTCCCATGATGCTCCTTGCTGGGGCACAGCCAGAACCATAGAAAGTCCATCAACTAGGTATGGGGGTGACTCACACCCTCCCCTGAGCCTTAGTTACAGCATCTGGAAAATGAGGTCCTGGTGGCGCAATGGTTAAGTGCTCGGCTGCTAACCAAAAGGCTGGCGGTTCGAACCCATGCAGCAGCTCTGTGGGAGAAGCAACCTGGTGATCTGCTTCCATAAAGATTAAACCAAAAAAACCAAATCCATTGCTGTCAAGTCGATCCCGACTCATAGCAACCCTACAGGACAGAGTAGAACGGCCCCATAGGGCTTCTAAGTAGTGGCTGGAGGATTTGAACTGCTGACCTTTTGGTTAGCAGCTAAATGCTTAGCCACTGTGCCACCAGGACCCGGGGCTCCCCCCTGTGAAGATTACAGCTTAGAAAACCCTACAGGGCAGTTCTACTCTGGAACACCTGGGGCACTATGAATCAGAATTGACTCAACGGCATCCAACAATCAAAACAGCCCTGCCCTGTCTCCAGTATCCAGGCTGCAGTATGGGATCAAGGCCATGATAGATAAGGCGAAGTTAAAGCCTGGCCTGCCTACCTGGCCCTTCTCGCAGCTTCCCTCCTCTCCCTGACATTGGGTCTCATTTGTCTCTCTGTCCTCCCCACTCAGCACCTAGCACACAATAGGCTGTCTATTGTCCTACAAACCTGGGATCTGTGGATGGTCAGGTATTGAAAACGTTAGTGGAATTATAGAGCCCTAAGTAATGAATAGGGCCATTAGTGGTTCAACGGTAGAATTCTCACCTTCCGTTCAGGAGACCCAGGTTTGATTCCCCACCAGTGCACCTCAGTCCCAGTTTTTCACAATAGTCTCGTCACAACGGTCTGATCCTCAGCCTGTCGTGGAGCTAACACAGAACCAGACAGCAATTTCATTCCGTTATGCATGAGGTCACCATGAGTCAGGACCAGCGTGACAGCAACTAGCAATAAGAAGTAATAAATGACACACACATGCCTTAAACAGTTTGCTTTAACTTTTATAAGCGGGATGTCCCCTCGTTAATCTGTTGACTGGCACCCCAGGCCTTCCCTGGGAAGCGGGAGCCACTGCTTGGAGCCTGCACGGTGCTTCTTGCCTAACCCACCCCCCTAAAGCAGCATCTACGACTTCCAGTTTGGGCTCCCCAAAGCGGACCTAGAACGTTCCATGCTCAAGAAGCCATCTGAGTGAGAGCCCTTCCAGACTTTGACGATGTCCCCTAACATCCAGCAGTCATAACTTGCCTAATTCACAGACATTTTTTAAAGCAATTTGCTTATAACAAGCTTTTCCAGGGGATTCAGGCTTATTTTCACAGAAACCACCTCACTGCCCTCAGCTTTCAGCAGTTTACATAACTAGTTTAATTACACCAGGGGTTACAAGAGCAAGGACTCAACAGGCACAAACCAGTTTGGGAACAAACACTCTGGGTGGTGGGAAGCGTGTAACTCAAGCAGAAGGCAGCCTGAGAGAATCAGGTAGGCACCTGGCTCCCTGTGGGCACAGAGGGTTGGGGTGCCAGCTAGGAAGCTTCCCCTGCGTATGTTTTGTGTTGGCTGCAAGGAACTTGGGAACATCTTTGCGGAATTAGGACGGCACCATCCCTGCAGCTCCCAGGGCTGTGCAAAGCCGTGTGGCCCCTGGCAGCCCTCCTTCTAGCATCCTCCAGACCAGAGTGAGCCCTCCAGCCCCCTCCCTCCTCACACCAGGACATCCACCCGCCCAGAGTTAGGCCCCCTCACCCTGGTCATCCTGCTAATCCCACATCTAATTACTAAAAACTTTTGGGAATTGATGAGGTGCCCCATTACTAAGGCTCACAACACCCTATTCTTTACCATCATATCAAGGTTGGGACTAGGGTGAAACGAGAGAGATAGTCATCTTGGGTGCAAAATTGAAAAGGGTGTCAAAAAATCAGTAACCAAGACAAATAACCCATCTAAAAATAGGCAAAGGATTTGAATAGACATCTCTCCAAGGAACGTCACTTAACAGCCTTAGTCATCGGGGAAATGACTCAAAACCACTAGAGAGCCTATTTTTCACGTACAAGAATGGCTATAATAAAAAAGTGAGATAACAAGCCTTGGCGAGGATGTAGAGAAAGTGGAACCCTCCTACGTTGCTGGTGGGAATGTAAACTGGTGCAGCTGCTTTGGAAAACAGTTTGGCTCTTCCTCAAAATGTTAAACAGAGTTAACATGTGACCTAGTAATTCCACTCCTGGGAATATACCCAAGAGAACTGAAAACATATGTCTGCACAGGAACGAGTACAAGAATGTTTACAGGAGCATTATTCATAATAGCAAAAAAGTGGAAATAACCCAAATATCCATCAACTGATGAATGCGTAGGCACAATGTTGTCTGTCAATACCATGGAATATTACCTGGTCAGATTCGTTTTTTTTTTTTTAACATTTTATTGTGGTTTGGGTGAAAGTTTACAGAGCAAATTAGTTTCCCATTCAACGATTTGTGCACATTTTGTTTTATGACATTAGTTGCTGTCTCAGTCATCTAGTGCTTCTCCAACAGAAATACCACAAGTGGATGGCTTTAACAAAGACAAGTTTATTTCTTCACAGTCCAGTAGGCTACAAGTCCAAATTCAGGGTGTCAGCTCCAGGGGAACGCTTTCTCTGTTGGCTCTGCAGGAAGGTCCGTGTCATCAGTCTTCCTTTGGTCTGGGAGCTTCTCTGCTCAGGAACCTCAGGTCCAAAGGATGTGCTCTGCTCCCAGCACTGCTTTCTTGGTGGTATGATGTTCCCATGTGTCTCTACTCACTTCTCTCTTTTCTATCTCAAAAGAGATTGCATTAAGACACTAATCTTGTCAACCTCATCAGTATAACCTCATCACAGTGATAGAATTCATAACACATGAGGAGAGCACATATAATCTCATCATAGTGGTAGAGTTTACAACACATAAGGAAATCACATCAGATAACACAGTCATACAATACTGGGAATCATGACCTAGCCAAGATGCTACACACATTTTTGGGGACACACAATTCAATCCATGACAGTTGCCATCCCCTCAATGTGACAGCACTCTACCCACCCTAAGTTCTCCGTTTCTATTAGTTTCTATATCTTTCCTGCCCCTTCCTGCCTTCTGAACTTTGTTTTTGGGCAAATGTTGCCCTTTTGGTCTGGTTGATTGTTCTGAGGAGCATGTTCCTCACGGGTATTATTGTTCACTTTATAGGGCAATCTATCGTTTGGCTGAAAGGTGATCTCCAGGAGTGGGTTCAGTTCCAGGACTGAAGGGTGCCTAAGGGCCATAGTCTTGGGGGTTCCACCAATCTCTATCAGACAAGTAAGTCTGGTCTTTTTTATGAGTTTGACTTTTGTTCTACATTTTTCTCCCGCTCTGTCCAGGACCTTCTACTGTGATCCTGATCAAAGTGGTCGGTATTGGTAGCCGGGCACCATCTATTTCTTCTGATCTCAGGCTAGTGGAGGTTGTGATTTGTGTGGTCCATTAGTCCTTTGGATGAATCGTTTCCTTGAGACTTTGATTTTCTTCACTCTTCTTTGCTCTGGGCAGGAAGAGACCAATAGTAGTATCTTAGATGGCCACTCACAGCTTTTAAGACCCCAGTCGCTACTCACCAAAGTAGCATGTAGAATGCTGTCTTTATGGACTATGTTATGCCAACTGACCTAGATGTCCTCCGAGACGATGGTCCTAAGCCCTCAAGACCTGGTCAGATTTTGGTTTCTAATGCCATTCTCCAATAAAAGAAACCAGGGCTCCTTGAAGAAAATTCTAGAAGTGTGACAGGAAATATACAATATGAGCCTAGAGCATCTTGTAGTCCCAGAAACTAAGGTAGTGCTTTAAAAAAAAATGACAGAGGCATGTCAAAGGGACACAGGAGCCAACTGAAAGAGCTCCCAAATGGCCAAAGCTGGAACAATTTGAGCAACAAAATAAAGTAATACTGTATTGGATTATAACCCAAAGTATAAAATAAATATTCATGAGTCCATACTGATATAAATAAATGATTGAATACATAAATAAATGGGGAGAAGAGAGGAATATCCCATGCAGAAAAATTCTAAATAACCTACGTAGATATTCCACCTTGAAGGAGGTGGAGTATAGTAACTCTACTTCTTTTTTTTTTTTTTTAATTTTTTGTAACTCTACTTCTTGAGCGCAGACATGGTGACTTCCTTCCAAAAAATACAGATGGAAAGGAGAAGGGTGGGAAGAGTAACGACAGTAGAGAAACCTGACAGATTACCTTAGCCAGGTCAAAATCAAGAGTGGTGTCATGTCAATAAGACCTGATGAATATGACACTTCACCTCTGTGATCTCTTGCCCCAAAGCCTCAAGTGTAAAAACAAAAACAAAACAAAAACCCCAAATCCATTGCCATTGAGTCCATTCTGACTCATAGTAGGACAGAGTAGAACTGCCCCATGGGGTTTCCCAGGCTGTAATCTTTACAGAAGCAGACTGCCTCATCTTTCTTCTGCAGGGTGGCTGATGGGTTCCAACTGTGGACCTTTTGTTTAGCAGCCAAGCGCTTAACCACTGTGCCACCACGGCCCCTGTAACCCATGTCTAATCATGAGAAACACATCACACAAATCCTACTTGAGGGACATTTTATAAAATCTCTATAATCAAAAGGTCGGTAGTTTGAATCCACCAGCCACTCCTCGGAAACATTATGGGGTATTTCTACTCTGACCTATAGGGTCGCTCTGAGTTTAGGGGGAGGGGGAATAGGGAATGAATGATAACGGGTACAGGGTTTCATTCTGACATGATGAAAATATTGTAAAATTAGATTGCATAACTTATTTGTGCTGGTTGCACAAAGGCATCCTATAGGCCAGCAGTAGCGTTGCAGGGCAGGCCCCCGGGCTCCAAGACCCACAGGTCCCCTCCCTTTACCCCCCTCTCTGGTGTGTGGGGGAGACTTTTCCTCCACATGTCTTCGAGAAACTCTGCCTATGCTCAGAAATCCTCTCAGGACTCATTCCTGCTGGCTCCTGGCTGTGCACCTCCACACCCTTCTTGGGCAGTGAGCCAGGGCCAACCTGACTGAACGAGAAAAGGGAAGGGGGAAGTACAGGGGAAAACTGGGAAAGCAGCGGGCAGATTAACATCTCTGATCCTATCTCTCCACTTAGGTAAAGCACTTGAGCACCTGCCAGATGCAAAGTGCAACTCTTCTGGGGTGCTTCCTTTCCTCCTCCATCTGCATAGCATCACAGGGTATTAGGTCCTCAAAGTCTCCCCTATCCTCTCTCTTGCCCAAGGTCACACAGCAAGTCAGTGATGGAGCCTTGTCCAGCTCTAGCACTGGGGTGGCAGCCAGCTCACGTCAACTTCCCTGTGGACATGGTGTGCTGGCCGTTTCTTCTGGGACCACTCCTGCCCCCACCCTGTGGTCCCAATGTTGTTGTTAGGTGCTGTCAAGTGAGTATTTCAAATACCAGCATGGTCACCCATGGTGGACAGGTTTCAGCGGAGCTTCCAGACTAAGACAAAATAGGAAGAAGGACCTGGTGGTCTACTTCTGAAAAATTGGCCAGTGAAAACCTTATGAATAGCAGTGGAACATTGTCTGATATAGTGCTGGAAGATGAATCCCTTGGTTGGAAGTCACTCAAAATATGACTGGGGAAGAGCTGCCTCCTCAAAATAGAGTTGACCTTAATGATGTGGACTGGACTCAAGCTTTCAGGACCTTCATTTGCTGATGTGGCACGACTCAAAATGAGAAGAAATAGCTGCAAGTATCCGTTAATAATTGGAATGTGAATATCTAGGAAATTTGGAAATGTAGGAAAATTGGAAATCGTGCCCGCAATGGGCGTTAACAAATCAAATCCCCACTTGATCCTGCTCTGTCACCACAGTGATTGGCTGAGAGGTGAGCACCTGATCAAAACTGGGCCAATTGGAAAGCTCCAGCCCTTTGGTGGCACTGATTGGTCCAATGATGGGCACATGACAAAACCAACCAATCATGGTCCTTCTCTAGGATTTTTCTACCTGAGACCAGCCCAGCCGTAGGGACTGAGCCTAAAAATTGCCAGCACGCATGTGGGAAGACACCCATAGGGGCAGGAAGGATGAAGCTAGTTGGCAGAGAGAGGCAAAGAGGTGGAGAGATGGTGCCCTTGCTCTGATCATCCCCAGCCTCCATGAGCCTCCTCTCCTTTGATTGATGAGCTCCTTTCTCTGTCAGCTAGTTTGAATTAGGTTTCTGTCCCAGGTGGAACACCATATTGCATAAAGAACATGGACTCTGGAGCCAGCTTCCTTAGTTTTTGTATCCTCCGCTCATGAGCTATGAGCTTGGGCATGCTACTGAACATCTTGGTGCCTCTGTTTCCCCAGATACAACACACATTGGGTTATTGTGGGGATTAAATGAGTTATATCAGTACCTGGCACACAGGAAGTTCTTGATAAACTGCAGCTCTTCAACCAGGAACACTCCAGCTCCTACATCTTCTGGGATCCCTGGTGCCTCCTCCGAGTGGTGCCTGTGTCTGCCAATCTGTCCATCAGAGTAGCCTGATTATAGTTTCCTTCCTTCTTGCTGGAGGCTGGACATCGATTTTCTGGAGGCTGGAGAAATGGGCACTGTACCTGGACAGCTGCAGCTTACTGACCAAGGCAGCATTAGTCAGCCTTGTCCTCACTGGCCTACTCAGGCATGATGTCTTCATATGGGTTGTGGCAAGATGGCTGACGGTTCAAGTCCCTCCTTCTCCAGCAGGAAGCCCAGGCCCCGGGGGTGGCTCAGAGACCAGTGCCAGTGATGGACGCTATGAGATAGACACAGAGTTGTCCCTCCCCTCAGGGGCTGACTTCGTTTTGGGGTCTGGCTCACCACGTAGAGCACCTGGAACATACTGGGAATGCAGAAAGTGGTCAGTAAGTGTGGAGACTGTCATGCGCAGGTGCCCAGTTCCTCTCCCCGAGGATAGCTCCACTCCAGGAGGCTGCTCAGTCCTCACACGAACAGCCATGGGCCAGGACTGGCCCATCAGGGACCAGCCCACCCAGACACCCTGAGCCCCGGGGTGCCCACAGTTTAAGCTGGGAAAATCCTGTCTTCCCACGACATCTGGGCTGTGGCAAGGAGTGAAGAAGGAGCTGCTCACACGTGGGCCCATTGGCAGTTTGGCCATCTGACTAGAAAGCTTTAAAACAATCCTCTCTCTTTGCCCAGGCAATTCCATGTCTAGCAAACTTATACATACAAGGGTGTTCCCCACAGCTTTGTTCAACATGGTGAAAACTTAGGAAAGAAGTAAATGCCCACTAGTGGGGCTTGGTCAAATGAATGATTGTCCCGCCATGTGATGGGACTCCAGGCCAACGCCAGAATGTAGACCTGGGTATGTCGTCATCTTTCAAAACAGTGTGTCTGCACAAAACACAACCATCAAAGAAACGATTGACAAATAAAACGAAGGATTTCTGTTCATCAAAACAGAATGTTAAGAGGTTAGTTTCAAAAGCCAGTTCTCCTGTTTACTGGCTGTCTTACTTCCCTAGTGCTGCTGTGACACAAACACCACCAGTGGGTGGTTTTACAGAACCGAAATTTAGTTCTCACAGTTCAGGAGGCTAGGAGTCTGAGTTCAGGGCACCAGCTCTAGGGGAAGGCTCTCTTTCTGTCAACTCTGGAGGAAGGGCCTTGTAGCCTCAGCGATCCTCATGTGGTGTCTGTCTTCCCATTCGTGCTTGCTGCTGTGACTATCTGCTCTTTTTCCTCAGAAGTGATTAGGTTTAGGCCACACTCTACACTGATATGGCCTCGCTAACATAACAAAGAAAACCCTATTCCCAAATGGGATTACATCCGCAGGTACAGGGGTTAGGATTCCAACACGTATTTTGTGGGGGACACAATTTAATCCATAACACTGGCTGTGAAAAGCTGGGTAAACTCTTTCAACCCTCTGTTCCTCAGTTTCTCATCTGTAAAGTGGGGAGACCTTCCTGGGGTTTGTTCCAGTTAACTATTATCGCATAACAAACCACTCTAAAACTTAGTGGAGTGAAACCACAACAATCATTTCTTTTGCTTATGAATTTGTCACTTGAACAGGGCTTGTGGGAGGGGGGTGACTCATCTATGCTCCACATGGTGTCAGTGAGGAGGATCAACTGGGAGGATCTACTTCCGATATGGCTTACTCACATGGCTGGCAAGTTGGTGCTGGCTGTGGCTGGAGCTCTGCTGAGCTGAGGATCAAGTCTTCTCCACATGGGCCTCTCTACTGGTTGCTTGGGCTTCCTCACAGCATGGTGGCTGGGTTTCAAGAGCAAGCATCTCAAGAACCAGGAAATGGAAGCCATCAATTTCTTAGAGCCTGGGTCCCCAAAAAGGCAGAGCATCCTTTTCACTGTATTCTATTGGTCAAGTAGTCACAGACTCCAGATTCAAGAGGAGAGGATACAGACTCCATCCCTCAATGGGAGGAGTGGCAAAGAATTTACAGACATGGTTTAGAATTGCCGTAGGGTTGCTGTAAGGATTAAATACAATCATAGATAGTTAGGTAGGTAGATAGATAGATAGACAGGTAGGTAGGTAGGTAGATGCCTTCATGTTGGCTCTGACTCATGGTGACGTTATGTAAAACAGAAGGAAATCTTGCCTGGTCCTCTTGCATCCTCACGATCACCAGCATGTTCAAGTCCATCATTGCAGCTGTTGTGCCAATCCATCTCACCGAGGGTCTCCTTCACGCTCACTGACCTTTTACTTCACCAATCATGATGTCTTCCTCCAGCGATGGGTACCTCCTGATGTGTCCAAAGCAAGCAAGTCGGACAATGTTCTATTGTGATACATAAGGTTTACATTGGCTAATTTTTAGAAGTAGATCACGAGGCCTTTCTTCCTAGTCTGTTTTAGTCTGGAAGTTCTGCCGAAACCTGTCCACTATGGGTGACCCTGCTGACAATTGAAATACCAGGGGCATAGCTTCCAGCAACACAGCAACATGCAAGCCACCACAGTACGACAAACTAACAGACAGGTGGTGGAAATCATGTATACACAGTCTCAAAGGATCATCTACAGATCATTTATTAAATACGAAGAGGGAAAGGATCTTCCCCGGGAGAAGCCTGGGAGACGTGGCTTAGCCAGTGATCAAAGAGAACATCACAGTTATGGAACAAACCGACATCATTCGCATCCTGAGGTGAAGTCCCGAGGAGGACACACACCGAGGTCTTCCTGCCAAAAGTGCACAACCAACTCTAACCAACAGGAAACATCAGACGAACCCAGACAGAGAGACAGCTTGCAAAACAATGGCCTGGAGTGTTGAAAACTGTCACTATTACATAAGACAAAACGGGGCCGGGTGGGGGCTATTTTAGGTCACAGAAGGCTGAAGACGCAGGATGGCCAAGGGAACAGCTTGGCCTTGATTGGATCCCAGGTCAGGGCAAATAAAAGCCATAAAGAACATGATTGGAGCAACTGGGGAGCCTTACACGTGGACCGCATACTTGATAATAACATCGGATTCCTGATTTTGATCATGGTACTGTGGTTGGGTAGAAGGGCCTTATTCTTAGGAGATGTGAGCTGAAGTATTCCAAAGGGAAGTGTCACATGTCTGCAGCTGATTCTCGAGTGGTTCAGCAAAATAATAAAGTCTAGATAGATAGATAAGGGGTCGGGGAGGAGATGGCCAAATGTTCTGTCTGAATGGAGGGTATTGAGTTTTCAAAACAAAAAGTTTAAGTACGTGGCACATAGCAGGACTCAATGAGTATTTCTAGAAAATGACTCAGTATCAATTTTTAAATTAACTCCACACTGTATTTCTAGTTATGTAGCGGCTTTTTTTCACTTAACATTGTATCCTGAGATTTCTAGGCATCGGTAATAAATATTTTTTAAAATATCTCTTAAATGGTTGCATAAAAGTCTATCATATATAATCCGTCTCCTACTGTTTGAGCTGTAGGCTGTTTCTAGTTTTCACCAAAATAAATAACACTTCTGTGAAGGTTTTCTCCCTCAATTATTGTCTGAGTTTCTCTCTTTTCCTGAATAATAATAGTATCTACTTCACAGGGTAATTATGATTAAACGAGATAATATATTTAAAGCACTTAAAAGAGTTCCAAGTGTTTGCTGTTATTATATTAGTTATCCATTTCTCCCTAACATATTACCCCAAAATATTGTGACTTAAAACAGCCAAAAATTATCCTCTCATAGGTTCTGTGGGTCAGGAATTTGGGAGAGGCTTCGCTGGGTGGTTCTGGCTCAGGGTTACTCATGAGGCTACTGTCGTCTGAGGCTTGACTGGGCTGGAAGATCTGTTTCCCCAGTGGCTCACTCACACACCTGGCAAATCAGTGCCGGCTG
Organism: Trichechus manatus latirostris; assembly: GCF_000243295.1. NCBI lineage: Eukaryota > Metazoa > Chordata > Mammalia > Sirenia > Trichechidae > Trichechus > Trichechus manatus. Next base: position 4,455,091 of record NW_004444005.1, on the reverse strand, counting down.
TGGGCTGGAGGCCTCAGTTCCTTCCCACAGGGCTACTTGAGTGTTCTTACAACATGGCAGCTTTCTTCCTCCAAAGCGACTGAGCCATGAGAGAGCAAGGAGTAAGCCACAATGCCTTTTCTGACCTAGTCTCGAAAGTGACACACTGCCACTTCTGTCATGCCCTATTCATTAGAAACAAGTCACTTAGTACAATCTACACTCAAGGGTAGGGAAATTATGCTCTATCTTTCAAAGTGTCAAAGAAGTTGTTCTTGTATTTTAAAACTATCACAGTTATCATTAACGATATAGCTATCATTCCTTAGACCTGGTTTCTAGGGGGGAAGTTATGGAGAGTACCGTATTTTTACGCAAATAACACACACACTATACGTTTTTTTGCCAACCATGCAACGACCTTGTGCATCATTTTCCTAAGTGTGTTATGCATGCTATATGTGTGCGGGAGGGGCACATTATTTACATAGGCATGTTATTTGCAAAAAATATGGTAGGTTCTGCCCTTTCCTGGGGCCCTAGACACAGCAGCCAGATATGTGCCCGTTGATTCCCTACCCTGCAGTACGTGTCTTGTCTTGCCACAGTTTGCCAGTGCCTGGTGTTCTCATTTTGGGCTATGCTCCTGGGTTGCCATGTCTTGGCCCTTGCTGGGTCTGGCATGCCCTTTCCAGCCTCCAACTTTGCCATCCTCACCGATCTCCCTGCTTCTATCCTTATCCCCATTAGTCTGTTCTCCAGGCAGCAGCCAGAGTGATCCTGTTAAAACCTAAGTCAGATCAGTCACTCCTCTGCTCAAAACCCTCCTGTGGCTCCCAGCTCACTCAGTAGAGGCCACAGTGGTCCGCTCCATGCCCACAAGGCCCTATACAGTCCTGCCCCTGCTACCTCAATGATCTTACCTCGATTTCTTACCTTGTCCTTCTCATTCTTTGCTGCTGATTAAAGAAGCTGAGCATTCTACTACCTCAGGGCCTTTGCACTTGCTGTTCTCACTGCCTGGAATGCTGCTCCCCCAGTTACCCACAGGGCTCACTCCCTCACCTCCTTCAGATCTCTGCTCCAATGTCACCAACTCAGGTAGGCTCCCTGGCCCCCTGTATAAAGTAGCAACCCCCACCTCCACTGCATCCCCCCACCCTGCTCTGCTTTTCCCATTCTGCCTGACATTAAACGTTTGTTTTTTATTGTTATTATTGTTTATTCCACTCTCCACTACTGGAATGTCAGCTTTTTTTTTTTTTTTTTTTGGTGAATATATACACAACCAAACATATACCATAGTTTCTACATGTACCGTTTAGTGACATTGGTTACTTTCTTCAGGTTGTGCTATCGTTCTCGCTAACCTTTTCCAAATTATTCCACCACTGTTATCTTAAACTCACTGCCCCATAAGCTTCCCACCCAACCTTTTGAGTTGCCGTCATCAATTTGAGCACACGTAGACACTAGGCTGTCAGCTTTATAGGGCAAGGTTGTTTGTCTTGCTCACTGCTGTACCCCCAGCACCTAGAATGGTCCCTGACACATGGTGGTACAGCTCAAACGTTACCTCTTTCTAAGTTCTCCCTTGACTTTGCCCACGAGTGAAGGGCCTGCTGCTTCCTCTGTTTCCTCCCGAGCTTTCAGCTCAGCATTTGTGTGTGTCTCTGGGCACTGAGTTGTGTTCATCTCTGATTCTCCAGCCCCGAGCCTAGCCCTAGGCACACTGTTGGCCCTCAGGTAATGGTGCTTCGTGGCCTAATTTCCACCTGTCCACAGAGCTGGCTTTATAAAGCACGTTTGCATCTCAGTTAATCCTCATCATAGCCTTCTGAGATGGGTGTGATCACCCCCAGCTTACAGATGAGGAAACTAAGGCCAGGAGAGGGATGGTGGTTGGCCCAAGGTCAGACAGCTGCTTGGGCAGAAGAGAGCTGAGAATGAGTCTCCTGCTTCCCAGGGAGCAAAGCACGTGAGAATGACAGACCCCAGGGAAGCTTGGGAGGGTCTTAGGGATCAGCTGGACCAGAGGTTGCAAAAGGGAGCCCTGGTGGCACAGTGGTTAAGAACTTGGCTGCTAACTGAGAAATTGGTGGTTCAAATGCACCGGCCCAGCCACGCCGAGGGAGAAAGATGTGGAAGTCAGCTTCTATAAAGATTACAGCCTTGGAAACCCTATGGGGCGGTTCTACTCTGTCCTGTAGGGTTGCTATGAGTCAGAGCCGACTCTCCTGCAACAGGCTTTAGGGGTTGCAAATCCAGTGCCTGCAGGGCCTGCAGAGGGTGGGACCAGGCATGCAGGGGGTGGGCAGCCAGCTGGGCAGCAAACTCAGGAAGGTTTGCCCGTCCTCTGGGAGGCAGCTGGGTGCTGGTACAGAAAGAGTCTGGGATTTGTCACAAGAAGCCAGAAATCCTAACTTGACAACTGATTCAAACGAAACTAAAAAACATACGCGGAGCAGTCAGAAAAGATTTGTCCATGGCTGCATGCCACCTTTTGGCCAGCAGCTTGCAACCTTTTCTTTATCTAGATGCTAGAGCAGTCCTCCATTTTACAGTCGAGGAATCTAAGGCCCAGAGAGGGGAGTGGTTCCCCCGAGATTACACAACATGTCTGTGGCGAGCCAAGATTCAGCCCTTGGCTCCCTGCTCCCAGCCCAGTGCTCTCTCATGAGCCATGAAAATCTCTGGGCTGGGGAGGAAGGATTTGCGGAGCAATAGCCCCCCACCCGACGTCCATTCCCGTCAATCCCTGTCTTGCAGCCCAGGAAGAGAAAAACCTGCAGACCATTCTAGACTCCTAGTTCCAGGTCGCGGGCGGAGCCAAGTTTCAAAGGCAAACAGACCTCGATCCAAACTCCAGCTCTGACTCTCGCCAGCTGTGTGACCTTGACCAAGGCTCTTCCCTGTCTGAGTCTGGGCCTGTCCTCTGTAAGTTGGAGAGAAAATGCCTGCGGTAAGGGATGACTTGCCACAACTGGAAAGTCTTCCCCAGGGGCCCTGGCCAGATTCATCTTGCTCCCTAGGTTCTGCATCGTCCTGGCTGGGACTGTGCTTCTAAAAATCCCCCAGAAGTCCCGACGCAGTTACCACACAGAATATGCATGAGGTGCCACCTCCTGTTTCATCAAACTTCCGCTCTGCTCCCGGGGAGATTGCACCAGAGGCTGGCTGCATTGCTTCAAAAGAGGCCTCAGGGCAGCCTCGGTGTCACTGTAGTCCAGCATCTTCCCTGCTGAAGCGCCTGTCCTGACTGAGCAGATGCCTGTGATTCCACAGGTAATGGTTTAGTCTCTGGCCTTAGCAAGTGATCCCAGCCCCTTCATCTTTTTCCCCCCAACATGCTCCCTCTTCAGAATGAAAATGTCTGAGGCGATTAATACATTCCAAAAACCAAACCCACTGCTGTGGAGTCGATTCCAAATCACAGTGACCCTGTAGGACAGAGTAGAACTGCCCCATAGGGTTTCCAAGGCTGTAAATCTTCATGGAAGCAGACTGCTTCATTTTTCTCCCTCGGAGTAGCCGGCAGGTTTGAACCACTGACCTTCTGGTTAGCAGTCTAGCACTTAACCACTGGACCATCAGGGCTCCTGACAAATCATCGCACAGGCTGCTTGGAGGCCTGGCTGGGGTGCGGGGTGCGGGCTGGGGTGGTGAGGTGGGCTGGCTGTTTCTGGTTGCTCTCTCAAGAGGTGGAAGCAATGCCTACCCCACCCAGAACCCTGGGGTCCGGCTGGTTCCTCCAGTCCGTAGCCAGAGGGAGGCTTCTAGAACTGTCTGCCAAGTTTAAATCCTTCTTCCAGGGCTGTCAGGTACCCTCAGGAGAGCAGCTCATCCTGGCATTCAAGGCCCCACTGACTTGACCCACTTCCTCTCCTCGGTGACATGAACGCACATTTCCTACATCTGATAACATCTGCCACACATGTTTTCATTCACCTTTTCTGGATGAAAAAAGTATTCGATGTTTATCTGAAATTCAGATTGAACTAGTGGTCCTGTATTTTATCTGGCAACCCTCTAGTTCTATCCAAACACCTCCAGACATGACAAAATTTTAGTATAAGTATATTCCGTGCAATATTTGGAACATACTTACACTAAAAAATTATATTCATTGTTTACCCGACATTCAAATTTAACTGTGTGTCCTGCATTTGTATTTGCTAAATCTGGCAACCCTATATCCTACACAGGTAACAGGGGCCTGGGGTGGGGGAGGTGGCTGCCATGGGTGGGACGGTCCCAACTTGGGCACAGAAACTCAGCCCTGTAGTTGGCCGGAAAGCCCTGTCTCCGAGCCCCCTCTCCAGCCCATGGAAGGGGCTGGAGGTGGCTGCTGACTCCCTTCTCTCCCCTCTCTGGGCCTCAGTTTCCTCCTCTATAAAATGGAACTAACAGCTTCCCTGTCCGCCCACTTCCCAGCCTCTCCCAGGCATCAAACACCTGAGCAGGTCAGGGATCCTCAACCAACACGCCCAATGGCGAATTGACGTGTGAGAAGTTTCCATTCTTTGGCTCACAGTAGGACCTTGAGGGATTAGGACAAGGGTCTCCCCCCACCTACCAGCACCCAAAGCAGCTCATAAACCCGTTAAACCACCTCTATGATCATTGGTTCAGGCAAAGACCATCAACAGGTGCTAAAATCATTGGAAGAAAGTTTGTTGGCGATTGGGACATTCACACGGTTTCAAAGTCAAAGGCACTTCACAATGGGGAGACCTGGCAGGCACCCCCTTAGCCAGCCCAGCCTCACCAACGGTGGGACATCTTGATTCCATCTGTCTCCAGACCAAAAGACACCAGGGACCTGACAAGTCAATGCAATGCATGGTCTGGGATTAGAGCCTGAACCAGGGAGGAAGAGCTATAAAGATATTAGGGGGCAATTTGGGAATTTGGGAATCTGGACTGGGAATGAGATAATACTATTATATCAATGGCAATTTCCTGATTTTGATCATTGTGCAATGCTACGCAGGAGAACAGCCTGGTTCTTAGATTCGAGGGGAAGTGTTTAGGGATGAGGCCCAGATCAATAACCGGGCAAAAGAAAAACCCCTCGCTGGGCCTGGGGACCAAGCCGTTGGGGGTGTGGTGACAGACCTCGGGCAGGGGGGAGGCAATGGTATGATGCAGTCTCCGGAGCCCAGAGGCCATAAGCAACTGTTCTGACTACATGGGTGTAAGTGGTCACGATCTTCCCCCACTTCAGCTTCAGCCTTTGTCCACTTCCGCGGCACGTCTGGCCACCCCGAGCGCCTGTGCCGTTGCATAGCCAATCAGCAGCCAACACCAGTGTGTGACCAAGCCTGGCACGGGAGTCGCTTTCTAGGGAAACTTCCAGATATAACCAGGAGTGAAGTCTCCTTTCATGTTTTATACGTTGTAATCGTGTCACTGGGTTGAGGTGTAATGCAGACAGGATTTATTCTAGCAAGAGCATAATGCTTCAATAATTTACGTTGTGAACGACGTTAATTTTATGTACAGAAACAATTATGAAGAATGTTCAAACAGATAAACAGGGAAACGGACAGTTATATGATCTTAAAAGACGCTGTAATAGCATGATAACTTCAGGAAGGAAACGATTTCCTTTTTGAGTCTACAAACGTATAAAATAATTTAGATGATGATGATACAAGGCAGAATGATAGATTCCATCCAAATTCTAATTTTGTAGGATTGTTTGTGGAACTAGCTAGCATTGATACCCTTAACCTAAATAAGCTTTATGTATGATATTTAACTTTTATTTATTTAATACCATTTAGGCCATGCGTTTTTCAAGGAAAAGTCCCGTGGGAATTCTTCACAGCTCATGAAGACGCATTAAAAGAGGAAAGCTAACTTAGTCACCTCCCAATTTCACAAGGAGAAGAAACGCCAACATCACAATTCACACACACCCACAATAATCATCTTTGACCCAGGAGTGATAAAGAATTCGAAAAAAATAAGGTACTGGGTGACATGAGGAGGCTTGAAATGATCTTCTGCCTCTGTTTCCTCCATGGAAAGTGTTTGTTGAGACTCATGAATGGGTGGGGTGGTCTAGGAAGGCCTTAGCGATGGAGAAGTTCTGGTGGCACCTGTGGAGGTCAGGCTTTCTGATTTGAGTATTTCCTTTGTAACATTAAAATTGCAATCATCAAAACGGAGATAATTCTTAACTGACCTGGGAAGATGTCAGACTTATCCTTGTATTCCACCACAGTAGGTCCTCCCTCCACGCTGCCCCAGATGTCCTTTTTCAAAATCAACAAGCCAATTCCCTACCTGCCTAAGTCCTCCAGGACTCGCCCCTCAAAACCAGTTGCCATTGAGTCAATTCCAACAGAGTAGAACTATGCTCCATAGGGGTTTCAAGGGCTGATTTTTTGGAAGCAGGTCGCCAGGACTTTCTTCTGAGGCACTTCTGGGTGGACTCCAACCTCCAACCTTTAGTTAGCAGTCGAGCACGTTAACTTTTTGCACCACCAGTGCCACCTACGCTTCCCAAATTCCCAGTTCCTTCCACCCATGTTCCTGGCACACCACATTGCACCTCCATGCCCCTGGCTCTGGCTATATGCGCCCTTCTAGCCTTGCTGACCCTGTGTCTGTGGAGCTGGTTCCCACTTCTAGGTCATTGCAGTTCCCTCTGCCCAGATGGCCTTTCTCCCCTTATCTGCGTGGCCCACGTCACACTGCAGGAACACAGAGCCCAGTACCAGAAGCTCCAAGACCCTTCCAGGAGGGCAAGGCCGGAGAGTGACCCTGGGCCCAGCAAGGCCTACACAGAGGAGGTGGCCTACACAGAGGAGATGCCCACTGTCTGTTGGATTCGCTCATTCAACAAGTATTTATTGAGTGCCTACTATGTGCCAAGCATTCTGTTAGGGTCCGGGCATACAGGGGGCTTCAAAACAGACAGGGTCCTGCCCTCAGGGACCCCAGTAGTCCACTGGGGTGGGGCTGGAGTGGGAGCAGACCATCCCGAGGGAACACACAGTGCAGTGGGGTGGGGGGACAAGAGAGGTTGCTTGGAGAGGGCAGTCAGGGCAGGCCAGCTCTTGCACGTTTGACCTGAGACCTCAACAATAAGCAAGAGCTGACTCTGAGGCAGCTGGGTCTAGTTTTCCAGAAAGAGGGAACGGCACTTGCGAAGGCCTTGAGGTGGCCTTCAAGCTGAGTAGCTTCAGGATGACGTGCGGGGGCGGCTCGGTGGTGCGATCTATACGGGGTCAGCCCAGGCTGGGCCAAGCCCTGCAGGCCACGGTGGAGCTTCCGGGTTTCACTTTAGCTGTCGCCAAGGGGGCGCCATCTTCTTCCCTTCCTGGGGGCAGATAAGGCCCAGAGAAGGCGAGCGTCGCCCCCGGGGCCGCACAGCCCGGGCGCACGGTGCCGCGGACCGGCCCCCAGTCCACGC
>NW_004444005.1:4422919-4447227 GCF_000243295.1 Trichechus manatus latirostris | reverse complement strand
GCTCCGCCGAGGGCGGTGAGGGGCCGGCACCGGGGCGGGACCGCGCGACGGCAGCCTGCCTCGCCGCCGCGGGCGGAGGCGTGAGTGTGAGCGCATGTCTGTGTGAGTGTACATGTGTGAAAGTGCAAGAGGATGCGGGTGAGTGTGTATGTACGTGAGTGTGTGAGTTTGTGTGTGAGTGTACATGGTGAGTGTGTGTGAGTGTAAGTCAGTTTGTGTGTGTGTGTGTGTGAGTGTGCATGCGTGAGAGTGCAGTAGGATGAGAACCAAACCCATTGCCGTTGCGTCCATTCCGACTTATAGCGACCCTAGAGGACAGAGTAGAACTGCCCCATAGGGTTTCCAAGGCTGTAAATCTTTATGGAGGCCGACTGCCACTGTTTCTCCCACAGAGCCGCAGGCGGGTTCCGACCGCAGACCTCTTGGTTCGCAGCCAAGCGCTTTAACCACAGTGCCACCAGGGCTCCTTTCACACCCACTAAACCCAGAAAACCCAAACCCGTTGCCATTGAGTCGATTCCGACTCATAGCAATTCTATAGGACAGAAGAGAACTGCCCCATAGGGTTTCCAAGGCTGTCATCTTTACGGAGAAGGACAGCACGCTTGGTAAAGTGGAGGGTCAGCGAGAAAGAGGAAGACCCTCAACGAGATGGACTGACACAGCGGCTGCAACCGTGGGCTCGAGCGTAACAATGGTTGTGAGGATGGGGCAGGACCCGGGCTGTGTTTCCTTCTGTTCTATGACCTTTCGGCTAGTCGCCGAGCACTTAACCAGTGCACCACCAACGCTCCTAAGAGGATGAGAGTGAGTGTGTACTGTATGAGTGTACATGGTGAGAGTGTGACCATGAGTGTTTGTGTGTGTGAGTGTATGAGTGTGAGTCTGTATGTGGGTGGGTATGAGTGTGCGAGTTTCTGTGAGTGTATGTAGTGAGTGAATTGTGTGAATGTGAATGTATATGTGAGAGTGCATACGAGTGAGTAAATGTGTATGAGTGTGAACACGAGTTGAGTGTGAGTGTATGTGTGTGAGCGTAAGAGGGTGAGTGAGTGTATATGTGTGATTTTGAGGGCGAATTTATGTGTGAGAATGAGTGTATATTATGTGTGTATGAGTGTGAATGAGGGTGTAAGTGTGAATGTGTGCAAGAGTGAATTATTTATGTGTTAGCATGTGAGTGTCTATGTGTGTGAGTATAAATGTGAGTGTGCCTGAGTCTATGAGATGTAAATAGGTGTGAGTCTGAATGTGCATGGGAGGGTGAGTGTACAAATGCGTGTTGAATGAGTGAATGCGTATGCCTGTGTGTGGATGTGTGAGTGTGGGTGTAAATGTGTGAGTTTGAGTACGCAGGAGAGTGTCAATGTGTGTGAGAGAGTCTGAGTCTGATGTTGCTGGATGACAGGGTTTATGCAGTCTCTTAGCAACAACAGCAGTAACACGGATAATTCTTGGCAGTTCTGAGTTAGCTCTAGCTATTCTGTTAACCCAACCAGCCTGCGAGGCCGGCGCTGTTAGCTCCACTTTACAGATGAAGTGAGACTTGGGCTTGGCCAGAGTCCCACAGTACTACGTGAGGGAGCCTAACTCTGTAGGGCTCCAAAGTCCACCCTCACGGCTGTCACTTCTGGGCCTGCCCAGGGCCTCCTTCCCTCCACCCCCAGGCTGCTGGCGGGGTTGAGGGCTTGTGTGGAGACGGTAACTACAGAGGACACACACACATATGTAGACGCTATTGTCCAAGCTGCTTGCAGTGAACAGGCCCTGTGGTGCCCTGGCTTGCTGTGTGTGGGAGGAGCTGACACCTGGGAAGATTAGGCCCAGATCCGCCTCCACCCCAGACCTCCGCCTCCACCCCCCCCACCCCCCCACCCACCCCCCCGTGCCTGGCACTTGGAGGGACTCTTGTCTCCTCCCTCTGGCTCTGTGAGGCTCCTCTTGGGGCAAAAGGACTGGTGGCCCAGGCCTTTACTCATGAAAGTGTGACCCAGCCCAGGACTCTGGGCGACATTCAGGCCAAGGGGTAGCCTTGCCCAGGGCGAACCGTGGGCATTGCCCCAGCCTCGGTAACAGCTGACGGTACACCCCAGAAATCTCCATTTGTCACCCCTCCTACCTTCATTGTTCAAATGCCCCCTGGGCTCTGAGGCCCTCGCTGACTGCCCTCCTAGCTGGCTTCCCGGGTACTTCTCACTTCCATCAGGCATCGGCTGGATTCGTCCGTGCATCCCTGGCACCTGGCACACCGTAGGCGCTCCGTACATTTTTGTTAAACAGACAAGAAACCTCCTTGCCTGCCAGCACCCTGTTTGGGAGCCAGGAGACCTGTGCCAACTCCCGTCCCATCTGTCTGAGTGGTAGGCACGAGCTGCCCCCTGGGCTCCTTTTGGGCCCTGTTGGGACCCTCCTTGGCCCAAGAGGGTCGTCTTTGCTGCATAAAATGCCAGAGGAGGCTCCAGCCAGGCCGCCTGCCACGGGGCTCCACACGGTCTATGGGAGGCCGCTGGGTACTGGTGGGCGGGCGTCTTATCTGAGACGTGCAGGCTGGGAGGCCCCGCAGAGGGGTAGGCACTTGAATCAGCTAGCCACCTGGTGGAGACCTTTTCTTGGTCTGTCGTCCTGGAGTGTGGACACTGCCACCGGGCAGCGAAGGTTCCTGGGGGCCAGCCCAGTGTGAGTGCTCCGTGAGGCCCTGCTGGGCCGCTGCCCCAGGAAGAGTCTAAAGAGGCTTTCCCATGGACCCCCAGCCCCCAGGGAAGCAGGGCCACGTCTCTCCAGCCAGCCGGCCAGCTCCAGGGCAGACGGACCAGGCGGCTGCCATCCACCTGCTTCTCCTCCTGGGTCCCCTCCCCCCACGGTCCCGTGCCAGGAGCCCCCTCGCTACGGAGCTTCTTCCACTTCCTCCCACTTCCTGAGAAGGGGACCAGAGGGAGCTGGACACTCAGATCCTGGCAGTGGGGTGGCTGGTGGGTGCAGGCGGGTAAGCAAGTGGGCCGACTGGCTTGTCCAAGCCCCAGAGCGGGGAGCTGGCAGCTGGGGAGGACCAGACCTGCCAGGTAGGGTGGCCTGGCAGGTCCCTTTGCCCACCCTGAGACCTGGCCTGGGCAGGGTGGACACCAAGGCCCCAGTGGAGAATTGCAGGGCGCCCCGTAGCGGGGAGGCCAGGGCTGCCTGATGCTTCAGCTATTGTGGGTGAGCTGGGGGTCCCTGGAGGCATCCTAGTACCTTCTCCCCATCCTGCATTATCAGAGGTGAGGAGAGGCAGGTGGTGGGTTCCCTGGTGGGGCAGAGCACTGGCCTTGGGGGACACCAGGTCAGGGCCTGGGAGGCAGGTGGCTAGAGTGACCTGTGTGAGAGTGTGTGTGTGTGTGTCTGTGAGCCCAGCACAGCTTAGCAAGAGCAGGGCAGGGCTTGGCCTCAGCCATCTGCCTCCTGTTTACTCTGCCTGGTGTCTGTGGGGGTGGGGGTGGTGCCATGGAGTGGGTGGGGGGCAGGAAGAAAAGCCTGTTCCGCCCCCATGTCAGTGGGAGCAGAACGCACCCACCCTTGTGAGTGTGGTAAGGCCTCCAGCTTTCCATGGCATGCTCCCTTTTCTTGGCCTGTGTCTATCTCCCCCATGGGGTTGAGCTTCCTGAGGGTGGAGCTGTGTTCCCCACCTCAGGCATGAGCCCTGGCATGTGAGCGCCCGCTGGGGTGTGTGGACTGAGTGACCTAATTACAGAGCTGGTCTTTGTTCACAGCTGCCTCCCAGATGTGACTTTTTACATATAAAAAGTCCACCCCTGCCCTTTTGGTGGCCAGCGGGTATCCCTGGCACAAAGGGGCTCTGTGATACCATGGCTCAGAGCGTGGACTCAAGCTAGACATTGGGGTTCAAATCCTGGCCCTTGGGCCAGGTGTGTCACCCAAGCCTTGGTTTCCTCACCTGAAACTGGGGTGGTAGTAGCACCTGCCTCCCAGGTTTGGGGGTTAATGAGATAATAGGAGCAAAGCAGAAGATGCCAGGGGCTTGGAGGGTGTCGGCCGGGGTGGTTGCTGTGGCTTTGCTTGCCCAGTGTAGCCCCCTGTTGGGGGTGTGGGGCTAGGAGGAAGGCAGCTGACATTTGTCAACTGTCTCCGCGTGTGGTTCCTGAGCACACACCTCTGGGAAGTAGGCGTATCCTCTCAGTGTGCTTAGCAGGTGGGGAATGAGCCAGGCGCCAGGGCCGAGCCCCTTCCAAGGCCCAGGCTCGCTCTTTTTTTTTTTTTTTAAATTGTACTTTAGATGAACGTTTATAGAACAAATAGTTCCTTATTAAACAGGACACATACTGTTTTATGACAATGGTTAACAACCCCACGACATGTCAACACTGTCCCTTCTCAACCTTGGGTTCCCTATTACCAGCTCTCCCGTCCCCTCCTGCCTTCTAGTCCTTGTCCCTGGACTGTTGTGCCCCATTAGTCTCGTTTTGTTTTATGGGGCTGTCTAATCTCTGGCTGAACAGTGAACCTTGGGAGTGACTTCATTACTGAGCTAAAAGGGTGTCTGGGGGCCATACTCTCAAAGTTTCTCCAGTCTCTGTCAGGCCAGTAAGTCTGGTCTTTTTTTTGTGAGTTAGAATTTTGTTCTACATTTTTCTCCAGCTCTGCCCAGGACCCTCTGTTGTGATCCCTGTCAGAGCAGTCGGTGGGGGTAGCCGGGCACCATCTAGTTGTACTCGACTCAGTCTGGTGGAGGCCGTGGTAGTTGTGATCCATTAGTCCTTTGGACTAGTCTTTCCCTTGTATCTTGTTTTCTTCCTTCTCTCTTGCTCCTGAGGGGGTGAGAGCAGTGGAGTATCTTAGATGGCTGCTCACAGAAGCCCTGGGCTCTTTGGAGGGCAGTGGGCTTTAAGACAAACAAGATGGACTGTGGCCCACCCTCATCTGGGAGGGGTCTGGGCTCTTGTCCTATTTCCTGAAACTTCCAGAGAAAGAGTCGGGGGTGAGGGGGACTTGTTGTCCCTTCACTAATTCCTTCCACAAATACTGAGTGCCTCCTGCTCTGAGCACTGGGGACACGGTGGTGACGAGACAGTCCCAGCTCTCGTGGGGCATCCGCTCCGGGGTCTATCGTTACAAGCTGACTGTGAACCCTCGTGGGGAGCAGGCCATGCGGCCCAGCCCAGGACTGGCATCCAGGGTGCAGGATGCTAGCACCTGGAGTTGGCAGAAGGTCTGCATGAGGGCTGAGTCCAGCTTTGAGCCGACGTCCAGGGACTCGGAGCTGTGGACGCAGGAATGCCTTTTTCATACCCAGCACACACCACAGGCCTGCATTTGGGAGGTTAGGGCAAGGGAGAGATTCGGGGTGAGAATTGAAAACCGAGCCCAGACTCTGCCTGGGGCCTCCCTGAGCCTTTTATCTCGTCTGTCAAACGAACGTGGTTATTCCTGCCCCCGTGGCTGAGGGAGGGTCTGGGGAAATGCAGGGCAGGTGGCAGCAGCTGCAGAGCAAGCTGCCTGCTGAGGGGTCTCACAAGGGGTCTTACATTGTCAAACCTGGCTACACGCTTAAAAGGCCGTGCTGCGGGAAAGCAAAACTCCAGTGAGTGCCAAATGGTTGGCTCTGAGTGTTGTTCAAGTTCATCTCCAGGGCTCCAAACATTCCTGCGAATGGAACTTCACTCAACTTTTTCCCTGAATGACATTCCTCATGTATATGGTTTCTCTGATTGACATGGGAGGGGCTGGGAGCAGAGTGATCATCAGAGTGACCCCTGCCCCACCCCTGGGAGCTTATAGAAGGGACAAGGGCCTGTGGAAGTCTGGAGAAGGTCTGATTAGCAGGGGAGGGGGCAGTCAGGGAAAGCTTCACAGAGGAAGTGACATTTGAGCTGGGCTCTGAAGGATGAATAGGAGTTTATTGGTTGGACTAGAGCAGAGAAAGGGTATTCTGGGTAGAAAAACCAAAACCAAACCCAACCCACTGCCATCAAGTTGAATCCGATTCATAGTGATCTAGAGGACAGAGTAGAACTGCCCTATAGGGTTTCCAAGGCTGTAATCTTCAGGGAGTAGACTACCACATCTTTCTTCTGCGAAGCAGCTGGTAGGTTTGAACTACTGACCTTTTGGTTAGCCTAGTGCTTAACCACTGTGCCACCAAGCCTCCATTAAGGGTAGAAGGGAGAGTATATTGTATGCGAAGGCCTAAGGTGAAAAGGGCACGGTGTTGAGGGAGCTAAGAGTGGCGTTGAGTGTGGGCAATGGGGAGCCATGGTGGGTGTTTGAGGAGGGGGTGGAGCTACCTGTTGGCTTGGACAGCTGGGGCTGGAAGCAGGTGCTCAGGCCTCATTGCACGAGGTGGGATATCAGACTGGTGGAGCAGTGGGGTTTAGGGTATGGGCTGCATGACTGGGGCACAGAGGGGGCACTTGTCCTGGGTGGGTTGGACGGGCCTGGGGTCGAATGTTGACTCCTCCCCTTGGGCAAATCACTTAGCCCCTCTCCTCTGAGCCTGGGCTTCTGCCTCTGAGAAACAGGTACAACAGTATCGCATGATGTCGCGAGCGGGGTGCTCTGAGCATTGGCTTTGCTGAGCCTCAGGCAAGTTACTCACCTTCGTGGGCCTCAGTTTCCTTATCTGTAACTCGGCCTAGAGTTGATGTGAGGTAACTTGTGTCCCACCCCTGGAGCAGGCCGGTGCTCGGTGACGGTGGTGTTTTGCTCTGTGTGTGACCTTTCTTGGCCTCGCCTGCTTTCCTCCCCACCTGCCCCCAGTCCTAGAATGGGGCGTCCTCACGGTTCACTTGAGGAGAGCGGGGCCCAGAGGATGAAGTGACTCTCCTGAGGTCCTGAACCCAGGACTCTGTGACCCTGGAGTCAGCGGCTGCCAACCAGGGCCTTACGTGGGGCCCAGAGTGGGTGGAATGCCCACGCTGTGCCCAGGGCATGGTAGGTGCTGGGTCAGTGGGTGGTGGCAGAGACCCAGGCTGTGTGACCCTGGGCTCTGGGTAGAGACTGGGCCAGGAACCCTCCAGCCTTCCCTTTAGACCCATGTCACATACCGAGGGCCCCATGGGGCAAGGCCGTGGCTGCTCTCAGGCAAAGGCTCTGCTGTGGGAGAAGTACTTTGTTCTGAGTGCAACAAAGGCCCTGTCAACACTAGCAGGCTCGAAGCTGCCTGGCCTGTTCGGAGCCAGAGGCCGGGCCAGGCTGGGCTGGTGTGGGATGGTAGCCCCCTCTGCCCGGTGTGGGATGGTGGCCCCCTCTGCCTGGTGTGGGATGGTAGCCCCGTCTGCCCGGTGTGGGATGGTATACCCCTCTGCCCGGTGTGGGATGGTAGCCACCTCTGCCCGGTGTGGGATGGTAGCCACCTCTGCCCTTTGCGCAGATACACTGTCTCCCAGGTGGTCTTGGCCCTGACGGTGGCAGGACAAACTCCTCTGTGTGGGAGCCACACTTCTGGGTTACAGGCCCTTTGTGACCCAGGTACCCCATCTCATCTCCCAGCTGCCCAGGGAGGTGGACAAGCAGTTGTCTTCACCTTCCTTCCACAGACAGGACACTGAGGCCCAGAGACTCCAGGGCTGGGACGTTGGACCCCTCAGTCGTTTTTCTCACATCCCACCTGCACAGGGCTTTGCAGGGGCTTCTAGGCACTGATGGGGTGTCCCCTGTGTGCCTGGCTGGTCCTGGGTCTCACGGGGGTTGCAGGCAGGGAGGGATCGGACCCTGACTCCCCACTGGTTAGGTGAGGCGGAGATGCAGCCAGGCTCCTGAGGCCTCAGCCAGAGCACCCTCTCCGGGTTGAGGGTAGCTGGGGAGACCCAGCAGGGCTTCCAGAATCGGGGAGCAGCAAGGCTGGGTCTTGAGAGGTGCAGAGCATCTCACCCCACCCTAAATAGAGCCAGGCCACTTCAGGTCAGTGCTCTGCAGAATGTGCTACCACAAGATGCCCACAACAGAAGCAGAGAGGCTTCTGTGCAGGCAAGAAACTTGGCTGTAAGCTTCCTGGCAGCCAAGGCAAAAAGGGGAATTTGTAGGGTTATGATAGGAAGAAAACACACAAGGTTATTTGTAGAGACAACCAAACTCCCAGGGAGGTGCTCAGGGAGGCCGAGTGAGCGAGGCTGGAAGCCGACTTTCTAGAACAGTGTGGTACATGAGCTTCTCAGGTCAGCCTTGTGCTCTTTGAACACCAATTTGGGCTTTCCCCTGACCCCCACTTTTTATTGTGAAATAATCTCAAACTTAAAGAAGAGGGTCAGGAATGTGCAAAGAGCTCCTGCATGCCCTTTACCCAGATGTGCCGATTGTTATCATTTTACCAGATTTGCTTTTTTAATCATTGTATTGTATATATGTATAGATACGTATTTTGTATGTATGTGTATTTTTATTGTGTCTGTGTTTGAACCATTTGAGAGTGAACTACAGGCACAATGCCTCTTTGCCCCTGAATACTTGAGTACCTGTGTTCTAAAAACGAGGGCATTCCCTTATGTAACCACAGAAGAGTTATCAAATCAGGAAACGGCACTGATGCAACTCTGTCATCTAATCCACGGACCTTACTTGCAGTTCACCAGTTGCCCCAGTATTGGTCTTTAGGCCTATTTTCGACCAATTGTCCCAATATTGCCCTTTCTACCTATTTCCCCTCAGCCCAGGATCTAATCCAAGACTGCACATGGTGTTCCTGCATTCCCATCAGTCTCTTTGGCCTCCTTTATCTGGACTAATTCCTCAGCCTTTCTTTGTTTTTTGTGGCACTGACGTTTTGAAGAACGTCCCTCAGTCTCCCACGGCTGGAGTCAGGTTGCACGCTTTTGGTGGGAGGACCACGGGTGGCCTGTGTCCTCCTCTGGCATCACCTGTCACAGCCATGCTCACTGGTTACAGGGGTGCCGGCCAGGTTCTCTCCTGTGGAGCGGCCTCAGCTGCCTTGAGGACGTCCTTGGCTTCTTCCTGAGTCTCACGCGTGGTCCAGATTGGTGAGGCTGCCCAAGCGGTGGTCACCGCTGCATGACAGATGCCCTGTGGGCGTAGCCGAGGGTCCTCGGGGCTGGAAGGGGAGGGGGCCTTTGTCGGGGGCTACCAGAACCTGGCCCTGGGCTAGGCACCTTCCATCGCTTGTCCCCAGTCCTCAACCCCAGGAGTATGGACTGTGATCCTCAAATCACAGATGGAGAAACCGAGCTCAGAGGACCTCGTGATTTGCGTGGGGACAGAAGCCACTGGGAAGGGTGGGAGTCCAGGCTTGCTTCTTTGCGAGGATATGCTTCTGGGTAAATCCTGAGCAGTGAGCTGTCTGGCCGTGGTTTTCTCTGCCACCTCTTAGGGGCTTTGTGGGGCTGAGAAGAGCAGGGCTGGCAAGGAAAAGCCCCTCAAGGCCATGTAGATGAGACAGCATGGGCCTGATGTTTAAGAGCACAATTCAGGAGGCAGGTGGACCCGAGTGCGAATCGCAGCTCTCCCCATGCCAGCTGTGTGGTCATGAGTGAGTCGCTTCCCCTCTCTGAGCTCAGTTTCCTCATCTGTAAAGTGATGACAACAACAGTACCTACCTCCGAAGGTTGTTGTGACGTTTAACACCTGGGTGGCGCTCAGCATGGTGCTGGCATCCAGGAGACTGCTGGCTGTGATGGTCTGAGCACTGGGGTCACAGAGCTTTGGGGGACCTTACAGATCACCTGGTTCAATCCAGGTCAAGGAGGGGAAGGAACGTGCCCAGAGTCACACAGTTCACGAGGAGCAGAGCTTCCCAAGGCCCAGCTCAGTGCCTCAGCTGTCCCTCACACCTGAAGACCAGAAGCACAAGGCTCAGGATCTAATCCCAGACCACACATCATTTGTGGAGAGTGACTCAGTTTACTCATATCTCACTGGCTTGTTCCCATGGTAATGGGCTCGTGGGAGAGAGCACCAACCCCAGAGATTGCAGGAACTGGGTTCAGAGACACTATAGAGCCAGTTGGTTAGGGAACGCTTCTCAGATAGGTGGATTCTGAGTTGTGGTTATTATTTGTTTGTCTGTTGACCTAAATATAGCTAGGATTTGACATCACTTAATAGGACCAAGGAAGTGATGAAAGGAAGGAAGACGGAGAGGAAGCACAGATGCCCAGTCTTCAAGATTATGTACAATTACGTGTGAACTTTACTCTGAGCTTCCTGGCAGCCAAAGTGAAAAGGGATACATGCTCAGTTATGTAGCTTTCTTTGTCCCTGTTCCTCAGGGGAAGTGGAGCTTTTCCAAGCTGTTAGCTGTAAAAGAACTTTTTCTGAGTGATGTGGTTGGCTGTGTCTGCAGAAACACGAAGTGATGGGTTTCATGAAGCTGGGTTTTGTAACTGCCCCTGTGGGCACCAGAATGGAGGGTGGAGTTCCCTGGGTGAGGGTGGCAGGCAGAGGGGACAGCCTGAGATGGTGTGTTTAGGGGAAGGGCAGGTGACAGGAGCCCTTCCCCCTCCCACGCTGACCTCGCGGGCCTGTCCCTGTCCTTTCAGTTGGGCCATGTGGTGCTCTCCCCAGTCTGGTTCCTCTACAGCCTGTTCATGAAGCTGTTCCAGCGCTCCACCCCAGCCATCACCCTAGAGAGCCCGGACATCAAGTACCCGCTGCGGCTCATCGACAAGGAGGTGAGTGTGGGGGCCCTGCAGGACTCAGAAGGGCCGCAAGGCACCCCCTCCTCCTTGTCAGCATCACAGTCCTTAGCACCTACTCTGAGCCCAGAGCATGGTACCCTCAAGGCAGGTCCTACTGTGTATCCATTTGACATGGGGAAGGCCACCAGTGAGTGGCAGAGGTGGGATTTGAGCCCAGGTTTCTCTGAGCCGCCCTCACTCTCCCACAGAAGGTCAGAGTGGAAGAGACCTTTCCTGATTTGGGGGTCCAAGCCCCCATTTAACAGCAGCCTGAGAGGAGTAGGGGTCATTCAAGTCACACTGTGAGTCAGGGGTAGAAGCACGACTCAGGCCCAGGCCTCCTGGTGCTTCCCATTAAGTTGCGTGGGGACAAGGGCTCTCCCTCCTCCTGTCCCCTGACTGCCCTGTGCCTGGCATCAGTGACCCACGGCACCTGGTGCCCAGACATCTTTGCTTCTGTGCAGAGTCCCCGGTGGTCTCTGCTGCGTGGCGCCATCTGCCCTAGCCAGGAGGCTCACCACAGCCTGTCCTTTCCAAACCTCTCATGTGATTTAAAACCTTCGTGTTGCTCCTTTGCCTTGCCGCCCAGTAAGGACTGCTTCCCTCTGTCACTCTCCTTCATCAAAGCTCCTCCCTCGCTCTATTTCTGGCCACCCTGAAGCTATCTCACGAAGAGCGTGGCAGGGGAAATTGAGTTACAGAGCAGAGAAAGTCACCTTCCCAAGGCCCTGGAACCTGGACTCCACCCAGGCCTCTGTCAGCATGCTTGGCCCATGCTCCCCATGAATTTCAGGCCTCCATGGCACAGAGCTTGTGGCTTCCTGTGACGGGGTTGTTGTTATTAGGTGCCATCAAGTCGATTCCAACTCATAGCGACCCTGTGTACAACAGAATGAAACACTGCCCAGTCCTGCGCCGTCCTCACAATTATTGTTATGCTTGAGCCCATTGTTGTAGCCACTGTGTCAATCCATCTCATTGAGGGCCTTCCTCTCTTTTGCTGACCCTCTCCTTTACCAGGCATGATGTCCTTCTGCAGGGACTGGTCCCTCCTGATAACATGTGCAAAGTATGTGAGACGAAGTCTTGCCATCCTCACTTCTAAGGGGCACTGTGGTTGTACTTTCTCCAAGACAGACTTATTCGTTCTTCTGGCCGTCCATGGTATGTTCAGTATTCTTCACCAACACCACAATTCAAAGGCATCAGTTCTTCTTCAGTCTTCCTTATTCATTGTCGAGCTTTCGCATGCATTTTAGGCGATTGAAAACACCATGGCTTGGGTCAGGCGCACTTTAGTCCTTAAAGTGACATCTTTGCTTTTTAACAGTTTAAAGAGTTCTTTTGCAGCAGATTTACCCAATGCAATGAATGGATCATCTGATTTCTTGACTGCTGCTTACATGGGCATTGATTGTGGATCCAAGCAAAATGAAATCCTTGATAACTTCGATCTTTTCTCTGTGTTTCGTGATGTTGCTTATTGGTCCAGTTGTGAGGATTTTTGTTTTCTTTATGTTGAGGTGTAATCCATACTGAAGGCTGTGGTCTTTGATCTTCGTCAGTAAGTGCTTCAAGTCCTCTTCACTTTCAGCAAGCAAGGTTGTGTCATCTGCATGTCACAGGTTGTTAATGAGTCTTCCTCCAATCCTGATGCTCCATTCTTCTTCACGTAGTCCAGCTTCTCAGATTATTTGCTCAGCATACAGATTGAATAAGTATAGTGAAAGGATACAACCCTGACACGCGTTTCCTGACTTTAAACCACATAGTATCCCCTTGTTCTGTTCGAATGGCTGCCTCTTGGTCTAAGTACAGGTTCCTCATGAACACAATTAAGTGTTCTGGAATTCTTATTTGTGATGTTATCCATAATCTGTTATGATCCACACAGTCGAATGCCTTTGCATAGTCGTTAAAACACAGGTAAACATTTTTCTGGTATTCTCTGCTTTCAGCCAGGATCCACCTGATATCAGCAATGATATCCCTTGTTCCAAGTCCTCTTCTGAATCTGGCTTGAATTTCTGGCACTTCGCCATCAGTGTACTGCTGTAACCGCTTTTGAGTGATCTTCAGCAAAATTTTACTTGCATGTGATGTTAGCGATGTTGTTCGATAATTTCCGCATTCTGTTGGCTCTCCTTTCTTTGGAGTGGGCACAAATATGAATCTCTTCCAGTCAGTTGGCCAGGTAACTGTCTTCCAAATTTCTTGGCATAGATGAGTGAGCGCTTCTAGCGCTGCATCCGTTTGTTGAAGGCAATTCAGTCAGTACTCCGTCATTCCTGGAGCCTCGTTTTTCGCCACTGCCTTCAGTGCAGCTTGGACTTCTTCCTTGAGGACCATCGGTTCTTTTTTTTTTTTTTTTCCATTGTGCTTTAAGTGAAAGTTTACAATTCCACTTAGTCTCTCATACAAAAATGGATACACACATTGCTACATAACCCTAGTTGCTCTCCTTATACTGTGATAGCACACTCCTCCTTTCCACCCTGGATTTCCCGCGTCCATTCAACCAGCTCCTGACCCTCTCTGCCTTCTCATCTCGCCTCTGGACAGGAGCTGCCCATTTAGTATGTATCTACTTGAGCTAAGAAGCACAGTCCTCACGAGTATCGTTTTATGTCCCATAGTCCAGTCTAATCTTTGTCTGAAGAGTTGGCCTCGGGAATGGGTTTAGTGCTGGATTAACAGAGTCCGGGGACCATGCTTCCTGGGGTTCCTCCAGTCTCAGTCAAACCATTAAGTCTGGTCTTTTTTACTAGAATTTGAGTTCTGCACCCCACTTTTCTCCTGTTTTGTCAGGGACTCTCTGTTGTGTTCCCTGTCAGGGCGGTCATTGGTGGTAGCCGGGCACCATCTAGTTCTTCTGGTCTCAGGCTGATGGAGTCTCTGGTTTATGTGGCTCTTTCTGTCTCTTGGGCTAATATTTTCCTTGTGTCTTTGGTGTTTTTCATT
Source organism: Trichechus manatus latirostris (assembly GCF_000243295.1). Classification (NCBI taxonomy): domain Eukaryota; kingdom Metazoa; phylum Chordata; class Mammalia; order Sirenia; family Trichechidae; genus Trichechus; species Trichechus manatus. Next base: position 4,433,650 of record NW_004444005.1, on the reverse strand, counting down.
CTTCTTTGCTCCAGGTGGGTTGGGACCAATTGATGCATCTTAGATGGCTGCTCGCTAGCTTTGAAGACCCCAGACACCACTCACCAAAGTGGGATGTAGAACATTTTCTTAATAAACTTTTTTTTTATGTCAGCTGACCTAGATGTCCTGTGAAACCATGGTCCCCAGAACCCCACCACTGCTACTCTGTCCCTCAAAGTGTTTGGTTGTATTCAGGAAGCTTCTTAGCTTTGGTTTAGTCCAGTTGTGCTGATTTCCCCTGTATTGTGTGTTATCCTTCTCTTCACCTAAGATAGTTCTTGTCTACAGTCTAGTTAGTGAAGACTCCTCCCCCCTCGCCCCCATAACCATCAAAGAATGTTTTATTCTGTGTTTAAACCTTTCCTTGAGTTCTTATAATAGTGGTCTCATACAATATTTGTCCTTTTGTGACTGACTAAACTCACTCAGCATAATGCCTTCCAGATTCTTCTATAAGATGTTTCACAGATTCTTCATTGTTCTTTATCGTTGCTAGTATTCCATTGTGTGAATATACCATAATTTGTTTATCCATTTGTCTGTTGATGGGCACCTAGGTTGTTTCCATCTTTTTGCTGTCGTGAACAGTGCTGCAATGAACATGGATGTGTGTACACCTGTTTGTGTGACGGCTCTTATTTCTCTAGAATATATTCCAAGGAGTGGGATTGCTAGATCATATCAGTACTATCAGTTCTTGATCATACGCTCCCTCTGAAATGGTTGAACGTTGACCAATTCTTTTTGGTACAGTGATTCTGTGTATTCCTTCCATCTTTTGATGCTTCCTATGTCATTTAATATCTTCCCTGTAGAATCCTTCACTTTTGCAACTCAAGGCTTGAATTTTTTCTGCAGTTCTTTCAGCTTGAGAAATGCTAAGTGTGTTCTTCGCTTTTGGTTTTCTATCTCTAGGTCTTTGGACATTTCATTAAAATACTTTACTTTGTCTTCTCAAGCCACACTTTGAAATCTTCTGTTCAGCTCTTTTACTTCATTTCTTCGTTTTGCTTTAGCCATTCTGCATTCAAGAGCAACTTCCAGAGTCTCTTCTGACATCCATTTTGGTCTTTTCTTTTTTTCTTGTCTTTTTAATGACCTCTGCGTTCTTCATGTACGATGTTCTTGATGTGTGCCTGTAATTACAGCAGAGTCCACAGAGAAATTGAAAACTGAAGCAAGAAAAGATGAAAACTACCACCTCGCGAAGGAGAGCAGGCTTAACCTGTCAGCGTTTTATACCTATGCATGTGCACACACATATTTTTTCTTACAAAATTGAAATCATAATGTTTCGAAACCTATTTTTAAAAACCTTTTTCTTTCTTTTTTTAATTGCAGAAGTAATGTATGATCTCTATGTGCTTGCCGTAAGAATTCTGTCTGTGAAGTGTGAAAGCTCCCGTCACCCTCACCTTGCTGCATCCCACTGCCCTGTGCAGAGGGTCAGCATGTACCCGCCGAACCCTTTTCTAGGCATCCCATTCGTACATATGTGACGTGTGGTGGTGCCAAACAAAACAAAACAAAAAAACCCAAGCCCATTGCCTTCAAGTTGATTCCAGCTCACAGTGACCCCCACGTAACAGAGTAGAACTGCTCCATAGGGTTTTCTTGGCTCTTTGTGGCAGCAGATCACCAGGCCTTTCTTTTACGGCACTGCTGGGTGGGTTTGAACCACCACCCTGTAGGTTAGTAGTCAAACGGAAACGGTTTACACCACCCACGGACTTACAGAGGTGTACAAATGTGTGTATATCTAGTTTCTTTTTTTTTAATAACTTGATTTTTTTTTTTTTACCCAGCCATACAATGTGGATAGCTTGTTTTGTCTAAGCCCAGAACTACTTTGTCATCTTTGATGACTGTCTCGTATTTTGGCATAGGAATCCCCACAGCGGACCCTCCAGTCCCCTTTGACTGAGCATACGGATCATCCTAGAGTTTCCGCGCTCTGTAGCAAATGTCCCAGCAGTGAAATCTTCCTCCCCTACTCTGTTAGAGTGTAGTGGTGACCTTGTTGGGTCAGCCCGCAGGCTTGCTCTTGAGATTTCTGCTGTGCTCTGCCAGGTTCCAGTCGCTGGAGAAGGACATCATGCTTGGTAAAGTAGAGGGTCAGTGGAAAAGAGGAAGACCTCAATGAGATGGATTGAGACAGTAGCTGCAGCAATGGGCTCAAACACAGCAACGATAGTGAGGAGGCTGCAGGACTGGGCAGTGTTTCGTTCTGTCGTACATGGGGTTGCTGAGTCAGAACTGACTCGACAACCCACCAACATCTGCCAGACTGTGCTGTTAGAGGTTGCCCAGCCCAGTAATTATCAGTCTTTACCTCACTTTGGTTTTTCCTCCCAAAACTGCCTGGCATGTGGTTTTCTGTCAGGAGCAGTCAATAATCCTGGAATCTGCTCCCAAGAGGCCTTGGGACTCCATTTGCTAGAGAGCAAAGGCTTCCTGGAGGAGGCAGCTTTTGGGCCTGGTGGCCCCAGCCACTGTGGAACCCTGGTACCCATGTGTTCTGAGGGGTGGCCTGGGAGCCGTCATTCCTGACACAGGCCACTTCCACTGCCTGCGCACTTCAGGGCGGAGCTTCTCTGTTCCTGAGGCAGCCGCTTTGTTCTCGAACGCTTCTGAGGGTCAGAAAGTCCTGTCTTGAACTGAGCTGAGATTGGCTTCTGTGACACCCTGTCCCTTGGAGGAGTCTCTTGTTCCCCGTCTGAGTGATATCACCTCTGTCTACCTGTGGACCTTGCTATGTCACTTTGCCATGTGTGGGTGTGACCATGTGCATGCCAGCTGCCTGCTTCCCACACAGCCCTTGCATTCCCACCCCCCTGGCTGCACCTGGTGCAGGGAGACCCCTCAGGGCCTCCTGGAGCCCTGGTCAGGGTGCTAGGCACCTGGATTTGGTTCCGCTCTGACCAGAACTCGCTGTGTGAACTGGAGTGGCTCACTCGCCTTCCCGGCCTTGTCTAAGACCACTTGCCGGCAACCATGGAGCTCTAGTCTTTGCTCTGCCTGTGCCCAGCCTAGCTCTTAGACAGCCCCTACCCCACCCTGGAGTGGAAATGACTGCCACCCTCCCACCACTGACCATGCCTGGGTGCCCGCTCTGAGGTGGTCACTGCTCGGGGTCAGCCCCAGGGGCTTCCCAGGCAGTGAAGGTGGTGTGTCTCCTGCCCTGCCCAGCCAGCCTCCGTTGTGGCCGCCCACGTCTCTGGGGCGTCTAAGCACAGCATCTTCTGGACGCCCCTTTGAGGCCTGGGTTGGGGATGTGGGGCCTTGTCTCAGCTCGGGCCCCAGTTTGCCAGTCCAATCCCGAGTCCTTTCTGCCACCCCAGGCCACTCCCAAGCTGATGGCAGAGGGGCCTGACCAGGGCTCCGGGAGGCCCTGAGGAGTCTCCCTGTACCAGGTGCACCCGGGAGGGTGGGAGTGGAAAGGCTGTGTGGGAGGCAGCAGCCGGCATGCACATGGTCACACTCACACCCGTGGCAAGGTGATGTGGCTTTCCAGTGGATTCCTCCCTTCTCCTCCTGCTGGAATTCTCTGGGCCATGTGGCAGCCCCCCTCCTGGATTCTCTCTTCGCCTCACTACCTTGTATGTGGCCTGAGTGGGTCACTGCTGCGCTTGGGGCCACAAGAGCAGAGGCACTGTGCGCATGCCTGTCCTGTCTGTCTTCACACTGTGTGTAGGTGTGCGCCGGCGTGTGGTGTCGCCGTTACTTCATGAGGACACTTGGGGGCACTGGGGAGGGGCGGGGGATGAGGTCCAGTGGCCCCTGTCCAACAGCTTTGTGGCCTCTTTGCAGATCATCAACCATGACACCCGGCGGTTCCGCTTTGCCCTGCCGTCGCCCCAGCACATTCTGGGCCTGCCCATCGGTGAGTCCTGCTGGGCGCAGCCACACTGAGCCCTCGCGGGCAGCCAGTGCTACGTTGGGGTGGGAGAGCAGGGAAGGCTTCAAGGAGGAGGTGCTGCCTGGGCCTTCGAGAATGGGCTTATGAGATGAGAGCAGGAAGGGTCCGCATCCCTGGCAGGGGTACCAGCACAGCAGAGGTGTGGAGGCAGGAAACCGGGCTGTGGGTGAACTTCCCCACGGGGACGGGGCAGTGGGAGCCGAGCGAGGCCAGGCCAGGCTTTGAATGCTGGGCAGGGCGCTGGGTGAGAGGAGCCGGGGAGATGGGTTGACCAGACCCAGGGGGTGGCAGCAGGGATGACTGTTGGCCCAGAGTCAGCCTGCCCGTCCTGCTGCAGGCCAGCACATCTACGTCTCGGCGCGAATCGATGGCAACCTGGTCGTCCGGCCCTACACGCCCGTTTCCAGCGATGATGACAAGGGCTTCGTGGACCTGGTCATCAAGGTGAGGGCCCCAACTGTGCAGGGGGGTGGCGGGGGCACGGCCACAGCGGAGGCCTCCCAGGGGTCCACGTCCCTCCTGCGGCCTGGCCTCCAGAGCACAGCCCTCCTGTTTGCCTGGTTTCCTTGTCTTCAGCAGATGGTAGTTCATCAGCAAATGCCAGACCGACTGGGGAGGCATCTGGGCAGAGGGCAGAGGGCAGAGGGCAGAGGGCTGGGGTTCAGGCTGGGACTCTGCAAACAAGGACAGTTATCGATGGGAGAGGAAAGCATAGGCCGGCCAGTTTGTGCAGGGTGTCCAGCCTCCTCAGGGACAGCGCAGAGACCCTCCACGGTTGCGAGACCGGCAAGACCCTGCTTGCCCTTCAGGCCCAGCGCGGATGCCCCCTGATGCCGAGGGTGGTGGGGCAGGGCGGCAGGAGCCGCTGGCCTCCTGGCGGGGGCGTGCCCTGGCTCCGCGAGCTTGTGACGAGCCCCTCGTGGCATTGTCTGGGGAAGTGGGGCGAGGGGGCAGTCTGGGGACCACTGTGGGTGGGGGGTGCGTGCACGCACGCCGGGGAGGAGAAAATGCAGCCCGTAGAAGTGACAGACAGGGACACAGAGCAACCAGCAAGGATCTTAAAAAAACATCATGCTAAGGGGAAGAATAAGAAGCAGAATGACAGCTGTCCAGGCTACACGTTCACGAAAATGAGAAATACAAACTTTACATCTGCAGTCCGCGTTCTCTGCTAACACGTCCAATGTGAGAACAGCCCAGGCCGGTGCATGGAGGACGTCAGAGTCCCTTGCCAGCCCAGACCCCAGTGTCCTCGGGACCAGCTCTGCTGTCCTTGTTTCACTTCATGGCACAGGCCCCTGGTGCCCCATCTTAGGTGGAGGGACTGGCCATTAGGCTAGAGGTCAGAGGAGGCCCTGTTAAGGTTTGGGACTTTGCCCAAAAGCAAAGGGGAGGTGGCGAACGTTAGAGTACATGCCTGCTCTGAAGTCACTCTGGCCGGATGTGAAGAAGGTGCTGGATTCAAGGAGAGAATGAAAAGCTCACCAACGACCAGGCCCCTCCTGGCTTGAGGGTCTTGCTGACACCCTTGGCCCCTGGATAAAGTTCAAGTTCCTGGCACACAGAGCTGGGACAGTGTGCTCTGTCACTGCTCCTGCACCCTCTTGTCCCCCACAGACAAGTCCCCTGTGCCGGATCCACAACATACCCTTCTTCCCCCGAGCCCCCAGGCCCCCTTAGGCCTCCTGGCCTTTGCACACACCGTCACCCAGCTGCGTTTCCCTCTTCTGCCCATCAGACCCCTCCTTGCCCTTCAGGGCCCAGCGCAAATGGCCCCTGGGAACCCTTCCCCCACCCTGGGCAGGGCAAGCTGCTCCCTCCTCTGTAAATGATGGGCGGTAGCACTTGTTCCCAAGGCAGTAATCCCAGAGGGCACAGGAATGAATTCCAGAACCTCCTGGGGACAGTGATATTTTTAGGACAGCACAAAGCGGAAAGAACCAAAAATCCACCAGAGGGGGCGTGGCTGATGGACTTCCCAGAGCCTCCAATGGGAGGCGGTGGCCACCGGGACAGTTCTTGGCGGGATGTTTACACATGGAGGCCTCCGGTCCATTGGCCTTGTATACCAGCTGATGCTTTGCTCTTTCCAAGGGGATGTTAGGTGGAGGGCAGACTCCTAGGGGGACGGGACATGGGAAGGGGAAGTTTCGATGGGTAGATGGGGCTGAGGGAGAAGACCTCACACGGCCACTGAAGAACCCCAGAAGAGAGCTCTCCCCGGTGACCCTGGTTGACCCGGTCACCCCATGGGACAGTGGACTGAGGGTGTGTCTTGCAGGTTTACTTCAAAGACACCCATCCCAAGTTTCCTGCTGGAGGGAAGATGTCCCAGTACCTGGAAAACATGAAGATTGGAGACACCATTGAGTTCCGGGGCCCGAACGGGCTACTGGTCTACCAGGGCAAAGGTGATTTGGGTGGAATCCCCTGGGGCCCAAACAGGCGTGAATGCCGGGAGTCCTGGATTCGAGTCCTGACTGCTCCTGTCTGCATGGGTGACTCTTGCCGAGCAAGCCATCTCCTCCCTGGGGCCTCAGTCTCCCCAGCTGTGTAGGGCATAAGTAAGCCAGCACGAGGGTTGCGCACTGGCTGTCCTTGGGGACCAGAGCTGACCCACAGACCAGCTTTGGCTGACCCAGCCTCTGAAAACAAACGAGCAGAAAGATTGAGTTGGAAGGCTCAGTTCTTCTGAGTCTCCGCTGCTCCCTACTGCCATATACAGCGAGGGGCTCCTCACTTGAGTCTGCCATTGGAGTTTGAGACCCCAGGCTGCAGCCCCCTGACCCAGCCTGGTCTCCAAGGTGGTATCCTGGGGTCCCTACCTTCCACCCTCTCCCTCCCGCACCCTAAGTGGCTGGGTAGCACGGGCTGTCCTGCCTCGGACCCTCACAGTGGAGCAGCTACTCCAGCCTGTCCGACCCCCAAGGACAGCCTGTTTGAGAGCTGAGCCTCACCCCTTCTCTCCCCAGGCAAGTTTGCTATCTACCCAGACAAGAAATCCGACCCGGTCATCAAGACGGTGAAGTCTGTCGGCATGATTGCAGGAGGAACAGGTATGTGGAACCCGCCACACATTGAGTCCCTGGATGTCGCGGGTCATGGGTCAGGGTCGGGGCAGGGAGTGAGGCAGAGATTATAAGCCACTATGAGCTGGCGAGTCAGGACCAGGCCCAGTCATCCTGACATCTCTCCCCAGGCGCCTGGTCCTGGGCCTGTGTACTCAGCAGGTGCTCACTCAGCGCATGGGGGCGGCTGTTTTGCAGGCATCACCCCAATGCTGCAGGTGATCCGTGCCATCTTGAAGGACCCGGATGACCACACCGTATGCCACCTGCTCTTTGCCAACCAGGTCAGTGGGCAGACCCCACAGGGCTAATGGCTTCAGCCCAGAGGTGCCAAGGGCCTGGCACAGTACCTTTCCAAGTCTCCACGTGGCTGTACTGAGGCACTTGGGACGCTGGGATGTGAGGGGTGTTCTGGCCCAGGCGGCCTCCGCAGCAGGGGTGGGCTGGAGTCTCAGTCTCCTCAGTGCCTGGAGTGTCTGACCAGAGTGGGGTGCTTGGTGGTGGGAGCACCTGGAGCACCCTCATGCTCCCTGAGGTTCCCCCCTGCCTGCGCCCCCCACAAGCAGAGTTTGGAACCCACCAGGGAAGTGGGAAGGATGCTGCCCGGGCTTGGGCCGCCCTGAGGTGGAAGGGCTGTTGTACAGATGAGCAGCTGAGAGCAGATGGCGTCTGCACGGGTCTCTGAGCTGGCGGATATGTGGCAGGGCCTGGACCCTGGTCTCTGGCTCCTGCATTCACAACCTCTTCCCCACGCCTGCTGCCCGCCTGCCCAGGCCTGCTGTGTGGCCTTGGGCTCATCCCTTCCCTCTCTGGGCCTGGCTTGTCATCTGTAGAAGGACCCGATGAAGTGAGGGCATCGCCTGGGCCTTTCCAGGGTCAGTGTTCCGTGACTGTGAACATGTGGATTCATAAAGTAACACCCCATTTCAGGGAGGCCAAAATGAGACCGCAGTGGTGTGGGGCCATGCCCAGACCCCCTGCACCTCTCAGATGTGGTTCAGTCAGCTGTCTCCAGGATTCGTCTGCCTGAGCTCCGCTTTGTTCACACGTGAGGAAACCGAGCCCAGGGTTGGGGGCATTGCCTGAGGTCCTTGGACATGGCCCGCCCCTAGATAAGGCTCCAGTAGGGGAGAGATAAGGCTTGTGGACGGGAGAGGCCCTCTTCCCTCCCCCGCCCCCACACAGTGCAGGAAGCTGCCCAAGGCCAGCCGAGGTGGGCGTGACCAGCTCCAGGGGTGGGAAGAAAGCCAGAAATTCCAAGCTGACTGAGGGAGGCTGGCTGGGCGGGCAGCGGGCAGCCTTGGTGGTGTGCGCTCAGGTGTCATGGAGACATCAGGACTTCTCCCACCTGTACAGGTCACAGTCGGACCTGTTGGCCTGTTAACCAGGGTAGTGGGATCGCCCACCACCATCAGGGAGAGGCCGTGACCACCCATGTCTCACAGGAGAAACCAGGACCAGGGCCCCAGATGCCTCGTCTAGGGCTCCATCCCCATTGCCAGGCCAGCGTCTGGCACATGTGCCTATGAGGGGCTGACTTACCTGACTGCGCCCCTCGGACCCGTGCCCGGCGACCAGCATGCTTGTGTGGATGGGGGTGGGGGCTGGGTGTGTGGTAGCTCCTTCTGGGCCAGGCGGCAGCGAGAGGGGACACAGGAGTGGGAAGGGCCCCAGACCTGCCGGCAGCCCCACTCCCCCTCCTACCAGGGTCTGGAAGGCGAGACCTCAGTGTGGGCAGTCTGCTCCAGCAGGCTCTGGAATCCAGCTCCTGGAGCACTGCTGACTCTGGAGTCCTTGAGGTAGGGTGTGGCAGCAGAGGGAGCTGGCAGGCTCCAGTCACTGCTCCTGGGTGACAGCCACTGTGAGGTGGGGCCTCGTCACGAGCTCATAGAAGCTCCTGCTTCCTTCGTGGTGTTGCGTTGCTGTTTGGTGAGCGCTGTCGGTGAGGAGTAGGGGTTGAGCATTGGGGTAGTGAGCAGCTGGCTTCCTGGGCCTGAGGTTTTCTGTTGGGAGGAGGCCCCAGCTCTCGTCCATGGCCACCAGACGCCTTGTAGCTAGGTCGCGTGTGTGTGTGGCCTCATGTGGCACATCCCCTTGAGTTACTTCTCTGATCCCCCCAGGCCTGGAGTGAGGATGGGAGAGGCAGCGGAGGGGGGAAGGGGCTCTCCTGGGAGTTCTCCAGAGGTGGGGTCAGCACTATGGGGTTCCCAGTTTCCAGGACCCGGGCAGGGGCCAGGGAATTGACGGTGTTACCTATCCTGGAGGCTCAGCGGGCATTGCTCAGGGCCTGGCGGGCTCTCCTGGGAGGAGCCACGGGCAGCGTGGGATCCCCGTGGCCCCTTGGCCAGTGTGGACGCTTCCTCCCGCTGGGAAGAGCAGGGCTGGGAGGGGGCCTGGATACTGCCCCCGTCCATTACCAGTCTTTCTGCAGCCTAGCACAAGACAGTGGTCAGCACAGTGGTGACAGCCGCTGTCCCCTAGCAACCACGGTGCGCCAGGCCCTGTGGGCACCTCATGACCCAGCCGCACAGCAACCCTGCAGTGTAGCTACGTTTTATGAGAAGCTCAGGTCCAGAGAGGGAATGTGGCTGCCCAGGTCACACAGCCCGTGGCACAGGCCAGACAGGACCTTCCTCGGGAGGACGGAGGCCCTGCCTGTCCCAGGCCTGCTGGCCTTGCCCACCAGGACCTGTTTCCTCCAGACAGAATGGTGGGTGGTCCGTTCCTGTCTCCTGCTTCTCTTTCTCCAGTGTTTCTCAGACATTGTGGCCTCAGGACCCTCTTTTTATACTATAAAAAAAGTATTGAGGACCCCAAAGAGCTTTTGTCTTTGTGGGTTATAACTATCGATATTTATCACATTAGGAATTAAAAGTGAGATACTTTGAAGATATCTGTTCATTTAAAAATGACACGAATAAACCTACTACGTATAAATAATAAACAGCGTAATTGTATGAAGAGCAGCCGCAGTTTGGAAAGCATTGCTTCGGTTGGCAGTTCTGTAAACCTGTGTAGCATCTGGCTTCTGTGCCTCTGTTCAGTCTGTGCGAAGTCACAGGTCACGGCGTCTCCAGGTCGGCCCATGGTATACGCATGCGTGAATGAGAGTGGAGATGCAAATAACATCTTAGTGATGGTGTCGGATCGGTTCTGACCTCATGGACCCTCTGAAGGGTCTTAGGGACCCCAGGTGCCCAGGCCGCACTCTGAGAACTGCTGCTGTACTCCCGTCGGGTCATCGAGTCCCCCTCCTTCCTCGGCGTCCCCCCGCTTCGTTGGCATCCCCCTCTTCCTCGGCGTCCCCTTCCTTCCTTGGCATCTGCCTCCTTCCTCAGCATCTGCTTCCTTCCTCAGGGTCCCCCCTCCTTCCTCAGCATCCCCCCTCCTTCCTCAGCATCCCCCCTCCTTTCTCGGCGTCCCCCCTCCTTCCTCAGCATCGCCCTTCCTTCCTCAGCATCCCCCCTCCTTCCTCAGCATCCCCTCTCCTTTCTCAGCGTCCCCCCTCCTTCCTCAGCATCCCCCCTCCTTTCTCGGCATCCCCCCTCCTTCCTCGGCATTGCCCTTCCTTCCTCAGCATCCTCTCTCCTTTCTCAGCGTCTCCCCTCCTTCCTCGGCATCGCCCCTCCTTCCTCAGCATCCTCCCTCCTTTCTTAGCATCCCCCCCCTTTCTCGGCATCCCCCCTCCTTCCTCAGCATCGCCCTTCCTTCCTCAGCATCCTC
>NW_004444005.1:4348701-4422632 GCF_000243295.1 Trichechus manatus latirostris | reverse complement strand
CATCCCCCTTCCTTCCTCAACATCCTCCCTCCTTTCTCAGCATCCCCCCTCCTTGCTCAGCATCCTCCCTCCTTTCTCAGCGTCCCCCCTCCTTCCTCAGTGTCGCCCTTCCTTCCTCGGCATCCTCCCTCCTTTCTCAGCGTCCCCCCTCCTTCCTCAGCATCCCCCCGCCTTCCACAGCATCCCCCCTCCTTTCTTGGTGTCCCCCTCCTTCCTCAGCATCGCCCCTCCTTCCTCAGCATCCCCCCTCCTTCCTCAGCATCCCCCTTCTTCCTCAATGCCTGGCTTTGAGCTGGGGCCATCCACACTTGGGGTCATAGTCCCTCCCCAAGGTCCACCCTTAAACCTCAGTGCGTTCCTATATGTCCCAATAAGAAGGCACTCCAGTTCCTCATCTTCCATATGGGGTGACAGTGGTGTCCTCCTCACAGGACAGTTGTGAGGATTCGAACGGCGAGGCATGCTTGGCCTTGGATAGGCGACTTAGTATTTCAGAGGTGTCAGTTCTTCCTAAAATGACCAGGACGACCACTGGGGAAGAGGCAGCATTGAGGACGGGCATCCTGGAGTCGGGGGAGGTGAAGGGGCTTTGCACATGACGTCTGCCTGAAGGAAACAAGACTCTTCAGAAGGGCGTTAAACCCATTGCTGTCGAGTTGATTCCGACTTATAGCGACCCTGTAGAACAGAGCAGAACTGCCCCATAAGGTTTCCAAGGAGCTTCTGTTGGATCCAAACTGCTAACCTTTTGGTTAGCAGTCAAGCTCTTAACCACTGCACCACCAGGGCTCCAGAAGGTCGTTAGGGAAGCTTAAATAACAGTGAGACAGCCCATGTTCTTGGACACCAAACACACTGCCATCGAGTCACCGTCAACTCATGGCAACCCCATGTGTGCAGAGTAGAACTGTGTTCCATAGGGTTTTCAGTGGCTGACTTTTCAGAAGTAGATCACCAGGCCTTTCTTCCCAGGTGCTTCTGGGTGGACTCAAACCTCCAACCTTTTAGTTAGCAGCCAAACGTGTTAACTGTTTGCATCACCCAGGGACTCCTGTTCTTGGACAGGGAAACTCGATCTTCTAAGGGGGTCAGTTCTTTCTAAACTAATAATCAAGTTCCCGGTGAGATTATTTTCCCCTTTACTAAGACAAAATGATGCAAAATGATCTAGAAGACCCAGTATACATGTACGGCCAAGAAGGCTTTGAAAGAGTGATAAGAAAGAACTAACCACACTAGATGTTAAAATACGTGGAAAAGCGTCAGCAATGAAAACAGCACGGTTCTAGGGCCTCACATTAGAGCTGGGCTTACCGGACTGACCGTGCTCCTGGGAAACGCAGCAGAAAGTCTAGAATGCACTGGAACGGACTAGAACATGTGGCCATTTACATATACACTTAAATTAATTACAGTTAAATAAAATTTAAAATTCACTTCCTCTGTCTCACCAGCCGCATTTCAGGTGCTCCATAGCCCTCTGTGGTACCGTATGGCACAGAGCAGACGTGGAACATTTCCATCGTCACTGAAAGGTCCATTGAACAGCAGTGGCCTAGAAACAGACCCAGGTGTATACGAGACTCAGCATACGATACAGGTGGCACTTCGGACCTCAGGAGAGAGGCTGGGGAAGGGGTGTTGGTTAGTTGCTATACGTTTGGAAAAAACTAAGGAGAGCTCTACTTTACCTTTAATAAAATAAAGTTTAGATAGGTTAGAGATCTACGTGTTAAAAAAAAAAATGAAGCTGTAAGCTGAAGTTTAGGGCTTGTGATATACAGTCTAATACCCCTTTCTGTACTTTTGAACTGAAAGTGGCTGATAAAATAGTTTGCGATATTGTCCCTCCCAATTTTGGATCAAAGCCGAGAAGGTGGTAAACTTTGGAAGATAGGGTATGTTCTCTTGTGAAATAATTCAGTCAGTTCCTCTTGATATCAGTAGGAAGATAGACATGAAGTGTTTATAGAAACAACGTATATCCCAAATGTATATTTGAATCTGTGAATGTGCATTTCTATCAGAAATGCCTTCATTAAAAAAAATGAAGCTGTAAGAGAGTAAGTGGGATTTTTATAATGAGTGTTAATGAATGAATGAGGACAGTTAGCCTAATTAAGACACAAAAGGAGAACCCGTAGAGAAAAAGACTGATAAATTCAACCAATTAAAAATTAAAAGTTTTTTTTTTGGAAAAAACCAAAGCACTATAAATAAGATGGAAAGATAAGTAACTGGGAAAAATATATAATGCATATTACCAATAAAAATTAATATCCTTAATGTAAAGAGTTTTTCCAAATTAATAAAAGACATGAGTACGTTAGTGAGCACGGAAGTTTTCAACATTTTAATAATTAAAAATGCAAATTAAAACGTAAGTGAGATATACTGCCCATCAGTCTGATTGGCAAAGATTGAATGAATCATGCCCAGCGTTGGCAAAGATGTAGGAAGCTGGACACAACCAGATGTGCTGCTGGGGGCAGAGTTAGCGTAACCTTTCTGTGGAATAACTTGGCCTCATGCATCGAATGCCTTAACAGTGCGGGTCTTTCTGACCCTGAAACCTCACTTCCTCAAATTTATCCCAAGGAATTGGTAGGGCAGTGAAGATGTCCAAAGAGGCGGTGTTTGTAAAGGAGGAAGTTTGGAACCATCTAAACATCCTTCCCCTGGGACCTGGTTACAGGCTGGTCGTTGGCCCAGAGGAGCTGGGCCACTGGTCACAAGGGTGTTGGAGCTTTGAGGCTGCTGACCCTTGATGGGGCTGGGGGTGACCTTACCCAAGAACAGCAGGTAGCAAGGTGACCCATGGCCTGATCTCATTTTATTAAAAAGAAAGTAAATAATATATAGTTAATAGAAAAAAATGCATAAAAGATACGCACGAAAATCGGGGCAGTCATTATCTCTGAGGGTTTTGGGTGATTTTTCTTTTCTTCCATGTTTTCTGCATCTTTTACCTTGAGCTTGTCTGGTCACCCTGTCAGGCAGAGGGGGGGCCCTCAGCGTCCCCATGGGAACCAGGCAATGTGATCTACCCCCTGCCTTGGGCACACAGAGCCTGTGCCTCCTCCTCCTGCTGTGTCATGCAGAAGGGCTCTGACCTGGGCCTCCCGGGGTTACTGTGAGGACGAGGAGACAGCGTGGGCAGTTTTAGTCCCTCCTGTGGCCAGGGCAGCGGCCAGCACACAGCAGGTGCTCAGGAAATACCAATCGCTGTGGCTTTCAAAGCTCCCTGTTGTTTTCCTGCCCACAGCGACCCATTGGGATTGCGGCCACCTGGTTAGCCCTCTTGCTGAGCGTACCAGGCACCTCTGGTCATGTGTGGGTGAGCCCTGCTCCCACGCTGCGGAGGGGAGAGGACGCATCTCCCGCTCTGCTCCCGGGGGAGGGTCCACCCGCCTTTCACCCAGCCCTGGGAGCTCAGTGGCACTTGTTAGCGTGTGACCCTTTCTGGTTGACAGAGCTCTTTGGCCCCCAGTTTCCTAACGGTCCCATGAAATCAGACATGCCGCACGTTGGCCTGAGTGACCTGCAGACACAGGAGCAGCAGCCTGGGGTCAGACATGGAAATGGGTGGCCGGGTCATGGAGGAGATGACACCAGGCTGAACTCTAGGACCCTGAGGGGCGGCCAGGTGAGGAAGGTGCCAGAAGGCTATAGGCCAAGCAGAGGCATCTGGCTGGGCAAGGCTGTGGGGATGGCAGGGGGCAGAGGTAATTCACGGAGAGGTGTCTCTGTTTCCTAATTGTGGAAGTACAACCCGAGACACAAAAACGTAAAATGACTTGCCCAAGGTCCCAGAAGAGCCCGGTGGCAGACCCTCATCCTATTAACCAAACCATTCATCATCTTAAGTTTTATAACCACCCTCTAGGAATAACCAGGAGTCCCTGGTGGCACAGATGGTTAAGCACTCGGCTACTAGCCAAAAGGTTGGCGGTTCGAACCCACCCAGAGGCGCCTCCGAAGACAGGCCTGGCGATCTGCTTCCAAAAGGTCACGGCCTTGAAAACCCTACGGAGCAGTTCTCCTCTCCACACACGGGGTTGCCGTGTGTCGAAATTGACTTGATGGCACCCAGCAACAACAGGAGTGACCGCGGTCAACGTTGGGGCGTGCTTCCAGTCTTTTTCTCTGCATTCTGTAGTTGAGCTCACCTGTGTTCAGTTTTTCTCTTTGCTTTTTCCAGTCTGCATCATATTGTGCAGATTTCCCCGTAACATTAACAAGAGTTTGCAAACTTAATTTGTAACAACTGCACGGTCGCTGGACATACCACCTCTTAGCCTCCATGTGGGACATGAAGGGGCTCTTTTCCCCCTTTTGGGGCCATTATAGACAATGTCGCAGTGAACGCCTTCTACTGGAGCTTCATCAGCTCCTTAGGCGAGAGGAAAATGGCGCGTGCGTGTTTTCAGGACCCTGGGTGAGCTTCGCCAGACTGCTTTCCTGGCAGCTCTGCCCAGTGTGTGGCCCCATTGGATGTGTCTCCGTTGAGCATCTCCAGGGCTGGCCCTGCCTCCCACGCCCCTGACCCCTTGGCCTTGTCCTCCTACAGACCGAGAAGGACATCCTGCTACGGTCTGAGCTGGAGGAACTGAGGAACGAACACTCCACTCGCTTCAAGCTCTGGTTCACAGTGGACCGAGCCCCAGAAGGTGAGTGAGGGGAACCCCAGGTGGGGAGAGGAGGGGTCGGGTGGGAGGCACTGGCATCAGCTCACCTGTGCTGAGCCCTTCCCGGTGTTGAGCCTTCTGCTTCCATGGTCTCATTCGGGGCCCACCACGCTGTCTCCTGCTGCTGGGTCTCTGCCACCATTTCTCAAGCTCTCTCTTTCTCTCTCTGTCTCCTGGTTCCAGGAGCTTCTCAACGTAGGGATCCTGGTTCCAAAGGACATGCTGGCTCCTGGTTGTTCTTCCTTGATGGTGGTGGGATCTCTCTCCCACCCCTGGGATGGCTCATTTCAAACCCAGTGGAATGGCACAACTGACCAATCCCTTTGGTGGGCCACAATTCCCGTCACATGGTCCCGCCCAACCACTTGGGTGGGAGTTACAAGACCGCACAAAAGTGATCCATCACACCGCAGCTGGGCAGATGTGACTAACATCCTCATTCTGCCCGTCCAGTGGGTTGAGCTCTTTGCTGAGGTCACATGGTGAGTTTGTGGCAGGGCTTCGAACCAGTTCTTCCCGGGTCAGCCACGGCCAAGGAAGTGACACTGGAACAGACCTGAATTTTTAGAAGTTGGGTGAACCAGAACAGTAACTGGAATGGGAAAAATTATGGGTTGAAGCCCTGCTAGAAACTTAATCTGTCTCTTAAAAAACAAGGGCAGGCAGGAGAAAAATTGTAGAACCAAAAATCAAATTCACAAAAGAGACCAGACTTTACTGGTCTGACAGAGACTGAAGGAACCTCCAAGACTATGGCCTTACGACACCAGAAAAGAAGAAAACAAAGGCAGCATATGTGTTGCATAGCAACCAAGTCTCTTGCCCGTAGGATTTTGCACATTACCCTGCTCTAAGATGGTAGTGGCTGACCATGCAGCTTTGAATATGTGTCACTCTCTGCAGTCCTGCTAATAATCCCATCCCACACATCAGGCTCCTGAAAGGGTTCACTACGTTTCTTCTGGGTCTCCCATTCCAGGGCTTCAACCTGTAAATTCTTCCTGTTCTACTTACCGTTCCAGATCACTTGAATTGTAAAAAATTGGGTCTGTTCCAGTTTTGCTTCATTGGCCGTGGCTGAACCGATTTGAACCGGTTCAAAGCCCTGGTTTGTGGAGAAGCCAAGACCACGCATGGGTCAGCAAACTTAAAACGAGGGTGTCCTCTGAGAGTTAAACCATCCTTCATTCTCCTCTGCTTTAGGTAGAGATGTGGGTACAAGGAATATCTTAATTTCTTCTTTGCTGTAAGTCAAGCAGCAGTTCAGGCTTCCTGCTGGGTGACGCAAGTGATGTTTGGCTTTGGGTCAGGAGACTCCTGTAGGGAGTGGTGGGGAATGTGGTGGATTGGGGAGCGTCTGCCCTGGTGCGAGGGGGCAGCCCCTCTCAGCTGCAGGTAGTCCTGTTGTGCAGGATTTTTCAAGAAAAGCTGGGAGCCTGGATTTTCATGGGAAAATTTTAAATGTTGGAAACTGGAAATTTCAAAGCACCCTGTGGCCCCATGGGCACCAGCCTGTGATCTGCTGGTCACGCCCTGCTACGCCTGCCCTCACCCCACCAGCAGTTCCCCCAGAACCCATTTGCAGTGGGGTACACACCATTGCTCCCCTGCGGGCTCTGTCCACACCACACTCTACTGTCCCAGGAAAATGAGTTTGTGGGCTCTAGGGGCTGACTCCTATCTTGGGAGCTGGGTGATCTGGGCCTGTCCCTGAGAGAGGAGCTGCCCTCTGCACTGACCAGATCAGGGTCTGGGCCTCCGTGGACTGGACAGCTGCGTCCCCTGGCCTCTGGCCAGACTGGCCGTGCTGGACCAGCCATCCGACCTCACAGGCCCCCTGCTCTGATCCCCTGCTTTGTGTGCTCATGAAGCCAACCCGGCCACGGGGAGCAGACGTTCTAGTCAAGGCAGCGAGCAGACAGGAAGCAGCTTAGTAAATCAGAGAGCGTGGGAGCAGGTGGTTAGAGCTGCGTATGGGATACGGAGCTGGGGTTGCGGCAGGAGGGGGCCCCGGCTCATGGTCGGAGCTGCTGTTTTTCTTCTAGTAAAGAAAGGAACCCTGATCTTGTAGCCACGTCTGGATCAGAAAGGGAAATGAGATATGGTTAAGTCCGCTCTGATTGCACTTTTTAGGAGTGTGGTTGGGTGTGACCTTGAACCATGATGAGAATGTCCTGTCGGGGGCCTGAGGGCCTCTTCCCTCGCAGGTTGCCAGTGCAAGGCCCTGGCCAAGCAGGAGGGGGACCGACACTGACCCCTGGTGGTGGCACGGGCACCGAAGTGCCGTCTTCTGCAGACAGTTTTCCTGGTAGTGACAGGCCAGTGAGAGGTGGACAGGTCTGCTGGCATTTTGTGCTTCCATTCATTGCTTCCCTGGCCTACCAGTCAAGAGTAGTCAAGGTATCGCTATAGCTTTAGGGACAAGCGGAAATTCTAGGCCCGAGAAAGGAAATGGTAACAGACCAGCAAAGGAACGGGGGTGGGGGTGGGGGTGGGGAGGAATGCGTGGCAAAGGCAGCCAACCCACATCTCCCCACAAAGCTACTTTAGTACGTGTGTAAAAACAAATACAATCTCTAACAGACATTCCTTGTAAAATTGAGGTGTCTCATGTGCCCGCCCATTTCATTCATTAGCAAATGCGATCCAGTCCCGTACAGATTTTTACAAAGTACATTCAGTTCTGTTAATCCACTTGAAAAGGCCTGTGCCCTGCCTTGTTCCTTCCAGAAGGGATTTCGGGCGGCTTACGAAGACTCGTCCGGTGAGTCAGAGTAGTGTAATTGGAAAGTGAGAGTGGAAGAAAAACAAGGGCAGGGCCGTCAAGTGGAACCAGGAATGCTTTTTGTACAAAAACATGGACTGTGATGCACACTTGCCAGTAGGGGCCATGCATATTTCTTTGAGCTTCCCAACAGCCAAGGTGAGAAGGGAGATACGGCATTACTTAGCTCACAGTGTCTGTGAAATAAAGAGTTTGCTCAGCACAGCAAACTCATCCTGGTCCTGAGGTCACCTGGAAGCGTCTCAGCCTGCCCCATCCCTGGGGCCTATCACACCCCGGTGGACAAGGTGCGATAAAGTGAGTATTGCCCATCTAGGCAAGGGCTTTGGTGTCAGCCAGCTCCCTCCTCGCCGTGGGCTTCTGTAGTGTCAGGGGCTTTTAGGGTTGGAAAGAACGGACAAGCCAGAGAGTCCTGGTGCTCAGAGTGGGAGGGACTCGAGGGGGCAGGAACCCAGAGGGCTTGGGTATCTTTCACAGGAACCCTCAGGCAGGCAGGCGTCAGTAACCCACGGCCTCCGTTTTTGCTCCTCCCACCTCTTCCAGCTACTCCCTGCACTCCCGCGTTGCCCTGCTCCTGCCTCTGGACCCCTGCCTTCTGCCTCTCTCTGACCTCCCTTGTTGTACCGCTAGGGCGAAGCGAGAGGATCTGGCGGGTCAGTCATCCTGACCATTGGGGAGAGCTCAAAGGCCGACAGGGTCAGGCCCCCAGTGTGGGCAGGAGGAGGCAGTGGCGTGGCTCCTCAGAGGGGAGGGACTGTGTGTATGGCAGGCGGTGGGCGTTTGGCATGTCTGTCATCCGTCCGGGCTAAGCCATCCATCCGGGCTGAGCTGCTTGGTGCAAGGTGACCTGAGAAGCACATGGCCACGTGGCCTGGCATGTGTTTTAGTCCCTGGGTATTGCTTCTCCCAGCTGAACACTGAAGGGCCACAAAGGACGATTTCCCCTGGCAAGCCTTCTCAGAAATTACTTGAATCCTCTGGGCTGAGATGAAAGTCCCCCCGCTCCCCGTTCCGTGGCCTGAGTCTTTAGGTGTGATGACTTATAAGGCCTGTGGAAGCTGAGTGCCCAGGCTGGGCACTGGCGAGGCCCCTGGGACTGAGTTCACATCCCAGCCCTGTCATGTGACTCTGGACAACTCAGTTCTGGCCCTCTCCGGGCCTCCGTTTCCTCCTCTGAAATGGGGTCAATAGCCCCTGCCCTGCCCGCCCACAGGCTGGTTCTGACGCCTCCTGAGAGGCCAAATGGAAGCAGAAGGCTTTGCAGACCACAGAGGCCACAGAGCCTGAAGCCGCAGGCTTGATGGGTGAGCGGGCTGGGGGCAGGGGGTGGTGGACAGGTGGGCACACGGCCACATGGGCTCCCCTGGTCTCTCGCCCACAGCATGGGACTATAGCCAGGGCTTCGTGAACGAGGAGATGATCCGCGACCACCTTCCGCCGCCGGAGGAGGAGCCGCTGGTGCTGATGTGTGGCCCCCCGCCCATGATCCAGTATGCCTGCCTACCCAACCTGGACTGCGTGGGCCACCCCAAGGAGCGCTGCTTTGCCTTCTGATTGGGGGGGGGTGTGCCCACCGCCTGCCCACGCACTCACCACGCACCTGTCCTCGCCCACCCCTCCGCGCCATTGTTCTTTAACGTCCCCCCGCCCCAGATCTGTCCACATCTACACTGGGGCCTGGGTTCAGTCTGGCCTGCCCGTGCTCTGGGTGGCCACCTGCTGGGCTGGCCCCCGGGGTGCCCCATTGGGAGCAGGGTCCTGGTTTGGGTGGGTGCCTTTCCAGCCCTTACACACACGCGCACACGTGCACACGTGCACACGTGCACACACGCACACGCACACACTACAGGGCCGAGGCTGCCAGCACCAGTCTCCTGCACATCCAGCACTGGACCAGAGTCTGGAAAGAAAGGTAGATGGACGGGCAGCCTAGGACTGCAGGGGTCAGAGGCCGCCTCAGCCGCATCCTGGTGACCCTTGTCTGCCACCCCTTACTGCCAGCCTCAGGGCCCCGGGGAGCCGGGCCTGTGCCGGACCACGGCTAGGCCTGGGACCCGATGCTGCATGAGAGAGGTGACGCCAGAAAGCCCTGGTGGGGGGTGGGGGCCGCGGGGGCTGAGAGGGGGCCTCTGCCTCCCAGCCAGGGCCCAGGTAGGCCCTGACCAGCTGGGAGCTCAGCTATCCTCGGAGCTGCAGAGGGTGCTGGCCAAGGGCCCCCCAGGCTGGCAGGATCCCCAGCACACCTACATTTGGCTGCCTTGGGGGTTCTGAGCTCTCAGCTCGATTGCTTTAGGTGCCTGGCTTCCCAGCCAGGGCCGCCAGCCCGATGGTGGGGCTAAGACGTTTATTTATTCCTCTGTCCCAAACTCTCCTCCTCCTCCTGCCCTCGCCCTGGCTTAGGGGAGACTTTGAGCAGTGCCTCTTGTCCGAGAGACGTACAAATACTCGGTGGCCGCCACGTTGCCTTCAGACAACAGCTGTGTTAGCCTCTTGCATATCGGCTTTTCAGAGTCATTTATGAGCAGAAAAAAATCGAAGTAAAATTTAGCTAATGTTAACCTGCAGCTGTGTGTGGTCTGCATTGGGGTGGGAGGGGTGTGGAAGAGGCTGCACAGGGCTCAGCATCCAAAAAACAAACCCGCCATCCAGAGGCAATGCTCTGCCGTTCCACTGAAAACGCGGTCTACCGTGTGGCTGCCGATCTTCCCCGCATCGCTGACCAGAAGCCCGGGTGGATCACGACGGATTATTTAGCAAATCCCCTGTCGTTGGCCATTTAGGCTGTTTCCAGTTGCGGGTTTTATAAAGAGTGTGGAGACAGCCCCTCCATCTTTACCCTCCTCTCAGATGATTCTTATAGGATGGGTTCCTGGAACATGAGGATTGGGGCTAGGGTATGGGCCTGGGAGTTGGGCTTTCACACCTTCCCTTCTTGCCCTGTGTCTTAGTTATCTAACGTTGCTATAACCGAAATACTGCAAGTGGGTGGCTTTAACAAAGAGAAATTTATTCTTTCACAGTCTAGAAGGCTGAAGTCTGAATTCAGAGTGCCACCTCCAGGGGAAGGCTTTCTCTTTCTATTGGCCCTGGGCTCCTTGTCATCAATCTTCCCCTGGTCAAGGAGCTTCTCAGCGCAGGGACCCCGGGTCCAAAGGACACGTTATGCTCCCAGTGCTTCTTTCTTGGTAGTATGAGGTCCCCATGTCCCTCTGCTCACTTCCGTTTGATATCTCAAAAGAGAATGACTTAAAACACAACCTAATCTTGTAGATTGAGTTCCGCCTCGTTAACATAACTGCCACTAATCTCACCTCGTTAACATCATAGAGGCAGGATTTACAACACACAGGAAAATCACACCAGATGACAAAATCACACAATACTGGGAATCATGGCCAGCCACACTGACACACATTTTTGGGTGACACAGTTCAGTCCATAACACCCTGCCTTATTCAGATCATCTCAGCTGTGTTAAAAGAAGACCCCAGATCCATCTTTCGACAGCTCCGTGTGCCCCCCGTGTTTTTTCTCTTGGCTTTCTCTGGGCAGCCCTGGGAGAGGAAGGACAAGCCATTAGCCTCATTTTCCACTGGGCAGACTGAGGCTCCGGGCAGTGAATGGCTTTCCAGTCTTGGATGGGCCTGAGGTAGGCAAGGAGCCCTGGTGGCACAGTGGTTAAGCGTTCAGCTGCTAACCAAAAGGTCAGCAGTTGGAATCCCAGCACTCCTTGGAAACCCTGTGGGGCAGTTCGGCTCTGTCCTATAGGGTCGCTATGAGTCGGGATCAACTTGACGGCAGCAGGTACAGGAGGTAGGCAGGTGTCACTCTGCCCTGTGGAAGGCTCCAAGGGGGGAAGCAAGTTGACTCGTTCCCTCGTTCATTCTCATACGTACTGTTCCAAGAGCTGGGGACTTGGCCGGGGACTCTCCAGACACAGCCTCCTGGCTCCGTGGCACTGGCGTTCTAGTGGGAAAGACGCTAGATCAGTAACATGATGTCATTCATGTGGTGGTAAATGCCAAGGTGGAAATGACAGACGAGTGATGAGACAGTGCAGGAGTGAGGGCTGCTCTTAAAATTGGGCAGCAGGAGAGCCCTCTCTGCAGAGATCACAGAGGGAAGGCACTGGCCCCGCTGGGGTAAAGCAGTGGGAACAGCCAGTGCAAAGGCCCTGAGGTTGGAACAAGCTTGTAGAACAAACTGTTCCAGAAACATCAAAGAAGGCTGGTGGTTGGGGGAGACAGTGGCGATGAGGCTGGAGAGGGAGACTGGCACTTCAGCAAGTGCAAAGGCCCTGGGGCAGGGACTCACTGGCTGGCCCAAGGAACATGGTGAAGGCCAGTGTGGCTGGAGAGGATGGAGGAGGTTCACAGGAAGGAAAGCCTGAGGCCAAGCCTCAGGGGTGGGGAGCCCCTCATTGCTCTCACCCTTCACACTCATCTCAGCCTCCACTGCATAAGGGGGCAAGGCTGGGGATCCTCAGTGGGTGGAGAAAGGACTCAGTTTGGGAGCCCCAGACCCTCAGGGGCCCTTCCCCACACCTACTGTGTGCTGGGGACTGTGCTGAGCCCTTGGCACACGTTAGGCCTGTTCCTCATTCCTGTCCCCATCTGAGGAGAAGGCAGAGGCCTGAGGGTCAGGATTTGAACGCAGACTTGCCTGAGTCCACATGCAGCTGTCTCCTGGAGCTGGGAAGACAGAGATGGATCGGACCTGGTCCCAACTCTCTCCCCTGGCCTCAGGTTTTCCACCCGTGAAGCGAGGGGATGAACTAGCTCAGTGCTTCGCCACCCTTTCAGACTGCCATCCTTTTAAAACAATTACTCATAGCATTCCCTTTACTCTGCTGCAGCAAGTTCACAGGTAATATCACCTGCCTAGACACTGAATGTTTTCACAGGCCAGTGAGAGGGCATTTTGCTACGTAAAGCCCCAACTGTAACAGAAAACAGCAAGAGAGGAATTTGTAATAAAGTGATACATTTTTCAACATGTAAATACGGGGCCCAAATCCCCCCAGGGGTGGGGAGGCCAGGGCCAGGGATCAGGGACATGGTTTTCCGAGATGGTAAATTTCCTCACAAAGTTGGACCGAATTCCCTCGGCTTAAAGCGCAGCTGCATTCCTGGAAATTCAATGTATGTTCACACCAGGCAGGAAGGAATGGAGTGAGACCCAGGTCAGATAGCCACAAACAGGCCTCTCCCCTCCGGGAATGTGCAGGTCGCTGGAAGGGCTGGCTAGGCCCTACCTCCATATGCCTGTGACCCCTAACTGTGGGACAACTAAATCCACCCCCACAAATCTCCAAACCACAGCCTGTGGGGGGAGAGGACAGCCCTGTAACAAGCCCAGAGCTAGATGACCTCAAGAAGCTTATGACCCTATTGTGCTAGCATTAAAGAC
The DNA here is from genome assembly GCF_000243295.1 of Trichechus manatus latirostris. Taxonomy (NCBI): domain Eukaryota; kingdom Metazoa; phylum Chordata; class Mammalia; order Sirenia; family Trichechidae; genus Trichechus; species Trichechus manatus. Next base: position 4,409,750 of record NW_004444005.1, on the reverse strand, counting down.
TTCCGTGACTTTTTAAATGTTTAACTTTGTGTGTGTGTGTTTGGTGTTAAATTTTCCGGTCCTCTGTCCCCTTCCTGGTTTCTCTGAATCTGCTCCCCCAAGTCCAGCTGGCCCCAGGGCTGAGGCAGGACCTGAGGGTTCTTCTCAAGAGGTGCAAACCCTCACTCAGCACCACCCTCCTGCAAAGACCTTCTGCACATTCCTCTTAGCCGCCCTGGATGAGAGGTCCGCGTTTACAGGTGAAGCAACGAGGTCCAGAGCCACCTTGCACGGGGTGGGACCTGGATTCGCTGCTTCTGTCTGGGACCCAGTCCCAGACCCTTCTAGCTTTACCAGCTCTTGCCCCATTCTTCCACCGAGCTTCTGATGCCAGATTTTTAACTGTGATGTTCTGTGAAGACCACATAACTCTACTGCATCGTTGGACTTACTAATAAACAGCATTTTTAATTATTAATTCAACAAATCTTTATTGAGTGCCTTCCTCCTGGTAGGCTCTGTGCTGGGCGCTGGGGCTGCATCAATGAAAAAGCCATTCCATGTATGGATCCCATTAATGAATTAACCCATTTAACCCTCCCAACACCTATCAGGCAGGTACTGTTATTCCCTCATTTTACAGATCAGGCAGAGGCACAGCGGGGAAGCGATGTGGTTGTGTAAACCACGATGCTAAGTGTGGGCTGTGGGAAGTGAGCCAGGCAGACTTTCAGCTCTCACCCTCTGGAGCACTAGGGTATAAAGCCACAAAGTGAGCACTTCTTCACGGATTGAGTGCCTACTGTGTACAGCACATACACAGTAGGTGCGCTGTAAGTACGGATTATTTTGTCAATTACAAAACGGGTGGTTGCTATTTTACTTGGTTGACAGTTGGAGGAACAGTTTCAGCGAGCTGGTTTAAGATCGCATAACTTTCAGGATGAACCATATGAAGATCAAAAAAGTATTGGGTTACATAGGTCACAAATACCCACTACAGTATTGGCCACAATTGTATACATTATATACCGTAATAACGGACTTTCATGGTTAGAGACCGATAAAAAACAAGTTCAAGGGTGGTCTTCGAACTTTAAAAAACACCAGATTTAGACTGCGCGACGAGAACAGTGAATGAATCCCCAAAACGTATCCTACTGCTCTGAAAAGAAAAACACAAAAAACGATATGGGTTTGTTGACGTTTTCCCAGTCTGTCTAATTTTTAAGTAGAACGGGGGTCGGGCAGATCGCAACTCCCAGGCATCCCGCAAAGTAGGCGGGTCACCTTAGGGGCAACCTTTACCCGCTCAAAAATTCTTCTCACATTAGCAGTGAGGATCCGGGCGTCACCCCGGATCGTTATTTTCCTTACTCATAAGTTTAAGGCATAAAAAAGAGTAATCACTTACTTCCTAGGTAACAAGTCGCATTCCTATTAACCCTACGGTGAATGTAAAACTTGCTCGTTGACCTGAGATCCCTGTTCTTTTGACGTTTGCCTTATTCATTATTAAATTTTTATGTCGCTTTTATTTTCTTTCTTTGTCCGGGGAAACTAGAGTACTGTGATACCCCAAACCGCCATATGCAAATAAGCAGGCAGCACCGCGAGGGCTCACGGGAACGGCCCCACCCCTTCCGGCCCCGTGCCTGGTTTCAGCTGTCGCGAGAGTTCGCGGGCAGAACGCCGGAAGCTGCTAGTCGTTCCGTCGCGAGTGAAGGGGCGGGCTTGAGGGCTGAGAGAGTAGGAGCTGCTTCTCGGCTCTCTCGGCGGTGCAAGATGGCGGACATATCCCTGGACGAACTCATCCGGAAGCGCGGGGTGGCGGCAAAGGGGCGGTGAGCGGCCTTTTCTCTTTTCGGGGTCAGGGTCCGCAGGGTAGTGGGGCTCGGCGCTGAGGAGGGAACGGCCCGGGCGCAACGCTGAGGGCTGCCTGTGCCCGCCCCCTGCCGCTGCCCCGCTCCTCATTGGCTCGGCCGCCGCGGGCCCGGCCGCCCACTAGCTGGGGGAGCCGTCGTTTGGGCCGGGCCGGGGAGGTCTTCGGGCTGTTGCTGCCTGGGGGAGCGGGGTGCCGGCGTTTGTGGGGACCGCCAGAGGGGGCGGCCTGAGTCCGGGGCGCTTTGCGAGTGGCGGGGATGTAGCTGCAGGGAAGGGGCCGCCCCGGGACCCCAGCCCCGCGGTCCCGGGTCCCTGCCCTGAGGAGCCTGGCGTCGGGGCGCCGCGCCTCCGCTGCCTCAATCTCCTCGCTGTTAGTCCATCCCGGAGTTAAGACCACTAAAGTTTAGCGAGGAGTTGACCTGCTCAGACTGCTCCTCAGGTTCTGCGAAGCCCGCGACTCGGACCCGGGGCTTGACCCCGCGCGTCCGCCTACCCAGGCCCCCCTGTCAGCATGCATCCCCCTGCCCCCCGTTTGGCGTTTTCTGAACACCTTCACGGACGCACGTCTCGTTGGCTCTTGTCTTGCGGCTTCGAATTACCGTTCTCCCGTTTTACGGACGGGAGCGGGGGCCTCGGGGCCTCGGGCCTGGGCGGAGGGACAGGTGGGACGGACCTGGTTGGGGGGACTCGGGGACCGCGGCTCGGGAGCTGAGTGAGGAACACCGAGGTGGTTTGCAATGGTGCACCCCAAACTTCAGACTCTTGCAATTCTTTGTTATTTCTGGCCGAATTGAGCTGAGTTCACCTATATGGAGAAGTGGGAATTTGCCGATAGTTTCCCAATATACTAAATTTTAAGTTGAAATGTCTTTGTAAACAGCTCTGCTGTAAAGATGCCAAACCCAAACGAACCCGTTGTTGTCGAGTTGATTCCGACTCATAGCAATCCTAGAGGACAGAATACAACTGCCCCGTAGGGTTTCCAAGACTGTAATCTGTATGGAAGCAAACCACCACATCGTTCTCCTGGAGAGCGGCTGGTGGGTTCGAACCGCCGACCTTTGGGTTAGCAGCCGAGTGCTTTAACCACTGCACCACCAGGGCTGTTTGTAAAGATGTTAGATATTATTTTCTCAGACGTTCACTCACTTCACAGATGTTTATTAATATCTCCAGTGTGTCTGGTTATAAAATAGATTCTTTCTCTTGCTATCTGAAATGTATGTTTACACACACACCCACTACACCTTCCGCCACCACCTGGCGTCTGGTTCTTAACAGGTGCCGTACCTCAACTATTATCAGTGAGGATTTTCTCCTAGGTCTTCTCTCTGTAAGTGATGTGGAATTGGTGCTGTGTCCTCTGGCCACTTCTGAATCTGTCCAGGTCTTATAGGCTAGTTCAGCAGTTGCTGAATGACCCAGCTTTCCAGGACATGTTCTGTTTGGTGTAAGTGTCTGCAAAGTCTTGTTTGGATAGTGGGTGGGACTGCAGGGAAGGAGGCATGTGGGATTCATGGGGAGAGCAGAGGCTGTGGATCCTTGCAGGCCAGGTCCCCAGGCAGGCCCACAGTTAGGTTTGGTGCCTCCCTGGCCAGGTGACTTCTGACCTGGGTAGTTTCTTCGTTCATAATGATGGTTCATAGTAGGTCGTTGAGAGGATTAAATGTAAGACTGTGTTTTTTAAAGTTTGTATTCTGTAGTGTCCACCTGTGTACTAAGTGTTCGGCAAATGATGGCAGTTATCATGAGCTGTGGACCTTTCCCTAAAGGAGTAGAAGCACTTCCTCCCTCCGCCAGGGGTGTAATAGATAGGCTTTGGGCCCTAGAGCCAGACTGCCAAGGTTTAGTTCCCTGCTTCTCCTCACCTTCCATGTGATCTTATGCAAGCTTCTTATCCTTTTTGTGTCTCTCCTTTATAATATGTGGGTAATACCTACTTCATTAGATTATAGTTAGGATTAAGTGAATATATCTAAAGCGTTTAGGAAAGTGCCTCACAGATGCTAAGTGCTCAATAGATGTTAGCTTTCATCATTATCATCATCACTGAAGGCTTTTAAGTGAAGAAGTAATGTGATCCATTTTTAGTGTGAGGATATTGTTTTGCTTCTTTGTGAAGATTGGATGGGGGAGGGGAGAGTGCAAGCAGAAAGCTAGAGTAGAAGAAACTGGACTGCATGCTGTTTAGGTTTAAATCTGCTGGGAATTCTATTTTATATTTCACTTGCATGGCCAACAAAGAAAAACTGTGTCTGAGGATCCCTGTTGAGAACTGTGAAGGGTCTGGAATTTTACCCTATTAGTAAGCTAGCCAGTTAGTCTGTTGCAGTTTCATGGATGCTGGTAGAAGACAGTGTCACAGATTGAATTGTGTCCCCCAAAAATACGTGTCAACTTGGTTAGGCCATGATTCCCAGTATTGTGTGGTTGCTCTCCATTTTGTGATTGATGTAATTTTCTTTTGTGTTGGAAACTAATCTCTGCCTGTGGTTAATGAGGCAAGATCGGGTTATGTTAAAGAGGATTAGGATGGGATGTCACACCCTTACTCAAGTCACATCCCTGATCCAGTGTAAAGGGAGTTTACCTGGGGTGTGGCCTGTATCACCTTTTATTTTACAAGAGATAAAAAGAAAGAGAAGTGAGCAGAGAGTGGGGGACCTCATACCATGAGAAAGTAGTGCCAGAAGAAGAGCACATCCTTTGGTCCAGGGTCCCTGTGCTGAGAAGCTCCTAGTCCAGTGGAAGATTGATGATAAGGACCTTCCTCCAGAGCTGACAGAGAGAGAAAGCTTTCCCCTGGGGCTGATGTCCTGAATTTGGACTTCTAGCCTACTAGATTGTGAGAGAATAAACTTCTGTTTGTTGAAGCCCTCCACTTGTGCTGCTACAACAGAAATACCACTAGACGATTAAGACAGACGGGATTCCTGGGGTTGAGACTGAACAGTTTATTACTCACTTTAATAGCAATACCTAGAGGATCAGCATTCTTAACGCTGGCTCCCCAAGCTCCAGTTCCCACAGAGCAACATGACAACTGCATACTCAATGCGTTATGTTACAGGAGAGGAACCTGAGCTTAAGGAACCCAAATCTTTTGTAATGGGCAGTAAGCACGCCCACTCTTTGCTGCAGAGGGAGATGCTGTCTTGTTTTCCAAGGCTGTTCCTGTACAAAAACAAAAAAACCAGACTCCTTGCCGACAAGTCAGTTCTGACTCAGTGACCCTATAGGACAGAGTAGAAGTGAACCATAGGGTTTCCAAGGCTGTAAATCTTTACAGAAGCAGGCTGCCATATCTTTCTCCCATGGAGCAGCTGGTGGGTTTGAACTGTTGACCTTTCGGTTAGCAGCTGAGCACCTAACCACCACAACACCAGTAGTCTGAACAAAGGGCAGTAAACGCTTTGCTTGTAAGAGACCCATGCGTAATTGCTTCCCAACAGTCCCATTAACAGAGATCATTTTAATTCAGCTGTACAAGTTTCATTGCCTACAGTAAAAATATTCTATTTAACATTCTTTCTGGAAGAAATTTCCATACCAAGAACTTTGGTTTTAACATTACATGGATGAAGAACTTTGTGTTTAATAACTTAGGAAGAACCTGTGACTATCCCAGAAAGCTTCTTCCCCCTTTTTAGTGTCAATAACAAAAGGCAGATCCTGTAGAAATATAAATAACCCTTTTTCACCACCTGTCGGTCACTTTGTTTGTTGTGATCCTGAGGTTGTGGAATATGCTTGTTCCCCAGAGTAGCCATTGTTTTGTGTTCATCACACCTTGTAAGTCAAGAAAAGGATGATGATGGTAGTGGTGGTGATGATGGTGGTGTTTACTTGGACCCCCAATTAATCATCAGAATATTTCTTGATTAATGTGAAATTAGAGAAAAGGAGGGAGGGGTTTTGAGTGATATTTCCTGTAGGCCGTGATGAGACCTGATCACGCCGTCCTTCCCCACGCATGCACAGCATATCTTTCTAGTGGCTTCAGTTGTTTGTGGCCCATGGGTGGGTCTCTGCTGGACAGCACTGGGTACCCACTGTAGTGTAGGCTGGCCTGCCTTGTTTGTCTTTTTCTTTTAGATGTGAGAGTATCACTGATGAAGTTAGTCAAGGCCACCTGTCTCATTAATTGTTGATTGGTTTACCTCTCAGAGGACAGCTGTCTGTTCACTGCCCCCACATAGTTAGATAAAGGTGGCAGTCTTAGTGGGAACGTTGGATTTCCACAGGCCTTGGGTGTGCTGGAGTCAGCAGCTTTGGGCCAGATGCTCTATCTGGGGGTTCTTGCAGCCCTGGGGGAGGTGTGAGTGAACTTTCCAGTTCAAGCTAGGGCTCTGGTCTTGGTACTCACTGCTTGTTTCCTTGTTGAAATGAGATAAAGGATATGTAGACCTAAACATAAAGAGGAGGAAGATGAGTTGAGTTACATAACTTGGAGGGGAAGAATTACGTTTTAAAGTGAAATGTCTGCACAAGCCCCTTTTAGAGGGCAAGGGAATAGTGTATTGTTTTTCTTTGTGTCTCCAGGACCTAAAGTATTCCGAGTAAAACCAGTTGCCATCGAGTTGATCCTGACTCATGGTGACCCCGTGTGTGTCTTAGTGGAACTATACTCCATGGGGTTTTCAGTGGCTGAGTTTTCAGAAGTAGATTGCCAGGTGTTTCTTCTGAGGCATCAACCGGGTGACTCCAACCTTTTGGTTAGCAGCCAAATGTGTTTACTGTGTGTACCCCCCAGGGTATGCCTAATTCAGAGTAGATCTCACTAATAGTTTGATTTAAACTTTTCTTCCTATAAAGGTAAATCCAACACTCACATATTCATTCTAACCCCATCATAGGTTCTAGGAAGCCTCCATGGATAAAAATCCTCTTTAGAATAATGCAGGGCCCCTTCCATGGGCCTAAATCCTTTGGACTGGACATTTGTCCAGAGCTGGCTGCCTGCCCTCCACAGGCAGAACCAAGAGGGTGAGGCAGTCCTTGCTCCAGACAGACCCTCCCTGGGTGTTATGTGTGTGCCAGACTCCAGTCGGGGATATGGGGGAGAGAGCTCAGGGTCGAGTGAGACGTTTGCCTTCTTGCCGGCCTCCAGCATTGAGGTTCACAGGGCAGGCAGCACTTGTTCTTACCTCCCAGGACCCCAGGGCCTGGAAGCAGTTGCTGAGTTGCACTGTTTAGGATGTGTTAGAGGCGAGACAGTTAAGAGATTTGCTCAAAACTTCTTCCACCTCTCCCTCCCCTGCAAAAAAAGAAGATTTTTGGTAAGGCCAAAAGTGCAGAATGTGTGTCAGGAACATGAAATAGTTCCTGCAGTGGGAGTGAGGCTGGAGGCAGGAAAAGGGGCCAGACCAGAGTTTCCATTGAGGGGTTGGACTTTGTTAGGGAGCCACGGACAGGTCTGGAGCAGCAGGATAATATAATTGACCCTGTGTTTTAGAGACCGACCCCTAGCAGGAGTGTTTATTTGAAAAATTCCTGATGACTAATGCCTGCCTTATAACAGTACTGCTGCCTGCTGGGATGAATAGCTGTCTTTTCATGCAGGAAAGAGGCACAGTGCTTATAAAAAGCTTTAAGACTGCCACCCCCTAAGGCTTTTCATGAAAGGAGCTGAAAGAACTCGTGTAACCAGGGAACTGAATGCACCCAATTGAGGGAAGGTAGCTTATGTCTGACGTCTACCACTACCATCACCTCCCTCCCCAAAATGTACCTTTTATCTTGTTCAAATAGATAAAAACACAGCACAAAACATCCTAGTGGCCTTTTTTTGTCAAACAGGATGGTGTGTGGTTTCCCGAGCAAGTGCATTGTCGGCCATCCTCGGGGTGTGTGTGTGGTCACTGGAGAGTACGCTCTGTGTCCCTGGGCGTGACTGGAACCCTAAGGTTGCCCTCAACTGGTAGTGAGGGAAAACTCACCTTTCATTAACTCTTCAAGCTCTGGTCTTAATTGTTGATCCATGCTTAATTTATTGGTGCTTTAACTAGAGAAAAAGAAAAACCAAACCCGTTGCCGTTGAGTTGATTCCGACTCATAACGTCCCTATAGGGCAGAGTAGAACTGCCCCCTAGGGTTTCCAAGGAGTGACTGGTGGATTTGAACTGCCGACCTTTTGGTTAGTAGCCTGAGCTCTTAACCACTGTGCCACCAGGGCTCCTTAACTAGAGATAAAAAACAAAACCCACTGCCATGAAGTCGATTCTGACTCATAGCAACCCCGTAAGGTTTCCAAGGCTGTAAATCTCTACAGAAGCAGACTGCCACATCTTTCTCCCGCGAAGCCGCTGGTGGTTTCAGACTGCCAGCCTTTTGGTTAAAAGTCGATTGCTTTAACCACTGGGCCATCAGGGCTCCGTAGTGAAGTTCAAATACAATCTTCACTTTTAGTAGCTCTGTGATCTTGGGAGACTAAATCTCGTTGAACCTCAGTTTCCTCATCTATATAATGTGGATAATAACCTAACTCACAGGTTTGTTGTAAGGTTTAAAGGAGGTATGTATCAAAGTTTATTGACCTGTAGTGAGCACTCAAAACATTTTAGTTGATCTCGTTCTTTATAAAGATTCCTGGATGGTGCACATAGTTTACACTCGGCTACTTGCTGAAAGTGAAGAGGGCTTGAAGCACGTACTGGTGAAGGTCAAAGACTACAGCCTTCAGTGTGGATTACACCTCAACATAAAGAAAACAAAAATCCTCACAACTGGACCAATAAGTAACATTGTGATAAATGGAGAAAAGATTGAAGTGGTCAAGGATTTCATTTTACTTGGATCCACAATCAACACCCATGGGAGCAGCAGTCAGGAAGTCAAAAGACACATGGGCAAAACTGCCGCAAAACACTTCTTTAAAGTGCTGAAAAGCAAAGATGTCACCTTGAAGACTAAGGTGCGCCTGACCCAAGCCATGGTATTTTCAGTCGCATCATATGCATGCGAAAGCTGGACAATGGATAAGGAAGACCTGAAGAAGAATTGATGCCTTCGAAATGTGCTGTTGGCGAAGAATATTGAATATACCATGGACTTCCAAAAGAATGAACAAATCTGTCTTGGAAGAAGTACAACCAGAATGCTCCTTAGAAGAAGGATGGTCTAGGAGCTTCTCCGCACAGGAACCCTGGGTCCAAAGGAAGCATTCTGCTCCTGGGGCTGCTTTCTTGGTGTGAGGTCCCCATGTCTCTCTGCTCGCTTCTGTCCTTTATATCTCAAAGAGATTGGCTTAAAACACAACCTAATCTTGTAGATTGAGTCCTGCCTCATTAATATAACTGGCACTAATCCCATTTTATTAACATCATAGAAATAGGATTTATAACACAAAGGAAAATCATGTCAGATGACAAAATGGTGGACAATCACAGAATACTGGGAATCATGGCATAGCCAGGTTGACATATTTCAGGGGGACACAGTTCAATCCATGACAACCAGGGAACTTTTGAATCTGCCCCTTTCTCCGTTCTGTTCAGGGATATGACATTTGTTTTCAAGAATCTCATTCCTTTAGTTATTTTAGATGACTGCTTTCAACTGGTTATCCTTTTTTCCCCTCCATTTCTTTCTTTGCTATAATCTTTTTGTTTGTTTATTTATTGTTGTAGTTTAAGTGAAAGTTTACATTTCAAGTTAGTCTCTTATACAAAAATTTATACATACATTGTTATGTGACCCTAATTGCTCTCCCTATATGGTGACAGCACACTTCTCCTTTCCACCCCTGATTTCCCATGTCCATTCAACCAGCTCCTAACCCTCTCTGCCTTCTCATCTCACCTCTGGACAGAAGCTGCCCATTTAGTCTCATGTGTCTACTTGAGCTAAGAAGCACACTCTTCACAAGTATCACTTTATGTCCCACAGTCCAGTCCAATCTTTGTCTGAAGAGTTGGCCTCGGAAATTGTTTTAGTTCTGGGCTGACGGAGAGTCCGGGGCCATGCTTTCCGGGGTTCCTCCACTCTCAGACCATTAAGTCTGGTCTTTTTTACTAGAATTTGAGTTTTGCACCCTACCTCTCTCTTGCTCCATCAGGAACTATGTGTTGTGTTGCTTGTCAGGGCAGTCCTTGGTGGTAGCTGGGCACCATCTAGTTCTTCTGGTCTCAGGCTGATGAAGTCTTTGGTTTATGTGGCCCTTTCTGTCTCTTGGGCTAACACTTTTCCTTGTGTCTTTGGTGTTCTTCATTCTCCTTTACTCCAGGTGGTTGGGACCAGTTGATGCATTTTGGATGGCTGCTTGCAAGCTTTTAAGACCCCAGACGCCACTCACCGAAGTAGGATGCAGAACATTTTCTTAATAAACTTTGTTATGCCAGTTGACCTAGATGTCCCCTGAAAGAATGGTCCCCAGACCCCCACGCCTGCTACTCTGACCCTAGAAGTGTTTGATTCAGGAAACCTTAGCTTTGGTTAAGTCCAGTTGTGCTGACTTCCGCTGTAGTGTGTGCTGTCCTTCCCTTCACCTAAGATAATTCTTGTTTACTATCTAGTTAGTGAATAACCCTCTCCCTCCCTCCCCACCCTGGTAACCATCAAAGAATGTTTTCTTCTGTGTTTAAACCTTTTCTTGAGTTCGTAGAATAGTGGTCTTATACAATATTTGTCCTTCTGTGACTGACTAAATTCACTAAGCGTAATGCCCTCCAGATTCCTCTGTGTTATGTTTCACGGCTTCTTCGTTGTTCTTTATCATTGCGTGATATTCCGTTGTGTGGATATACCATAATTTGTTTATCCATTCGTCCGTTGATGGGCACCTGGGTTGTTTCCATCTTTTTGCTGTTGTGAACAGTGCTGCAGTGAGCATGGGTGTGCATGTATCTTTTCATGTGACGGCTCTTATTTCTCTAGGGTATATTCCAAGGAGCAGGATTGCTGGATTGTATGGTACTTCTGTTTCTAGCTTTTTAAGGAAGCACCAAATCAATTTCCCAAGTGGTTGTACCATTTTACATTCCCACCAACAGTGTATAAGTTTGTCTTGGCTATAATCTTTTGTGACTTGAATGATTGGTGAAATTAGATAACTTGACTTCTTAAAAGCGTTATTGATGCTGTGGAGTCTGGTCTTGCCCGATTTTATGGTATTGTAAAATCATGGCTTATCGCATGAGGAGATCGTTCCACATCCCCTCCTCCTTTATAAATATCAGGAGCCCTTTGGTAATGAGGTGATGGGAGGACGTGGAGTTTGGAGAAGATAGAGAAAGATAGAAAATCTTTGAGAAAGTTTGGATGTTGTGATCAGTAAAGTCTTCCAGGTTTGTTGTTTGTAATGCCCTTGCTCAGCAGGAGACCAGCTACTGTCTCTTCCAGGAAGCCTTTCCTGAAGTTCCTGCAGAAGAAGCGGGGTCTCACCCTCCTCTGAGCCAGTGAGTCTCACTCTGAGGGTTGGGACCAGGGTGGCCCTGTGCCCTGGCCGTGTGGGTGCCCTTCTCTCAGCTGTGAGGGGGCAGTTGGAGGCCAAGATCCTAGCAGAGCGTTGGGCTAGTTGGTGCAAGCTGGGTGGAAGGATGCCTTTGCAGAGACAGTCTTCTCTCTGGAATGCTTTTCCTCCTTCTTACCTCCCAGGAGCCTTGGAGAAAGAAGGAGGGAAGCTCAAGCCTGTTATGATGGGAAGAGCGTGGGCTCTGGAGTCAGGGGGGCCCAGGGTCCAATCTCAACCATGCCGCTAATCTCAGAGATTGAGTCTAAAAAGACAGCACGAATGGGAGGAGCCCTGTGGCTTCCTAAGCTCAGGATGAGAAACTCTGAGCCCTGTCATTCCTCTGGTGTGGAGTGAGGAGATGCAGGCTGTGCCCCTGTGAAGCGTTTAGTCCCTGGAAATGCAGACTTGTAAACAAAGCATTGTAATGGAGCTTCACAGAGACTTTGAGTGTTTTGAATGCTGGGGGGAGGGAACCTCCAACTCAGGTAAGCAGAGCCTTCTTGGAAGTGATGTCAGAGGAGTGAGGGAATTTCAGAAAGTGAAGCGCCCTGTCGGCTGCCCACCAGTGCAAAGTCTTCCAGGACACCAGAGACAAGTGGACACTCAAAGGGCTGTGGGAAGGCTTAGAGCTGGCCCAGGGTGTCTGGGAAGAGCAGAGTGTGAAAAGGCATTCTCGGGGGGAGGGACCGAATATGGGACCTGTCTGCTACAGCTGTGCCACTACTGATATCTGTATCCCAACCTCCAGTTTGGAGCCCCTGGAAGCCTGCAACCCACTGTACTCTTCTTGATGACTTGATTGCTCCGCCCAAGGCCTGTGGCTTTTGAGGGGCCCAGTACGTAATGAGTGAAAGGGTTCATCTGGTAGTCCTTTCTGCTAACCTTGGTTTCATCTGGATCTGGACCTTAAATGTTGACCAGAATCCTTTTCCCTGTGTATGAGTAGCCTTCAGTAGCAGCTCCTGTTCTGAACCAGGGATTTGAACCAGTTCAAAACCCTGATGAGAATTTGCATTTCCAACCCAGATATACTGAATCAGAATCTACAGTTTAACAAGATCTCCAGGTGATTCTTACGTATAATAAATTTTGAGAACCACTGCTATACTAGTTCTCAGCACTGGTCCCTAACCAGCAGCATTAGCATCACCTGGGGATCTTGTTAGAAATGCACATTCTCAGCAGGGGTTTGAACTGGAAGGAACTGATTCTAAGCCATGATCTGAACTGATAGCCTGTTGCTTTTCTTTGATGGCATCATCAGCAGATGTGAGGGAGTTTAAAGCATTAAAAAAAAAAGAAAGCCAGTGAGGGCACCCCCCCCCCGCCCCCCTACCTGCCTATTGGTCTTGAGGGTAGGGCTTTTTTGCTGAGTTTGTGTTTGTGTTTGAGTACCAGGGCCCCTCAGTGTAGCTGCAGGTTCCTGGGGTCACCACAAAGCATAGACACACTCTTGCCCTTGACTTTGCAGGTTGGAAGAGGCAGTTAGATGAGTGAGGACCATGGGCCAAGAAGCCAGTCCAGAGGAGGTGGCTGTGCTGTCTGCCACACATAGCTACTTCCTTCTCCATAATTGTGCTTACTCTCCTCCCTGAACGCCTCATTCCTTTTGGCCCTGCTTTTCCTAGCATCTCCATTTCCCAGAGTGCCTTTAAATAAGAAAATAGAGTTGGGATGGACAAGCAGCCCCTCCACACACACACACTGCACATCAAACCTAATCTAATTATTTCGTAAATGACCCTTTCCACCCTCTCTCCCACCCAGTCCTTGTACTGAACCCTACTGGAAAGTATTTAAATCCTAAAGAAATTTGTGATTTTTCAAAGAGAAACCTGGTACTGTGCCTCACTGCCTTGGGTCTGCTCTGGTTTTTCCATTATTTGAAGGATAACAGCAGGAAGGTCCAGTGTTTCTTTTATTGGTACCAGGCAGAGTTGCCTTTGGGTGCATCTCTTTCACTCCAGCCTGTTGTAGGAAGCATGAGGCAGTAAGAGGATCCTACTAATTTGCGCAGTATGAGAGATGCCTCCTAGGAGGCCCAGGCAGTGATGTGGGAAAGGGTATAGGAACTTGTTTATTCAGCAGAAGAGTTTCACCTCCTAATACCAGGTCAGAAATTCTCAATGCTGATGGTTCTCCAAAATCACCTGTAGAATTAAAAATGCAGATGCCTGGGTCTTCCCCCGCCAGACTTCGGATTTAGTAGATCTGGAATGGGATCTGGAAGGCTGTATTTCTTTAAAGCTCCACAGGAGTTTTTGATGCCCAGCCAAGGCTTAACACAACTCGAAGGCACTGGGCTCTGAAAATGGAATGAGCCCCATTTTGCCCTCCCATCCTCAGCCCAGGTCAGGGAGAGAAAACAGGGAAACAAGCAGGTGTAATAATAGGCACCAAGGAGGGTTGCCCTGGAAGAATCAGGGAGGGCTTCCTAAAGAGGACACATTGCTGGAAGAGTAGGGTACCCCAGGCAGTGTGCCTACCCCAGGAGTGGTTGCTTGAGGTTAATGGTAGTGGGTGGGGCAAGTGGGGTTGAGGCAGGAGAAGCCAGCAGACCCCGGGAAGGGCCTCTGGGATTGTACTTGGAAGTCTCTACTCTCAAACCACTGAAGGGTCAACAGGAAACGGAAAGAGAGAATAGGGTCTGTTAATGGAGTTTGATTTAATTCATTTCCAGTTTTAATAGTTTCTAGATTTGACATTTTTGTTGTTAATTGTAGAGTAACTTTGTTTTTCTTTTCTACCAAGTGTTTAGTTTTCAGTCTGTTAGTCCTCTAACTCTAAACCAGACCCACATGGTGGTTTTATTGGTCTCATCCCAGTTGCAGGCCAGATTAGAGGCACGAGGCTAGCTGGGCACTGTTTGTTAATAATCACTTAACCTCTCTAAGTTTGTTTCTCCCACTATAAAATGGACATAATAATGCCCATCTCACAGGGTGCTGAGAGGCCTGGTTAAGAGAATGTATATGGAAAAGCTTTAGAAACTGTAAAATTGTTCTTCAGATGTATAGGATTATGATATTCTGGGGACATGTTTATTTTATCTGACTAGCATTACTGGTGATTGGAATGCGAAAATTGGAAACAAGAAGAAGGATCAGTAGTTTGAAAAGATAGCCTTGGTGATAGAAATGATGCAGGAGATCACATGATAAAATTTTGCAAGACCAATGGATTCTTCATTGTAAATACATTTTTCAGCAACATAAACGGCAACTCTACATGTGGACCTCGCTGGATGGGATACACTGGAATACACAGGAATCAGATAGACTACATCTATGGAAAGAGACTATGGAGAAGTTCAATATGTGATGATATTGAAGCTCAGTATCAGAACAAGGCCAGGGGCCAACTTCAGAACAGACCGTCAACTGCTCATATGCAAGTTCAAGCTGAAGCTGAAGAAAATTAAAACAAGTCTACGAAAGCCAAAATATGACCTTGAGTGCATCCCACCTGAATTTAGAGACCATATCAAGAATAGATTTGATGCATTGAATATTGATGACCAAAGACCAGATGAGTTGTGGGATGACATCAAGGACATTATACATAAAGCAAAAGGTCATTAAAAAGACAGGAGGAAAGAAAAGACCAAAATAGATGTCCGAAGAGACTCTGAAACTTGCTCTTGAATGTAGGGCAGCTAAATAAAATGGAAGAAATGAAGTAAAAGAGCTGAAAAGAAGATTTCAAAGGGCAGCTTGAGAAGTAAAAGTAAAATATAGTGAAATGTGCAAAGACCTGGAGTTAGAAAACCAAAAGAGAAGAACACGCTCAGCATTTCTCAGGCTGAAGAACTGAAGAAAAAACTCAAGCCTCGAGTTGCATTATTGAAGGATTCTATGGCCAAAATATTGAATGACACAAGAAACATCAAAAGAAGATGGAAGGAATACACAGAGTTACTGTATCAAAAAGAATTGGTTGACATTCAACATGATATGATGAAGAACCAATGGTATTGAAGGAAGAAATCCAACCTGAGCTGAAGGCACTGGCGAAAATCAAGGCTTCAGGAATTGACGGAATACCAGTTGAGATGTTTCAGCAAACAGCTACAGCATTGGAGGCTCTCACTTGTCTGTGCCAAGAAATTTGGAAGAGAGCTACCTGGCCAGCCGCCTGGAAGAATTCCATATTTGTGCCCATTCCAAAGACAGGTGATCTAACAGAATGTGGAAATTATCAAACAATATCGTTAATATCACACATAAGTAAAATTTTGCTGAAGATCATTCAAAAGCAGTTGAAATAGTACATCCACAGGGAACTGCCAGAAATTCAAGCCGGAATCAGAAGAGGACATGAAATGAGAGCTATCGTTGCTGATGTCAGTTGGATCTTGGCTGAAAGCAGAGAATACTAGAAAGATGTTTACCTATGTTTTATAGACTAAGCGAAGACATTCGACTATGTGGATCATAACAAATTACAGAAAATATTGTGAAGAATAGGAATTCCAGAACACTTAGTTGTGCTCCTGCAGAACCTGTACATAGATTAAAAGGCAGTTGTTCAGACAGAACAAGGGGATACTGCTTGGTTTAAAATCAGGAAAGGTGTGCATCAGGGTTGTATCCTTTCACCATACTTAATTCAATCTGTATGCTGAACAAATAATCCGAGAAGCCAGAGTGTTTGAAGAAGAACTCAGTATTACAATTGGAGGAAGACTCATTAACAACCTGCAGTATGCAGATGACACAACCTTGCTTGCAGAAGGCAAAGAGGACTTCAAGCCCTTACTGAGGAAGATCAGTATGGATTACACCTCAACATAAAATAAAAATTCTCACAACTGGACCAATAAGCAACGTCTTGGTAAACAGAGAAAATACTGAAGTTGTGAAGAATTTCCTTTTACTTGGATCCACAATCAACACCCATGGAAGCAGCAGTCAGGAAATCAAATGACACGTTGCATTGGGCAAGTCTACTGCAAAATACCTTTTCAAAGTGTAAAAAACCAAAGATGTCACTTTAGGACTAAGGTGCATCTGACCCAAGCCATGGTATTTTCTGTCGCCTCATATGCATACAAAAGCTGGGCAATGAATAAGGAAGACCAAAGAAGAATTGATGCCTCTGAATTGTGGAGTTGGTGAAGAATATTGAATATACCATGAAGTGCCAGAAGAATGAAAATCAGTCATGGAGGAAGTACAACGAGAGTGTTCTTAGAAGCGAGGATGGTTAGACTTCATTTCACGTACATTGTACATGTTATCAGGAGGAACCAGTCTCTGGAGAAGGACATCATGCTTGGTAAAGTAGAGGGTCAGCGAAAAAGAGGAAGGCCCTCAATGAGATGGATTGACAGAGTGGCTGCAACAATGGGCTCAAGCGTAACAATCATTGTGAGGATGGCGCAGGACCCGGCAGTGTTTCATTCTGTTGTACAAAGGATCGCTATAAGTCGAAACCGACTCAGTGGTACCTAACAACAACAATAACAGCGTTGTTTGAGGTTATTGTCTACGCTGGTGTCTCAAAACACCTGCTCTAGGGAGCAAAAAGTCTTTTAACTAGTGATAGACATCTCCAGCCCCTCTTTCCTAATTTTGCTTACGGTGCAAAGTTAAAAGCCATAAAACTAGGGAAGAGTTTACTTTATGCAGACTTACTTGCTGCTGAGGCAGGGAGCAGCTTCTGGTCTCCCAGGACATTTTCTTTCCCAGTATTACCATAGCTGTACTGCTATGGGTTGCTGTGGATATCAAGATCCATTTAATATTCCAGTTTTTGTTTGCAGGCTCAATGTCAGACCAGGAACTGGAGATGTCCGGTCTCGTGTGGGGATCCAACAGAGCCTTCTCAGCCCCCCAGCACGCACAGCCACCTTCCAGCAGAGATTTGATGCCCGTCAGAAGATCGGCCTCTCAGATGCCCGGCTCAAGCTGGGAGTCAAGGATGCCCGGGAGAAGCTTTTGCAGAAAGATGCCCGGTTTCGGATCAAAGGGAAAGTGCAGGATGCCAGAGAGATGCTAAACTCCCGCAAGCAGCAGAGCACGGTGCCCCAGAAGCCACGCCAGGTAGCTGATGCCCGGGAGAAGATCAGCTTGAAGCGAAATTCCCCTGCTGCCTTCATGAGCCCACCCATCGGGACAGTGACCCCTGCGCTAAAGCTCACCAAAACCATCCAGGTAGGTTAAGGCTTTTGTCATAAATTCCCAGATAGCCAGTGACAAGCATAGATTTAGACAGGAAGCAGGAGCCAGGAGTGTTTGGGCAAAAATGACAATTCCCCCAAGTGTTAGTATAGCCCTTAGCTGCCTACAAAGGCCTTTTATGTATGTTATATCCAAGTACCCATATGAAGAGGGCAAGGTATTATCTCAGTTTTATGTAGAAGAAACTGGTGATCCAGAGAAATTAAGTGACTTTCCCAAGTGAGATAGTGGTGGAAGGAAGAGAACGGAAAGAGTAGAACGTTTGTTGAGCATGTGATGTGTGGCAGCACTTGACATAAATTGTTTATTTTTCATTGCAACCATAGGATTATTACCTTTTTTATAAAAGAAGAATCTGAGTCTCAGTTGGCTGTTGTTAGTTGCCACTGAGTCGATTCTGACTTGTGGCGACCCCATGTATTCAGAGTAGAACTGTGCTCCATAGGGTTTTCAAAGCTGTGACCTTTTGGAAGCAGATCGGCAGGCCTGTTTCCAAGATGCCTCTGGCTGGGTTTGAACCGCCAACCTTTCGGCCAGTAGTTGAGCACCTGTTTGTGCCACCCAGGGACTCCTCTGAGGCTCAGAGATGTTAAATATTGTGCCCAACGTTACACAGCTGTCCGTGGGAGAAGACAGGGTGGAGCTCAGTTAGATCTCCTGGTTCCTAGTCCAGTGCCCCATTCACCCTACCACAGCCGCCACCCTGGAGGGAAGGCAAACAGAATCATTTAATCTTCACAGCAACCTTGGTAACAGTAATGGGCTCATTGAGTCCTCCACATGCATTATTGCAGACTATGGGATGACAATTTTCCCTCACTTTCCTGCTTTGGGGGGTGAGACACTCTTTGTGTAACGCCTCTTACCAAAGACCAAAACTGGGTGCCCTCCATATTTCGAGTTCAGTGTTCTGCTCATAGGGAACGCCTGTGGACCCTGTGGAATGAATTATGACCACTGGGTGTTTCTAGGTTCCACAGCCAAAGGCCATGGTACCACTTCATGCCCATCCTGCTGGAATGAGGATCAACGTTGTCAATAACCACCAGGCCAAACAGGTAGGGTGTGTGTGTGCGTGTATGTGTGTGTATGTACGTACGTGTATGTACGTACGCACACACGCATGTGCACAGGTTAGGTGTACTAGATCCATTGACTGAGGCCTGGCCCAAAGTTCCCATTGAAGTGTTAGAGGAGGAGTTACGTTTGACTGTTTGCAATTGATGTGTTTTAAGAAGAAACCTCTTAATGGATGAGGGAAGGGCATCAGGGGCAGAAAGGCAAATTGAAAGCCTATTAATTTTTTTATTATAAAAATAGTATGTGTTTAATACCGAAAATTTGCAAAATAGAGATTAAGAAAAGAAGTCCCTCATGCTCTTATTCTCCAAAGGCAACCACCGTTGAAATTTTGACATATTTCCTTTGTTTTTTTAAGTGTCGTTATTTAATGCATAGTTGTGATTGTATTCTTATCCAGTTTTGTCTTTTTTCACTTTATAACTCAAGCATATTTTTTGATATTTCACACTTACTGTAAATGTTTTTAATAACTGCATGATCCATTGAGTTGATGTTCTACAGTTTATTTAAACAATTTTTCTGTAATTTTAACTCTTAGAAATCTTTCTGCTATGAATGTCTTTGTTGATAAGTCTCTTTCTAGATGTGGATTTATTTCAATAGGCCAAATTCCCTAGGGTGGACTTTCCAAGCCAAAGGTTTTAAACAAATATTTTGAGGACTTGTGATAGATATTGCCCACTTGTAAAAAGGTACTTCTGATAGAGCTGGAAGTTGGAGTACTTTTAGCAGAGCCTTGCAGCAGGGAATCAGCCTGTCAGGATTCAAACCCCGGCCTCTGAGGCCCGTCTCCCCAGGCACCTCCCGCTGTCCCCGCTTCTCCCTTGATCCTTTGCCACAACAGGAGTTGTCTCCCTGCTATAGTTTTCTAGATGGCTGTCGAGGGCCTTGCCCAGGGCACAGGTCGCATTGAGTGCTCTGAGTGCTTTTGGACAAAGATGCCATGTTAGCTGCCTTTTTTTTTTTATTCTCAGAATTTATACGACCTGGATGAAGATGATGATGTTACAGCTCCCATTCCTAGTAAACAGATGAAATTCACAGCCTCAGGCAGCTTTCTCCACCACATGGTATGGCATTTTATTTTATTTATTTATTTAAAATTTTTTATTGTGGTCAAATATGCATAACAAAACATTTGCGATTTCAGCCAGCATTTTATGTTTTTCTACCCTTGCTCTGTGTGTCATCAGGTGGATGGGAGAGGTTGTGGAGCATAGGGCTTTCAATTCAAAAATATTTCTTCATCTGGGTCATAACATTTTCAGAACTGGAACTAGTCCCACCCCTTGTTTTTGTAAATGCTGAGACTGGGATGTCCAGTGACTTGTTCAGGGCACCACAGCTAGTAAAGTGCAAAGCTGTAGGTCCCAGTTGCTGTGTGCAAGACACTGCAGGGAAAATAAGAGTAATCCCACATAAGGGAATCCCGTTTTCCTTCCTTTGTGGCAGGACAGGCCGCATGCTCCCAGTCCTCATGGTCAGCAGCTCTGCCCCATTCTTTGATCCCAGATTCCCTTGGTTGGTAGGTTAGCACAAATAGGCCACACTTCCCTGGGGGCTGCTCTTCCAGGCGCTGCCTGTGTGTGGTGAAAGCTTGTTAGGCCAAGGTGCTGGTCTGATGCAGTGGAAAGAAAGCAACATCTGGGAGCATCTTGGAGGGCTGCTGAGTGGATATTGCCAGCTAGAGATGGGGGCTACCACATTTTGCTTCAGAGGCCCAAAGACTCTGTTTTGGTCACTGCACTGAGTGGACCAATCTCCCAGTTACTGATGAAGCTCTTAAAGTGATATCTGAAGCTGAATGGCACTAGTTATTTCTTTACAAAGGCTAGGCCTTTCCAATAATTAGACTGCTCAGGTTGGCTACCAAGAGGTCTGTCAGCTGGGCTCAATTAGTGGCTAATGCTAATTGAGAAAGTTCTAAACACTTTATATTAATTCATGTAAGACGTCCCCCCCCCCCATTCCCCCACCCTGTGAGATGGGTACTGTTGTTATTCCCATTTTACGGATGAGTCAGGCACAGAGAGGTTAAATAATCCTGCCTCTGTCACCCAGATTGTAAGTAGTGGATCCAGGATTCGCGCCTAAGCCATCTGGCTCCGGGGCCCACATGTTTAAGTGCTATACCATACTGCCTCCCAAAACTCAGAAAGAGGCTTGAGAATGTTGAATCCAGCGTGGGGAGGATGTTTCATCCAGATTTGGAGAAGCGTGATGGATTGACCCACCCCCATACTCTGATCTGTCTCTCTGGCTGCTGTATTTTTTTCCTGGGTTATCACTCGGTAAACACTGCCCTAAACTGGCATGACCATCTGCCGCTTCTGCTTCACTCGTCTTTTTCCTCAGACACATTAATGCAAAGGAGTTTACTGGTTTTTCTTCCTAAGGGACCTCATCCCAGGTTGGGGAAGAGGGCTATTTCTGATGGTCTGCAAGTGCTGGCTGTGCTGGCTTACCCCCGACAGTCTGGGAGCTGACAAGGCAGGCGATCTCTAGACCATGTGCACCCTGGCTGGCCTATGCACGGTGACTCTGTTTGGCTGTGCGTTCTAGGCCCTCTCAAGAGTGGGTTCCTATGCTCGGCCAGCCCAGAGCTGGTCGTCTGCCCACTGTGAAAGAAGTGTATCTGGGAATAAACTTGACCCCAAGCTTTTGGTCTTCTGACTAGCCCTAAATTGTTTTCATAAAGTCTAAATGGTATGGGTGAGCCTGTGGTTTCTGGGTGAGTTTCTAGATCAGGGTTATGTGGAAGCTTCTTGCCAAGAGCGTTAAACACTATGGAAAGCTGCTTCTGTGAGCACGTGCACAAGCTCTCTTTTCTTCCCCTCATCACCCTTTGGGTCCCCACGGGATGTCACTGGCAACAGGCAGCCTTTTTGGCTCCATGCCTCTGCTGGAATTGAGGCATTGAAGGTGGGTTATCAGTCATGCACTCAGCTGGTCGTCAGCCCCTCAGGGCTTCTTCAGAAGACTCTGAATCTCTGGCTTCTCAGATTCCTTTCTGCCTCTTTGTTTAGGCTGGGCTGAGCAGTTCCAAGCTGTCTGTGTCCAAGGCCCTCCCTCTCACCAAAGTGGTCCAGAATGATGCCTACACAGCTCCTGCTCTCCCCTCCTCTATTCGAACAAAAGCCTTGACCAACATGTCCCGGACACTGGTGAACAAGGAAGAATCTCCCAAAGAGCTGCCACCTGCTGAGGTGAGTTAAAAGCGAGGGAGAGGAAATGACCACAGTAGTTGAGAGTCAGCCTGTGCTGGGTGGGGCAGTGTGCTGGGACCTGAGTGTATACCCCGTTTGGTCCTCACAATGCTTCTGTGAGGTCAGTGTTGCCACTCGCATTTTACAGATGAGTAAACCAAGATCTTAGAGATCCCTTTCCTCAAAGAGCTTGCAGGCTTGTGGGGAAGATAGAGCTGCAGACAGATCCTTGTATCTAGTGATCCAGTAGAGGTCTACTCGGAAGAGAGCTCCTGGGAGCACTGAGGAAAAAGCATCTAATTCCACTAGCAAAATGGGGAGGCTTCAAGGAGAAAGTACCATTGGAGCTGTGTGGGTCTTGACACATGAGCAGCATTCCACGCAGAAGCTGAGAGGAGAGGCCTGAAAGGACCCAGAATAAAATGAGGAGTTCGCTTTCTTAGCCTAGGGTGGTGGGGGTGTGGTGGACTGAGGTCCCAGGGGCCCTCTTGTGATGGACCCTCCATGATTCTTTCCTCTGGGCCTCTGTGGTCACTTACCAGGAATGAGTTTTGTTTGTGTGAGCACACACCTGTTCTCTGATCTCTGGTAACGCTCTTGTCTGTGTGGCAGCCTGTCCTCAGCCCCCTGGAAGGCACCAAGATGACTGTGAATAATCTGCACCCTCGAGTCACTGAAGAGGACATTGTTGTGAGTACTGTGGCCTGCCAGAATTTTTAATCTCAAACTGCTTCTGTGTCCGGGGTTTCCAGCACCACCTCCAGCTTTGATGATCTGCTAAGGGGACTCACAGGACGCAGCATATAGTTGTACTCATGGCTAAGATTTATTACAGCAATAGGAAACAAAATCAGCCAAGGAAAAAGGCACATGGGTCAAAGTCCAGGGGAAACTAGGTGCATGCTTCCGGACTCCTCGCCCTCAGTGGAGGCATACTTAATTCCTCTGGCAACAAGTTGTGACAGCACATGTGAAATATTGTCTATCAGGGAAGCTCACTAGAGACTCAGTGCCCAGGGTTTTTATTGGGGGCTAGTCATGTAAGTGCCCTCTACCTAGCACTTACAAAATTCAGACACACATAAGGGAAATGAGTGTTCAGCATAAACCGTGTTGTTGGCACAAACAGTTTAAGCACAGTGAGCCACTCTTATCAATTCTGTGAATGGTGTGAACCCTCCTGAAATCTTAAGTTCCCAGATTCCAGCCAAGGGCCAACCTTGTAAGCAGGCTTTTCAGAGGACAGCAGTCAGGCCTGCTGTGTCAATACTAGCTGCATAGTTTCTTAACCAGTCCCAGGTACCTGGCTTGAATCTCAGGGTCAGGGCATGTCTGTGCTTGAATAAATCCAAAATGGGATCCTTTATTCTCACTGTGCAACATCCAGTGACTGAGATTTTCCTGCGAGGCTTCACAATTTCCTGCCTCCTTCGGAGGTTTTACATGATGATGCCAGAGTAAAAGGAATGAGATGAACTGGTGTTATCTGGTGGTTAGCTGGATCGCCCTCCTAGTCAGTCCTGTCTCACCCATGCCAGTTGTGGATGAAAGCTAACTCAGGTGCCTGTTGAAGGGGCCAGAAGCAGCCAAGACTTCCTTTTCAACCTCATTTTCACTCAGCCACCAAAAAGCCATGAGTTTAGAAATCCAGGCAACATTTTAACTCTGAACCGTCAGATCACAAAATGAATGCAGCTGGAGACTCCAGCCTCTCTCTCAGCCAGGTCCCAGGTTTTGTAAGAGCCCGCTGGTCACCATGCTTGTTAAAGGTTTTAATTGTGTGAGCTGAACAGGCTCAGCAGCGTCTTTTCTCTGTTAACAGGCATGCCAGTGAACAGTGCACGTGAGAAGGGAAATTGTAGCCTACTTTGTGTAATACTTGACACTTTATAAAGAACTAAACCAGATTTTCCCTGATTATATAAGTAATAACAGCTACCACTGATGAGCATGTACTATGTGCCAGACACTTTGTATGTAGAATTTTTAAAAATGCAGGATAGTGAAAACTAATCGTCTGTAATGATCACCATTCAGAGAAAATGCCAACGATAATCAGTCCTGCTTCTTTTCTATAGAAATATGTAATATTTAAACAACAACAATAAAATCAGGCTCTCACCTAGCATTCAGTTCCATATCTTGGTTTTGATGTTTTAACATTTTCCCCTTTATCATTAAAGCAAGTCCTTTCAAAGGCCTTTTCGTGAGCCTTCTCTTTGGTCCTCATCACAGCCTTGTGATGGGTAATTTGCAAAAGAAGAAATTTTTGGGTGCTAGTCACCCTCTGCCCTGACCAGGCTGTGTTCCCTCTCTGGCGTCAGTCTCTGTGTATGTAAAATGAGGACACCTGTGTACAAAACACTGCCTTATAAATTATCTCAGTTGCGCTCTTTTCAACAACCCTGGGAGGTAGGCTAGGCCAGCCCTTTTCTTCCTGTTTTCACAAGACAAAACTTGGCCTCAGAGAGCTTAGGTCTCTGGAGGTCACACAGCTGATAGGAGGCAGAGTCCCAGGGATTAAACCCAGGTCTGTCTGACTTGGGGTAATCAACTATCCTGGTTTGCCCAGGGACTGTCCCAGTTTTAGCACTGAAAGCCCCGTGTCCCAGGAAACCTCTCAATCCATGCAAACTGAGATAGTTAGTCACCCTGGGTAGAGCTCCAGAATTTGTATTTCTAACAAATTCCCATGTGATGTATTAGCCACTGTCTTTCTTTGATGAACCTATATTGTTGTTCTTATGCTAGAGCTCTCTGATCCTTATTGAGAGAGTGGGCACTGAGGCAGGAGGATTTTGGTGGTGACTTGCTGAAAGTCACAGGTACTCCAAGGCTTGTAAGTCCAGGCTCATTTCTCACTGCCAGCACAGCTTGTTCCCTTATCTGGTCCTGTGCTGAGGCCTGTGAGCATCCCCGGAACACTACTTAAAATGGAACCTGCTCAAAATCATTGGTGCTAGGCACGTGCAGCTGGGATGCAGCCACCAGCCAACCCGGAGCCCCCAGAGTGTGTGGATGGCAGGCAGTCAGGATGGCTGCCTGAAATTTTCTGCAACCCAACACCTCTTGTTCTTTGCAGGAGCTTTTCTGTGTGTGTGGAGCCCTCAAGCGGGCTCGGCTGGTCCATCCTGGGGTAGCAGAAGTGGTCTTTGTG
Organism: Trichechus manatus latirostris; assembly: GCF_000243295.1. Taxonomy (NCBI): domain Eukaryota; kingdom Metazoa; phylum Chordata; class Mammalia; order Sirenia; family Trichechidae; genus Trichechus; species Trichechus manatus. Next base: position 4,384,808 of record NW_004444005.1, on the reverse strand, counting down.
AAGAAGGATGATGCCATCACAGCATATAAGAAGTACAACAACCGGTGTCTGGATGGTAAGTCGGAAAACGCAGCCACCTCACTCTGCTCACTGGCAAGCAGCAGGCCTTCAGGAGCAAGCCCTCCTCTGAGATGGGTGGGAGGTCCCATCACCTCTCTGGGGGTTCCCATTGCACCAAGAGCAGGCACGTTTGCTCAGTCTCTGGAGAGTGCTGAATTGTGAGTTCCACAGGACTTTTTTCACCCAGCTCCAGCTAGAAGGAAAATGCCATTTCTCCATGAATGCCTCTCTTAAAGGGTCTTGTCTGGGAAGTATAGGAGCCACAGCCTTCCCCTTCCAGATGGTGGTCTACTTACTGCCAAATTACAGGTTCCTCAAAGGCAGAGGGCTTGCTTTAAATGTTGGTACGTTTGTGATACATGTTTTTCTATTCTTTGTACTTTCAGCCTTCTGACATCTTTGAATCTGAAGTATATCTATAGACAGCATGTAGTTGGATCTGTTGTTTTTTAAATCCATTCTGACAATCTTTTAATAGGATTATTTAATCCATTCACATTTGGTGTTATTATTGATAATGTTGTTGTTAGGTGCTGTCAAGTCAGTTCCGACTCATAGCGACCCTATGTACAACAGAATGAAACGCTGCCCGGTCCTGAGCCATCTTCATAATCGTTGTTATGCTTTTTTATTATTGATAATAGTTGAATTTATGTCTGCCAGTTTATTTTTTCTTTTCTATGTCTTAACATCTTTTTATTCCTCTACTCCTCTGTTATGGCTTTCTTTTGCATTACAGGAATATTTTCTAGAGTAACATTTTAATTCTGTAAAAAAGGTGCGGCAGTGGTGTCTGGTCTCCTCTGACTTCACAAGGAGGAAGGAGAATCAAGATCAACAGCCCAAGGCTGATTACTGTGAGGTGGAGGTCAGACATACTTCCTCTCTCCACCATCTTCACCAATTCTGACACCAGCTGTCCCTCCCATGGCATTCTTTACTTCTCTGCTGAGTTGAACAGTTCATTGCAAGTGGCCACACAGAACTCACAGCCAGTACTCATAATTATGGGGTTTATTAGGAAAGTAACAGGTTACAATTCATGTTCAGGAACGCACGGGATACATTTCTTCCATCAGGATAGCCTCTTCTCAGCCATGCCCACAGGCATGCCTCTCTCTGGCCCCTCAGCCTCTGTCCTGCTCTGGCAAGTGTTTCAGAGCTCTTTTAGCTCTATAGATAAATGCGCAAGGCACCCCACTCCGCCAGTAAGCTCGGCCCAAAGGTGCTTAAACCTAGCTCCTCCGAGTGCCTGGAAGCACCCTGCTCCGCCAGCAAGCCTCCTGCCCGGAAGTACTCAGCTCCTACCGATCTCCTCCCTCTGCTGATGCTGTTTCTCTGCCACCACTTCTGGCTGTTTACAGTGTTAGAGCTCTTTCTCTCTCATCTCCTGGTTCCAGGAGCTTCTCAGCGCAGTGATCCTTGGGTCCAAAGGACAAGCTCTGGTCCTAGCTCTTCTTCCTTGATGGTGGTGAGATCCTCTCTTTCCGTCTCTGGGATGGCTCAGTTTAATCCTAGTGGGATAGCAGAACTGACCAGTCCCTTCGTTAGGGTTCCATATACCTTATTTGCATGGGTCACCCAATCAACTTGAGTTACGAGACTGTGGTAAGAAAGGTCATATAAAAGCAGATCCATCACACTGCGAATTCCTTCAATTTTTTTTACTTTATTAATTGAGTCATTTTTTTTTATAGTGATTACTTAAGGACTTAGACAACATACCTCTTAATTTATCAGAATCTACTTCAGATTTATACCAGCTTAATTCCAGTGAGATGCAGAAACATTACCTCTATATAGCTCTTTTCTAATCTCTTTCTTCCTTTTTGGTGCCACTGTTACACGTACCACGTTTATGTTACAGACATAACAATACGTTTTTATAATTATTACTTTATATAATCATATGCCCTTTAAAGAAGCTGAGAGAATAAAGGGGAGCAAATATATATTTACAGAGTTTTTTATATTAAACTTCTGATTTACAATTTCTTGTTCTCTTCATTTGTTCCTGTGGATTCAAGTTATTATCTGGTGTCATTTCCTTACTCCCATGCAGCTTTGCCCCCATGCACCTTCTTTGTGCTGTTATTGTGAAATATATTACGTTTCTGTATGCTGTAGGCCCAAAAATACTATTATATACATGTTGTTCATAGAATTGCCTTTTTAAATCAGTTAAGAGAAGGAAACAGAAGAAATATGCCTTTATTATCTTTTTTATAATTGCATAATTACTTTTACTGGTGCTCATATTATTGTCTGGGTCACTTGCTTACAGCCTGAAGAACTTTCTGTGGTATTTCTTGTAAGACAGATCTGCTAGCTACAAATTCTCTTAGTTTTTGTTTATCTGGGAATGTCTTTATTTTGCTTTCATTTTTGAAAGATCATTTTGTTGTATATAAAATTCTTGGTTGACGGTTTGTTTCTCCCAGAACTTTGAATATGTCATACCACTGCTCTTGACCTCCATTGTTTCTAATAAGAAGTTAGCTGTTCATCTTATTGGAGTTTCCTTAAACCGTTTTTCTCTTGCTACTTTCAAGATTTTTTGCCTTTTCCCATTTTTACTATGTTGTGCCTGTGTGTGGTTCTCTTTGTGTTTATCGTGCTTGAAATTCATTGAGCTCCATAGATGTGTAGATTAATTTCTCATCAAATTCGGGAAGTTTTTAGCCATTATTTCTTCTAATATTTTTTTATGTTCCTTTCTCCCTCCTCTCCTCCTTTTTTTATTCCCAGTATGCATATGTTGGTGTGCTTAATGGTATCACACATTTCTCTGAGGCTCTGTTCATTTTCTTCATTCTTTTTCTTTATGTTCTTTGGACTGGATAATCTCTTATCAATTTATTTCCAAGTTGTTATTTTTAACAGTTCAGATCTACTGTTGAGCGCCTCTATGAATTTTTCATTTAGTTATTGTAATTTTCACCTCCAGGGTTTACATATGGTTCTTTCGTATTATTTCTCTATCTATATTGATGTTTTCTACTTGATGAGACATTGTTGTACCTTCCCTTACTTTAAGCATGGTTTCTTTTAGTTGGAGCATATGTTTAATGGCTGCTGTGAAATCTCAGTTAATTCCTACATCTGGGCCCTGCCACAGGCAGTTTCTGTTGCTTGCTCGTTTTTCACTGTCTGGGTCGCACTTTTCTGTTTCTTTGCATGTTTTGAAATTTTTTTGTTGGAAGCTGGATGTTTTAGATGCTGTATTATAGCGACTCTGGATGCTAACTCCCAAACCCCTTCTGGGACTGGTTCTTGTTTTTGTTTGCTTGTTTATTTGTTAGTGACTTGGCTGCACTATTTCACTGAAATCTATTTCCCTCACAGCTTGCAACTTCTGATGTCCCTCAGAAGATGCAGCCTTGGGCACATGCACAGTCACCCTTGGATGACACGGCGTTAACAGAGCTCGCGCTGTCTCTTTTCTCTTTTCTCTGTATTAAGCTGTTAAACCATATTGGTGTCACATCTAGCTGTTGTTGTGTGCCATCAAGTCCCACTCATAGCAACCCTGTTGGACAGAGTAGAACTGCCCCATGGGATTTCCCGGGCGGAAAGTGAAGAAGACTTGAAGCACTTAGTGATGAAGATCAAAGACTACATATGGATTACACCTCAACATAAAGAAAACAAAAATCCTCACAACTGGACCAATAAGCAACATAATGATAAACAAAAAATATTTAAGTTGTCAAGGATTTCGTTTTATTTGGATCCACAGTTAACGCCTGTGGAAGCAGCAGTCAAGAAATCAAACGATGTATTGCATTGGGCAGATCTGCTGCAAAAGACCTCTTTAAAGTGTTAAAAAAGCAAAGATGCCACTTTGAGCACTAAGGCGCCCCTAACCCAAGCCATGGTATTTTCAGTCACCTCATATACGTGCGAAAGCTGGACAATGAATAAGGAAGACTGAAGAAAAATTGATGCTTTTGAATTGTGGTGCTGGTGAAGAATATTGAATATACCATGGACTGCCAGAAGAACGACTAAATCTGTCTTGGAAGAGGTACAGCCAGAATGCTCCTTAGAAGTGAGGATGGCAAGACTGTCTCATGTACTTTGGACATGGTATCAAGAGGGATCAGTCCGTGGTGAAGGACATCATGCTTGGTAAAGTAGAGGGTCGGTGAAAGAGAGGAAGACCCTCAACCAGATGGATTGACATAGTGGCTGCACCAGTGGGGTCAAGCATAGCAACGATTGTGAGGATGGCACAGGACCAGGCAGTGTTTTGTTCTTTTGTACATGGGGTCGCTCTGAGTCAGAACCAACGCGACGGCACCTAACAACAACAACATGTATCAAAAGCAGCTCCGCTGGCACAATGGTTAAGTGTTTGGCTGCTGAACCAGATGGATGGACATAGTGGCTGCAGCAGTGGGCTCAAACATAGCAACGATTGAGAGAACGGCATTGGACCAGGCAGTGTTTCATTCTTTTGTACATAGGGTCTCTGTGAGTTGGAACTGACTCCATGGCACCTAACAACAACAATCTTTGTGAGATGGGGAGTTCGAACCACCAAATTCTCAGTAACTGAATGCTTAACCATTGTGCCACCAGGGCTGTTAACCTCCATTAATTGCCAGTTGATTGCTCTATTGTTTTTGACAGTGCCCTAGGGCATGAATTGCTCCACAGTCTGATCCAGTTAAATTCAAACTCCTTTGTAGGGGTCGTTTTTGAGGTCAGTCTTTGAGGTTTGTTTTTACCTGGTGAGGGCTCTTCTTAGCTATGCCTTTCCCTGGTTCTCCCTGATAAACTAGCTGACAAATGATTTAACTTGTTGCTCTCATAGAGTTTACCAGTTTCCTCTTGATTGCTGACCACCAGAATCTCCGTTGTTTTAGCGAACACTTTTAAGCTTGAATTTTCCACAGTCTGTTTCAAATAAAGTCAGTTCTTTTAGGGAGAGCTTTAGAGTTCTCTTCTTATGGCCTGTCTCTTCCCCCTGGGCAAAATTTCTGAGCCAGTGCTCCAGAGCTTGTGGTAGGGACAGAGGCCCACTTCTCAAGAGTGACACCACTACTTTATGAGTAGGGCTCTGGGCAGGCATGGTAGCCTTTGGTCTTCTCGGCCTGCCTTTCCTACTGTTGAACCTTCATCCTACGAGCAAGCTGGGTTGATGGCAGTTGGGGCCCGAGTATTCTTGGTTTGCTACTTTGTGGTAAAACTTTCACCCTAATGAATTGGAGCTGGATGTAGGAAGGGAGTCCTAGACCTCTGAGTCTCTATGCCTGGAGTAGAGCCTTGGCATTACAGAGCCAGGAGGGGTGAGAAATGCTGACTCCCTCTCCCTTCTGGGGAGATACATAGCCCTAGTCTGAGAGCTGGGTAGAGAGGAAGCCCTGTGTTCTTGGCTGCACCCGTCCAGGGTAGAACCTAATGACACTCACCTAGGGGCCTGGGGACAGCAGTTCATAGTTCAAATGCCGCAGACTCACTGTTCTTACTGAGGTGCAGTAGATTTTCTTGAACAAGTGTTTCTTCAATTGCTGTATGCCCTTAGGACAGTTTCCAGAGACTTTAAATTTTTTTTAGTAGTTTTCAACACTGAAGGTTGTTTCACTAGAGAGTCTGTGGAATCCCTCAGTCTGCTGTTCTGGAAATTGTTCTTACCAATTTTTTTTTAAATTTATTTTGTTGTCAAGACTACAGCAGCAAAACATGCACCAATTCAACAGTTTCTACATGTACAATTCACTGACAACTGATTACACTTTCCGAGTTGTACAACCATTCTCACCCTCCTTTTCTGAGTTGTTCCTCCCCCATTAACAAACTCACTGCCCCCAAAGGTTCCTATCTAATCTTTCGAGTTACTGTTGTCACTTCGATCCCATATAGATAGTTCTTAAAAGAGCACAATGCTCAAGGCAGATGTTTTTTTACTAGCTTAGCTAAGTTATTGTTTGCTTTTAAGAAGATTTCAGGGTATATTTTTAGTTTAAGTTTTAAAGATTATCTCAGAGCAGTAGTTTCTGGGGTTCATCCATCCCTCATGACTCCAGAAAGTCTGGAGTCTATGAGAATTTGAAGTTCTGTTCTGCATTTTTCCCCTTTTGATCAGGATTTGTCTATAGGATCTTTGATCAAAATGTTAGTAATGGTAGCTAGGCACCGTCCAGTTCTTCTGGTCTCATGGCAGAGGAGGCCGACGTTCATGGAGGCAGCTATTCACACATTCCATATCCTCCTCCTATTCCTGATTCTCCTTCCTCTGTTGCTACAGGCAAATAGAGACCAATTGTTGTGCCTTGGATGGCTGCTTACAAGCTTTTAAGACCCCAGACACTACACAACGAACTAGGAGGTAGAACAGAAACACTAAACACGTCATTAGACCAGTTAACTGGGATGTTCTATGAAACTGTGACCAAGGAACCAAACCCCATGAGGTTTTTTCTGGTCCTCATTGTAAATATATCACACACACAGTTTCTGCAAGTTCAGCTTTTTACAGGTGTACAACTTACTGACATCAATTACAGTAATTGCCTGTGCAACCCTACTCTTAATCAGTACATATTTTTAAAATCAGTTATGTTTTAATTGATTAAAATGTGAGGCAAAAATAGTGTTTATCCACATAGTTACCATTTCTGGCATCTTTCTTTGCTTTGTATAGTTCCAGATTTTGATATGGTACCAGTTTTTTTCTGGCTGAAGAGTTGCCTTTATCATTTCTTGCAGTACAGGTCTGGTGGCAATGAATTCTTTCAGGTTGGTTTGTCTGAAGAAAGCTTTTATTTCACTTTTGAGTTTTGAAAGATATTTTCACTGGGTATCATATTCTGAGTTGGCAGTTTTTCTTTAAGTACTTTTAAATATTTCATTGCCTTCTGGCTGCATAGTTTCTATGTTGTCATTTTCATCTTGTCTGTAGATAATGTCTTTTTTTGGTCTGGCTGCTTTTAGGTTTTATTCCTGGTTTTCAGCAATGTGATAGTCATGTGCTTCAGTGTGATTTTCTTTAAGATTATTCTGCTTGGGTTTCATAGAGCTTCTTGGATCTGTGGGTTTATACTTTTCAACAAATGTGGAAAAACTTAAGCCGTCATTTCAAGTGTTTCTTCTTTTTCTTTATGAGACCAGTATTTTAGGCCACTTAATATTGTCCTATAGTTTAATGTCATTATTTTGTTTCATTTTACATAGTTCCTGTTGTTTGTCTTCGTGTTCACAGATTTGTTTCTTGTGCATTGTCTAATCTTTTATTAATTCAGTGAGTTTTTCATTTTAGAAACTTTAGAAATTCAGTTTGGATCTCTCTTATATTTTCCATTTCTTTCCTCCTCATGTTCATGCTTTCCTTTACCTCCTTGAGTATATCCTACATATTTATAATAGCTGTTTTCTGGTTGTTGTAAAAATATATATAGATAACATATTTGCCAGTTCAACATTTGTCATTTGCACAGTTCACTGAAACCAATTAATTATGTTATGCAGCCATCACCAGAATCAATTGCCATATTTTCCATTCCCATAAACAGAAACTCAGTGCTAGCTAAATAAAAATTTCCCTCTTTCCCTTTCCCTCCTACCCCTGGTAACCACTGTTAAACTCTGATCTCTATACATTTGCCTATTTTAAGTGTTCCGTATTAATGAACTCATACTGTATTTGTCCTTTTGAGATTGACTCATTTTACTTAGCATGATGTATTCAGGGGTCATCCATGTTGTCGTGTGCATCACAACTTCATTTCTCTCTATGGCTGAGTAGTACTCCATTGTGTGTGTAGGTGTGTATGGACCATATTTGAGTTGTTTCCTCCTTTTGGCTATCGGGCATAGTGCTGCAGTGAACTTTGGTGTACATGTGTCTGTTAGTGTCATTGTGCCTTCAAGTCTCGTGGGTATATACCTGAGAATGGGATTGCTGGGTCACATGGTAGCTCTGTTTTTCACTTTTTGAGGATTTGTCAAAAACTGTTTTCCACAGCAGCTGTACCGTTTTGTGTTCCCACCAGCAATGGATGAGGGTTCCGATTTCTCTGCATCCTCATCAGCAATTGTTATTTTCCTCTTTTTTTTAGCCATCCTAATGGGAGTGAAATGATGTCTCATTGTAGCTTTATTTGCATCTCCTTAGTGGTATAATGGAAACCTTGGTAGCGTAGTGGTTAAGAGCTACAGCTGCTAACCAAAAAGGTTGGCAGTTTGAATCCACCAGGTGCTCCTTGGAAACTCTAAGGAGCCCTGGTGGTGCAGTGGTTACATGCTTGGCTGGGAGGAAAGATATCCATAAAGATATCCATAAAGATTTGCAGCCTTGGAAACCCTATGGGGCCATTCTGCTCTGTCCTATAGGGTTGCTGTGAGTTGGAATCAATGGCAGTGGATAGCTTTGGTTAATGTTATAATAGCTGTTTTAATGTCATTGTCTGCTAATTCCATCATATCTTTCATTTCTAGATCTGACTTTTTTTAATTTTAAAAAGTTTTATTCTGTAGATTTAGAAATTTGAGATTTTTAATAACAGCAAAAGAAATTCAGTCACACCTAATGATTAACAGAATGTAGTGGCATATTATCTAAGCAGAAATCGTGCCGATATGCCATAATAAATTGTCTATGAGTAAAAAAAAATACACTTTAGGGCACAGCATTGTTATCACAAATTACAGTAGCGATACTTTGCAAGAATTTAATCAAACTAAAGTATTCTGAGTAACTGTATCTTTTAAATGCAGCACTTAAAAATGTAACAACTCTGTGCATTCTTTTTCTTAAAAAATGACCTTGTGTGTCATAGAAACGCTGCTTTATTGCTGCAGAGGTCAAAGTTCAAGGCTCAGGAGGTACAGGAGAATACAAAGGTAGCCTTAAGAAACTTGTTTATGTATAAAAAAGGTAAAGTTTATAAAAGTTCATTTACAAACCAAGAACAAAAGTGGTGTGCACACATTATGTACAAGCATCCTTAATGCACAGCCAAAAAGAACAGAAAACAACCACTATCTCTTGCCAAAAAAAAAGCCCCAAAAAACAACAGCAAAAACCTCCCCAAATCACACCATTATTTTCTTCTGGGTGATTATACATTTCTGAAACCACCAAATTCACTATTTATCACTTACTCAATCTTTTTGTCATGATACAGTATTTAGTTGTGCACAAAAGTCATAAAGACTTAGTAATACACAGCGAGAATGATCTAGATCTGACTTCTTACTGATTTTCCTTCTGGTTATGGAGCACATTTTCCTCCTTTATATGTCTATAAATTATTGATTGGATGCTGGGCATTTATTTTTACGTTGTTGAGTGCTGTATTTTATTGTATTCCTTTAAAATGTATGTTTTTTGCAAGTAGTTATTTGCAGATTTGTATGATCTTTTTGAGGCTTGGAAAGCTCTCTTAGGACGGATCTGGAGTAGCCTTTATTCTTGAGCTAATTTCGCCACACTTCTAAGGCATGACCCTGCTGGACTATTGGATTGCCTTGCGTATTCAGCAGGCTGTCTCCACTGTGGCCGTAGGGACCTTGAAGAACTCCTGGCCTCGTGTGCCCTCTGTGTGTTCTCCCTATAGTTGCCCGGTAGGTACTGTTTGTTTGGAAGTTCTGCTTTCCTGGCCTCATGAAGTTTCACTCTGTGCATGTATACATTAGTATTTAGCCACAGGTCCAAGGGGACCTCTGCAGATTGCTGGAATTCTTTCTTCTTTAGAACCTGGCCCCACAAACTCTAGCTGCCTTGGCTTCTCTGAATACAGTCTTCTCTCTTGTCCTCATCAAGACCACTTGTCTCTGTCTGGTTCCCCTCCTGTGCTGTGGCCTGGAACTGCCTCCAGGTGGTAAGCTGGGCTTAGGACTCCTCTCATGTTTTCCTTCTCCCAGAGACTGCAGTCCTGAACTACCTGTTGTCTGGTATCTGAAAGCAGTTTTACTTATTTTCTTTGGTTTTCTAGTTGTTTATAGTGGGAGTACAGGCCTTGTGGCAGTTAAGCCTTCAGGAACAAAGCAGAAGTCTGTGCATATGCTTTGGATCTCTTCTCCGTGTCCCTACATCAGCGTCTCCCTTACTAATAGCCTTACCGTTTTCAGTGGCTCTACACAGAACACCATTGCCCCTCACTCCGACTCTCATCTTTCCTCCCATATGAAGCAAGGTGTGTTGCTCCTTTGCTTCTTGTTGCTATCATCCGGAGGTTTCCTGGATCTCACACCCTGGGATTTTCAGTCTCCGGACTTGGCTGAAAGCCAGCAGCCCCATCCCTGGCTGTGGAGCCAGAGCTGCCCTTGGTGGGTGCTTTGACCCTTGGTAATGGAGGTAGCAGCCCTTGTTGTTCTGTGTGAGGAGCTGAGGACTCACATCAGAGCCTTCTCTTTTTTTGTTTTTCCAGGGCAACCAATGAAGTGCAACCTTCACATGAATGGGAACGTTATCACCTCAGACCAGCCCATCCTGCTGTAAGTTCCAAAGGCAGGGGGACTGGGGTGGGGCGGAGCTTTTCTGCTCACTTACTGGGTGTGATCATCTCTTTTTATTCTGCATCACGGGGCTCAAATTGGAACAAAGTGGCTTGTCTTGTCATTTCCCCAGGGGATTGTCCCCACAGGGTCTGTCATTAAGACCTCGTTCTCAGTTTTACACATAAGTTTAGAAACACCTGAGATGAGAGTGGAGAGCAGGCCAGTCCTGTCCTCCTCTGCACAATTGCAGGCATCGACCAAGGGAAAAGAAATCTCCACTTGTTGTGACTAATTTGGATGGGGATGCGTACCAGGTGCTGCCTCTCATTTTGTTACACACACCTGGGTATACGTGCCTGGCCCGGGACTGAGGACTTCTTTGGAGCCCAAGATGTATAAGCTGTTTGTGGCAGGACACAGTGCATAAATGGCAGGACATCATTTTATAGATGAGGAGACAGAGACCCAGGGAGGATATTGGACCTGCCACAGTCACTTGGCCAGTGCCTGGCAGAACCTGGAGTGTCACCAGGTGTCCTGACTCCCAGCCAGTGTGCCTTCTCCTCCTTGACCCTTGCTTTGGGGTTATGGGGAGTTTTTCAGTTTCTCATCTTAATTACTGGGAAATTGAAAGGCACTCTAAGAAAGAGTATTAAACTTCATTAAAGTTTTAAGTGGTTGAGTTTACCACTGGAAGTTAGTAGTGCCTTTAACACAAATAGAAATGGTTTGTTAAAATACAAAGGCAGTATTTGGAATTACATGCACTTGTTCACCTAATGTTCATTGTGAGCTGCTTGTGCTCAGCAGTGTGCTAGGTGCTGGGTGTGTCAGTGGGAGCAGGACATGGTCCCTGCCCTTACTGAGTTCTCACACTGGTCAGCTGCTGTGCTTGGCTACAAACTGTGATGAGCCTAGAAGGAAATGAATGGGCAGCCATGCTGGAGAATAAAGGTGATTAGCTGCTTTAATTGGGGGAGGGCTTAGCGGGTACAGGGCAGGCCTGAAATAGGCTTTGAAATTTAGAAGGACCAGGACTTGAAAGCTGAGAAATAAACTGTGTGATTTGAACAAGTTTCTTAAACTTTGTTCCAGGAAAAATGGTTTTGTGACCTGATGAGTTTGGGAAACATTGGGCACAAAAGAGTTAAATCGATTTCTTTACTTCAGGCCATCTCAGAATGTGCTGTATGCTAATATATTATGTGACCACCTGGAGGGGCGGGACATGCAGCGGTTCCTAAACTTGGGACCCAGAACAGGCAGGCTGCATCTCAGTTTTCTCATCAGTAAATAAGAAAAATGATAGATTTGCTACAAGATGAAATGAGATGAAGGGGTATGGAAGCATGACGCTCAGTGTCTAGCTCATAACAGATGCTCAGTAAATGGTGGATCCCCTCCCCATCTTAGGAAAAACTGGCAAGGATTTTGACTCTTCTTTGCTCCCCACAGGCGGCTGAGTGACAGCCCCTCAGTGAAAAAGGAGAGTGAGCTGCCTCGCAGGGTGAATTCTGTCTCCTCATCCAACCCTCCTGCTGAAGTGGACCCCGACACCATCCTGAAAGCGCTCTTCAAGTCTTCAGGGGCCTCTGTGACTACACAGCCCACAGAATTCAAAATCAAACTTTGAGTGGGGCAGTGAGGCAGCCAGAGTGTTCTGGGGACAGAGGAGGGTGGCTCTGTTTCCCAAAGCCAAGCTTGTGACCAATGGGCCATCGGACTGGAGGCCCCGAGAGTGGGGAGGGCCGCCGGGGTAGAGATCTCCTCACTGGACGGGACCCGCCTTTCTGTGTTGTGTTCCACCCTGTGCTCTTCTGTTCGTTAATGTCCCTGTGGTATGTTTTTTCTGTTCTCCACCTCGTCATCAAGACAGGCTTGTGTTTCTCAGAGTGTGTCCTTCCTCCCTCTAAGCTCGGCCCCAGACTGAATTCTTATGTGGAAATGTAGCACTCAGTTGTCTGGGTTGTCCTCTTGTGGTCCTGTGGGATGCAGGGCTGGGGCTGTTTGAAGGAGACTGCTTTTTCCAGGAGGTAAGGGGGGCACCAACCCCTGCCATCATAAGGGGATCCGGAATAGCTCGACAGTGAGCCTGGGTGGGGATCGGGTCACAGGCCCCTGTTCTCTCACCGTGATTAGTTCTAGACGTGGTGTCCCGGAGAGGGCCACGTGGCAAGGGCAGGTGAATTGCTGCACTGCTATGAGGGTGCACCCCAGCTCTTGGCTTGGAAGGCTCTTGCCATTTCTGGCAACCCAAAGTACATTGTCAAAGTTCATGTTTCCCTTTTTTCTTGGGTTATACCAAATGCCCTGTCCCAGCTGTCTTAGCCTTCTGGGTGTCACTGCTGGGAGGGGCTGCATTGTTACCTGTCCCAGTCTGGCATGGCATTCATCACACCCTGGGTTTGGTTCAGATGCTAGCTGAGTCAACTCTTCACTTGCTGGACTTTTCAGATGCTTCCCGTTCTTTGGCATTGTGGGTTTGGGGGATTATTTGAATGCGAGATGTTGGCTGCAGCTTGCCCTTGTCTCTTGCTTTCTGGCCTCAGACGTCTTACAGGACAACAGGAATGCTGAGAGGGACATACCCAGCTGCCACCAAGGGATACTGTCCCCTACCCTGTGGGTGGCTCATCCATCAGTGACCAGAGGGGTATTTTCCTGCTTTGGCAGTCGGTGGTTAAGGGAGCAGAGCAGCTGTTCCAGGCAAGCCAGTGGGTAGTTCTCCATCATGGTCCCTGGCAGCTGAGGCTTCCCTGAATACAGTCTCCTGTTGATTTGTTGGAACTGAAGGGAGCCCAGGCTGTCAGCCAGAGTGAGCTGGGGAGCAGGCGGGAACTCTCCAAAAGCAATAGCAAGTGATGTGAAAGACACAGGGCTAGAGCTCCAGGCCCTGGAACACTGAGAGCCTCTGAGGACCTGCGGGGGGTAGCCTAGTGGAAAACACTTAGAAATTCATGTTTCCACAGCTAAATCTGTCAGGCAGGAGGGACTCAGGGTTTGAACACACCTTCAGTCCTTCAGCTCTGAGGTTGGCCTAGGATGTCCAAGGAAGGTGCCCGCTTTCGGGTTCTTTCAGGGATTCTGCTTTTCTTCCCTTTTTCCCCTTTGAGTGGTTACAAACTTAGTTCTCCTCAGCATCTGGAAGACATCCCTCCTCCACTCTACCAAGAGAGCACCCAGAAGGCAGTAGGATCTGGTGTCTCAGGTGCTAGAAACAGATTTGTGTTTGGACTCTGCTCAGTAGGAATGGTAACTATACTGCCTGCATGACTTTACCTTCCGCTCCTGGTCCCGTGGCAGGTGTGCTTTGTTCATTGGTTCCATAGAGCCCAGCTACAGCCTCCTGGCCGTCTGGAGCCCGTGCTTTGGATAGCCATATGGGAGACTGGGGAGGTGGAAACTGTTTGCCTCCCTGCTCTGCAGGTCGTCATTGTGGGGAACAGGGAAGGGAAGGTGATGGACTCTATCCTCGTCTCCCTCTCCACCTCCCACTCCTATTACATTACCCATCTCTGTTTCTTTTTGTTCGGAAGGAGAGGAAGAGGCATCAAGTAATGGAGAAGACTGTGTATTAACCATTTCTGAATAAATGTTTGTTATTCCTACCTTTGAGCTGTCATTTCTTAAAAAATTCTAAGTGGCCTATTGGGACTTGGCACCAGAAGACAGGAATTTGCCTCTTTGCTTTACTGCTCACCAGCTGTGACCTTGGACCAGCTCCTCACAGGAATTCACTGAAGTTTAGTCTTCTGCAATTGGGAGTGTGAACCTTCATGTCTGTGGAAGCACCTGGCACAGCAGCTTTTGGGCCTGAAGTGTCTCCTGGGTGTTAAACGTGGTCAGCTCCAATATAGTGAAGTCTGTTCACAGGGAACAAGAGAGGTTGCCTAATGGCCTTTTGCCTGGGTTTGAAGAAGTTACAGTCATGGGTGAAATTTATCTCTGAGATCAGCTATGCTTAGCTGCTGCTGTTAGGTGCTGTAGAGTCAGTTCTGACACAGCAGCCCTGTGTACAACAGATCGAAACACTGTCTGGTCCTGTGCCATCCTCACAATCGTTAGGCTTGCGCATTGTAGCAGCTACTGTGTCAGTCTATCTCATTGAGGGTCTTCCCCTTTTTTGCTGTGCATTAGAAGGAGAAATTAGTTGTTTGTGGTTAGTTTTATTATATCAACAGTGAACAACACTTCCAGAAAGGTGGCATAGAGGTACTTATCCCTATGCCTCCCACTAAGTACAGCTAAAAACCCTGGAGCCCTTGTGGCGCAGTGGTTAAGAGCTCAGCTGCTAACCAAAAGGTTGGCAGTTTTAATCCACCAGCTGCTCCTTGGAAACCCTAAGGGGCGGTTCTACGCTGCCTTACAGGGTCGCTGTGAGTCAGTATCAACAGCAATGGGTTTTTTTACATAAAACACGTTAAGACTCTTGAGAGGTGGAAAGATTAGAAGCCGTACTGGCAAGGGACCTCAGAATCCAAGGAATGAATGTCACCAACTTCCCTGAGTTTTCTTTTTGCCTCATAGCCCAAATGGTGCTGGAGGAGTGGGCAACCCAGAAACGCCAGTGGGTACAGACGAAGCCCAAGAAAAGCCTGCTCTTTCCAGCCAAGGGAGCAGGAAAGGCAGCCCAGCAAGATAAACTCCAGCTGAGCTCCACAGGGAAAAAATGTGACACCACCCTCGCCAGCAAAGGCTGAGTCAGGAGCCTAGACTTCCATCCTTGCTAGGCTGTGTTGGTGTGCCCCAAAGCCCTCAGTGGGGAAGTGTCAGAGAAGGCCAAGTAGGAAGCTGGAACTTAGAGCTGGTGTCAGTGGAGACCACATGGGGAGAAGAAATGAGACACTCCAGCCTCTCAAAGCCATGGTGTTCTATCAGCAGAGGCATAGTGTGAAGAAAGAACTCCCACCTAGCAGTAACGAGAAGCCCCTCACACCCTGAGTGTCGGCAGAGGTCAGGTGGGGAACTTGGATTTCCACTTGGTACCAAAGTGGTATCTCTCTGTCCCCAAGATCTAGAATCTCATAATACCCAAAGTGTCCAGGTTTCAATCAAAAGTCACTCATACCAAGAAGCAGGAAATCTCTAATGAGAAAAGGCAGTCAACAGACATCAAAATTGAGAAGACAAATGATGTTAAAATTATGTGACAAGGATTTTAAAGCAGCCATTATAAAATGTTTTCAACAAGCACTTAATGAACATGCTTGAAAAATGAAAAAAAGTTTCAGCCAAGAACTAGAAGATACAAAGAAGAACCAAACAAATTTTAGAATTTAAAAATACAATAACCAAGGTAAAAGAATAGAAAGGAATCAGTGAATTTGAGAACGCTGTAATGCCATAGCAAATATTTACATAGAATTCCCCCAGACTTTCCCCCAAAGATAACTTATTTCTAGGGCTGTTGTATATAGGATCTGAGCTGACACTGATACCTGCAAACCTAAAATGCCATCATGGCTCCTGTATGCCTTTGGAGGCCAGATAAGTGGAGTCCTTTGTCCTCCATCTAAACATGGTCCACACTGAGCTCTTGATCTGCCTGCCCTTCCCTGCTTCAAGGTCCCTTCTCTCTTACAGTCTTATCAGTAAACAGTAACACCATCCTAGTTGCTCAGACCAAAAGCCTAGCAGTAGTCCTAGATTTCTCTCTCACCACATACCCAATCAAATCCTATTGGAATTCTTCAAACATACCCAGAATTCTACCTCTCACCACACCACAACCACTTCCCTGGAGCCAAGACACATCTTTCCTTAGGATAATTGCAGTGGTGTCCAAAACGAGTGCCCTGCTGCTGCCCTTGCCCTTCCACGGTCTAATCACAATACAGCAGCCAAAGGGACACTGTGTACACGTCACTCCTCTGCTGGAAATCCCACAGTGGTCCGCATCACACTCAGTAACAGCTAAGGTCACCCCCGTGATCCACCAAATCCTATGGGTTCTGCCAAGCTCCCCCCCCCCCACCCTAGGACACTCCTCCTTGACACCTGAATGCCTTGCTCCCTCACCTGCTTCAAGTATTTGTTCAAATGTCACCTCAATGAAATCTTCACTCTATTTAAAATTGTGTCACCTCTCCTCCACACTCCATCCCCCTTCATTTTTCTCTTCGGCGCTTACACTATACTTCATACGCTTTATATTTTATTTCTTTATGTGTTTATCCTCTCTGTCTCCTCGTTAGAATATAAACTCCAGGAAGGCTGAATTATGTTTCATGGCTGTATCCTTAACGCTTAGTGCCTGGAGCACTCACTGATCTTTGAGGAATGATGAATGAATGGGTGACTGCATGAAAAGCTCAGAGTTGCATCTGTGAACAACCCCCGCCAACGCCGACATTTACTCCGACTTTCATTCCCCTATTTTATTTTGAGCAAATGAAGGGTGTGGCTTTGAGGTGGCGGAGGCCGGAGAGAGAAGTCCGGAACCGAGAAGGCGGCGCCCCATGCGGCGCCGTAGTCAAGGAAACGCTTCCACTCCCAGCGCTCAACTACAGCTCCCAGCGGCCTCCGCGGCTTCCGGCTGGCAAGATGGTGGCGCGCAAGAGAAAGCGTGCGGAGCGAGACGCTGAGAGTCTCCCGAGCCCTCCCGGCTACTCAGGTAGGGGCCCGGGACGCAGACCGGGGCCGGCGGCTTCTCCGGGACGTGGCTCGGGGGTCGGCGGGCGGGGGAAGCCGGAGTCTCCAGGGGCGACCGCGCGGTTGGGCGACAGCCCAGCTGCCCCCGGCGGCTCCCTTCTCTCGCCTGTCTTCACTCCCCCCGGGGCGAGCCCATTTCTGTCTACATTCGCCCTGGGCGTGCCCATCTTGTCCACGCTTCCCCTGGGTGAGCCCACCTCTGCCCACCCACCTTTCCTCCCAAGGGCGAGCACGACTCAGTCAAAGTTCTTTCGGGGTGGGCCCATCTCTGTCCACACGCCCCCACTCCCCTGAGCTCCTCCGCTTCTCATCCCGTCTGCAGCCCCTAGTCCAGTAGCCATCAACTCTCACCTGGGCTGTTACGCACACTCTTAACTGGTTTCCCTGCTTCTAGTCTTGCCCCTGCCTCTGTTCTCCAGATACCAGAATGTTTTTGATTAGGTCAAAGTTAGATCATGGCTCACACGCCCACCCATAACCCCCACACTCACACATCTCCCTCCCGTGGCACAAGTTAGCACCTAAAATAAAATCCAGACTTCTTACTGTTGAGGTCCATGGCCCCACAGGTCTCATGTCTCCGACCTCATCGTCCATTGCTCCTCGCCCTTACAAAGCTTCAGCCTCAGTGGCCTCCTTTCTGTTCCTCTGACCACGACGTTTCTAGCCTCGGGGTACTTGCACGTGCGGCGCTTTCTTCCTCAGACAGCTCTGCCCTTTCCTGTCTTCTGATCTCGGCTTTCATGTCTCTTCCTCAAAGAGACCCACCCTGGTGTCCTAGCTAAAGAAGGCTTCTGCCACTTCATCACCCTGGACTACTTCACCTTGTACGTTTTTTTCATAACTTATACACTCGTTATATGCTTACTTATTCATTGTCATTCTTGCCCATCCACTGTAAGCTTCCTGAGGACAGGGGCTGCAGCAGTATCCCCACTGTACTCTGAAGATGGTGGTGAGGAAAACAGCCCCTAACTTGATGAGGATTAAAATTTTGTGGGAATGCCAATGATTAGGCAAATAATCACACAAATACAGACTTACAGACCGTGAGGGAGGCTGTGAAAGCAGGTGGATCTAACCTGGTGAGGGGTGGGAGTGACAGGTAAGGCCTTCCTGAGGAGTGATGTTTGAGCTAAAACTTGAAGAATGGGTAGAGGGAAGAGGATTGGTGTTCCAGGTAGAGGGAATAGCATGTGTGAGGCCCTGACTTATTGGAGGAGCAGAAAGAAGGTCAGAGTGCCAAATGTGAGGGGAGGGTGGTGCTAGGAGAGGCACAGAGGTGGGCAGGGGCTGCGTCATGCCGGGCTTCCAGCCATGGTTTATTCCAAGAGCAGCAGGGAGCCACTGGAAGGAAGGTTGAAGCCCCTCACCTATAATAACTGCCTGTTTATATGTTCTTCCCCCACTCACTCTCATCGCCTCAGCACCCTGCACAGCCAAGGGGGAGGGCTTAATGAAGAATGGATGTACGGACAGCTGGATGGGACTAAAAGGGACATGGAGAAGGGAAATTGTGTGACTGCCCAGCTGGCCTCAACTTAGAGCACCTTGTGGGCCATGGTGTAGCCTGAATCTGACTCGTACCTTCTGTCCTGGCCCTATTTCCCTTCCAGCCATTCCAATCAAGTTCTCTGAAAAGCAGCAGGCATGTCATTACCTCTATGTGAGAGAACACAGAGTTCGAGAAGGCACCAATTCTGCCTGGCCTCAGAAGCGGACCCTTTTTGTCCTCAATGTACCCCCATACTGCACGGAGGTGAGCCAGCATCTGGGAAGGGGCCTGTGGGCTCAGGGGCTCCAGGCAGAGCTGAGCATTAATAGGAGCCCCAGGGGAGGGTATCCAGAGGGTCACCTCTATCTGTTGTGACAGAAAATTGGCATTTTAAAGAGAATCTAAATCTTCAGAAACGAAATTCTAAGGAGCTAGAGCTTTTTATGTGTTACTCAGAATTTTTTGAAAAAAACATGTTTGAATTACATGTATTTTTTTTTTCCTGATTATAAAAGTAATACCTGTCCATGGTTTTTTTTAAAAAAAAAAGGCAGTGGAAGAAAATACCTCTAACTCTACTATACGGACATGTCTATTGATTTTTTTCACAAAACTATTAAATTCATATTAGTAAGTTTACAGAAGAAAAAGAAGCTAAGGAAATTACTGGATTTTAGATCATTTATTTTCCAAAAGAAATATTAATTTCTAAAAGATTCCACTAAAGTGAGCAAGATATGCACTAAGACGAGGGGCGTCATCGTTCACCCTTATTGGCAGGTGGTGCCCGTGAGGAGAAGTGCGCAGTTGGTGGGTACAGCTCGCTGCATCTCACACGCTGACCGGACCCATGCAGTCAGCACCCAGAATATCACTTGCACCCCAGAAATCCCTCGTACTCCCCCCACCAAGAATGACAATGTCCTGATGCTAACAACATTGATTTAACTCTTTTTTTAAAAAAAAAATTTATTTTTGTTGTTGTTGAGAATGTGCATGGCAGAACTTACACCAACGCAACAATTTCTGCGTGTACAACTCAGTGACGTTGCATTTCTCAAGTTGTAAAATCCTCACCCTCCTTTTCTGAGTTGTTCCTCCCCCATTAACATAAACTCACTGCCTCCTAAGTCTCCGATCTAATCTTTCGAGTTGCGGTTGTCAGTTTGATCCCATATAGATAGATCTTAAAAGAGCACAGTGCTCAAGGCAGACATTCTTTACTAGTTATGCTCAACTATTGTTTGGTTTTTTAGAAGACTTCAGGGGATATTTTTAGTTTAAGGTTTAGAGATGATCTCAGGGCAGTAGTGTCATGGCCTCATCCAGCCTCCGTGGCTCCAGAAAGTCTGGCTTCCGTGAGAACTGAAATTCTGCTGTGTTTTCCCTCTTTTGATGAGGATTCTTCCATAGAATCGTTGACCACCGTGTTCAGTAACGGTAGCAATTTAACTCATTTTTAAGTGGCTGATTCAGGTAAAACCCAGTTGGTTGTCTCATAACATCATGATAATCAAGTAACACGAAAATGTCTCCACCTAGTTTTGTAATAATTTTTTCTAAGCATTTAAACCTGAGTCCTACTCGAGGGATCATTCTCCCAGAGAAATTGGTAAAAACTAATCTTTCAGCAAAAGGGTCTTTCAAAATGCAAAGTCCACTTCTGGAACCAGCCAAACGCATGATGGCTGTGTGATCCGAGCAGGGGCCTGTCTTAACGTCAAAGAGGTTCTACCTGAATCAGACCCGCACGCCTTCTTCTCCTCCTTCCTGAGTCACCTGGCCACGGGAGGTGTGGCCTTGTACCCAGTTTTCAACATGAACATTCGCAAGGTTTTGTCTTGGGAGCTTTGGGAGGGTGGGAATTTTGGCTTCTGTGTTGTACATGAGGGAACAGGTGAAAGGAAAGAGTGGCTCCCCCAGCATGCCCCTGGTTGGGCAGCTGCGGGCTCCTGGTAGGGCCCTGCAGATGCTCACACCTCTTCTCTGGGGGCAGGGGTGCCTGTCCCGCCTCCTGTCTCCCTGCGGCTCTGTCCAGTCTGTGGAGTTACAGGAGAAGCCGGACCTCACCGAGAGCCCAAAGGAGCCAGTGTCGAAGTTTTTTCATCCCAAGCCCGTTCCGGTAAGCCTCCAGGTGCCTGAGCTCTGCTCGAGTGAGGTGTGGGTGGGGAGAGGGCCACCTCCCCAGCATGAGGCGAGGGCCTTGTCAGGGGCCGTGGGGTTTGCAGAGCACTCCCTGCATCTTAGGCCCCCTCGTGGTGTGTGAGCTAGGAGGCCTGTCAGGTTAAACAAGCCTCCGCTTCTGTCCTCGATTTGCCACATCCTTTAACTTCCTCTCTGGCTTTTTCCATTGTCCTGTGTGAAAGCTCAGAGGCCGTCTCTGCTCGTCTCTCTGAAGGGCTCCCCAATGTAGGTTCTTCCTCAGGTCCAGCAGCTCGGTCTCTAGGAGCCTTGTCCTTTCCACGGTTCCCTGGGTCCCTTGAGCCCGCCTTCTCCTGGCATCAGCAGTGCAAACTGGCATGTGCCCCGTCTGTCCACTCTGGGCCCCTGGCTCCATGAAGCCTAGTCTTCCTGCCTGCCTGGGCTGGGGTGGGCACCCTTTTTCATCGAGTCCCTCCCAAAACTGAGAAAGAGCCTCTGTGTGTCTCGCCCACTCACTGGGGAGGAGGTGGGAACAGGCAACATGTCTAGCAGAAGCTGAGTGTCTGGGAGCGGGGCTGTCCCTCACCTTCTCCTTAGTTTCCCGGTTCAGCAACAGCCCGGCACCACCCCCTGCCCCAGCACAGCGTAGGGTGGGGGCGGCTGGGGGGCCTGTGCCAGCAGGGGGGCTGGGGAGGAACAGGAGGCTCCCTACACTGCCCGTGTTCTCTCCCCAGGGGTTCCAGGTTGCCTACGTGGTGTTCCAGAAGCCCAGTGGAGTGTCGGCTGCCTTGGCCCTGAGGGGCCCTTTGCTGGTCTCGACAGAGAGTCACCCTGTGAAAACTGGTGTTCACAGTCAGTACGGCCGGCGGGCTAGTGCCTCCTTCCTGGGCCTGGGGTGGTGGGGTGACTGATGAGAGGTAGCCTCTGAGAATGCCATGACCCACGTCCACTCCCTGGAGAGCAGTGGGTGGGACGCCTGCCGGGTGTGTCTGGGACACGTCGGGGAGACATTACCCTGAGCTGTTGGCTCGAGTGTATCAGACACTGGGGGTGGACATAGGTGACGCCCAGCTTCCGGACACTAGACTCTTCCTTTCCACCTAAGCACCAGCTCAATCCCTGCAGCCCCTTGTAGGGGATCCCGACTCCCTGGCAGGTCCCGGGGTGGGGCCTTGAGCCTGGGCCTGAGGAAGCCCATCCTCCCTTGCCCTTAGAGTGGATCAGCGAGTATGCAGACTCAGTGCTGGACCCCGAGGCCCTGAGGGCCGAAGTGGACACGTTCATGGAGGCGTATGACAAGAAGATAGCTGAGGTCGGGGCGGCCACCTATGGTGGGGGGGATGGTGCCGCCACGGGCTGAGGTGCGCCTTCGAGGGTGGGGGCGGCCGCCAGTCCTTGGTCAGCTCCTAGAGCCCAGGCTGCCTTCTTCCCTGTGGAGTCCTGGGCCACCTGGCTGAGTGACTTCTGTTCTGTGAGTCGTCACTAGGGGACAACAGTGGAGGCAGTGTTGGTGGGTCTGTGCTGCCCCCATTCTTTTCTCCTTCCCATTACTTAGCCCCCCGCCCCCCACCACTTAGCCAGCAACACAGGAGGGGCAGCAGGTACTGTATGGCCCGGGGTGGGTTCTCACTGCAGGAGAAGGGTGCCTGGAGGGGTCGTGAGCCCTGTTGGCAGGCAGGCTCCTCAGCAGGATGGGGCGCCCCCGGGACTCGCCCCCCAGGCCTGCCTGCCAACAGGGCTTGCATGCCTCTCAGGAGGAAGCTAAGGCTAAGGAGGAGGAAGGCGTCCCTGACGAGGAGGGCTGGGTGAAGGTGACTCGCCGTGGCCGGCGGTCGGCGCTGCCCCGGACGGAGTTGGCCAGCCTGCGAGTGCTGGAGAGGGAGAAGCGGAAGCGCGCCCACAAGGAGCTGCTCAACTTCTATGCCTGGCAGCACCGCGAGACCAAGATGGAGCGTAAGGGACACCCCAGGGCCCTGCCCTCATGCCCCACAGCCCTCAGTGTGCAGCCCTGGCCTGGGGCACGCTGCTGTAGAGCGGGTCCTGTGCAGAGGATGGCCCACCCAGAGCGCCGGGCTCCAGAGGGCAGCACCAGGGGAGGCCTGGGAGGGCGTCCTTGGGCACAGACCTCCCAGGGGGCTCTGGGTCTGGGTCCTGCTTGGCAGCTGCATCTGCCTAGTGGGTTGGGGACCCTGGATTAGTTGGAGCCTGCAGAGGCCACTCCAGGCCCCTGAGAAGGTCATGTTGGAATCTGCACCTCCAGCAAAAGCCCGACTGCAGAGCAGAGGGTGGGGCTCAGCTGCTCACTGTGGGGGCAGAGAGGGCCACTGCCCAGCCGTGCACGCACGCGTGTGTGTGTGTCGGTGCATGTGTGAGGGAGTATGTGTGCACGGTGGGGCGGCCTGTGTATGTGTGTCGCTGCTGCATATGTGAGGGAGTATGTGTGTGGTGGGGTGGGCGTGTGCGGCGGGTCGCCCTGCATAGATAGTGTTCCTGTAGGTGAGCACCAAGCACCAAGCTGTTGCGGGGGATGCTGCTGAGATCACTGCCCCGGCCAGCTGGTCCTGGCTTGTCCCTTCCTCGGGGCCCTTTTTGCTTTCTCTGCTACTGGTGAATTTTCCATCCGATTCCACCCTCAGTCGAGTTTTCCCGCAGTACCCAGACCACTTCCCTAAAGCAGAGCAGGGAGGAGAAAGGCTCCCCAGTGGGAATCGGGGGAGGCCCACGTGCAAGAACCCCCTCTAGGCGGGCAGCAGAGCGAACCTCACCTGGGGCCGTGCTGTCTGACCCTGGCCCCTCTCTCCTCACCCCCAGATCTGGCACAGCTACGCAAGAAGTTTGAGGAGGACAAGCAGAGGATTGAACTGATGCGGGCCCAGCGCAAATTCCGACCCTTCTGAGCCAGCCGGGCCCTGGGGGTCCCCTTCGAGGGCACAGTGACTGAGGCACAGGGCCGGGCCTGGAGGGCGTGTCTCCATCGGGAGGGGCTACCTTGGCGAGTGGCATCTCTGAAGCCCATCTCTGAGCCCACACAAGCAGGAGGGAAGAACAGCGTCAGACTTGGTCCTGGTGTGACCAGGCCTGCCCAGTGTGAGGACTTGGCCCTCAGGACCCCCCTGCCCTGGAAGTGGCCCCCAGCCTCACAGTGTTTCCGCCAGCAGCTTAGGTGCAGGGGACCTAGTTCCAGCTCTGTTGTTCCCCTGCCCCCCTAGGCGGGAAAGCCTTGCTGGCTGTGAGGCAGCCGCAGGAGCAGTGTGAACACCAGGTCACTTATTCCTCATCCATCGGGCAGCGGTGACAGGCGGCAAGAGCCACGGGGGCCTGTCCCAGCCCCTTTGTCCTCCAGCCCATGCCAGCTCACCTCAATTAACCACAAAGTAGAACCGCCAAATCTGGACGCTGTCTTCCCTGTTGAATTCACAGATATTAAAGCCAGACTTTCAGACCCCCCGGTGCACCCTAGGATTCTCCACAGCGCGAGCTGCACTTTTGAGACTCGCGAGGCCTGGCCCCTGCACCGGCTCAGCTGCTGGCTGTTAGGAGGCAGGCGGGGGAGGCAGGTCTGGCCTGCACAAGGTCCCTGCAGCCCCTGGCCCAGGGCCACAGCTGGCCTGGGGCCCCCACCTTGCTCTGGAGAAAGGTGCTGGTGATCTTTGCCACTTGGGGTTCGTTCATGTGGACATGGTGGTTGCCAGGGGCTCCCACAAACTGGTACTGCTGGAGAAGGAAGGCATGTACAAGGTGAACTGGGCCCTGGGAGGCACGCTGCCACCCACCGCCAGCAGAGCCCCTCGGCCCTGAGGAGGGTTTGTGAACTCGGGTTACACCTCATATGCCTGCGTGTGTGCTGGGGGCCTCCTGGGCCTGCTACCTCCCCAGTGGTTCAAAAGTGTCCCTGAGGTGAGCTGTGGGGCAGGGACTGCGCATTTTCCCCACGCACTGCTCACAGCCCCACCCTGGGCCAGCCAATCCTGGCCTGATGGGGAGGAGAGTGTTCAAACGGGACACAGCACACCGGGGTTTGGGCCACGCTGGCTGTGGAGCTCGGCGGGGTGGGGGCTGGAGAACTTGGAACCTGCCTGGCCCTGACAGGTGAGGGCCCACAGCTGTAATGTGAGCTCTGATTCAGGCCACCCAGGCGGGAACTCTGAGGATGAACCCATTTTCACACTCGCCCCACCCAGCCTTGGCGATAGGAAGGCTGTGCCCCGTCCCAGCTGTGATCTGCCAAGTGCTCCCAGGGTCCCAGGCAAGAATCAAAGTCAGCACAAACCTCCAACTTGGAGACCCACACCCACCTGTAGCCAAGGCACTTGCTGAGGTAAAGTTAGCGGGAGGTGGTGCGCAGTGACTGCTGTGTTTGGGGACTTGTAAGATTGTGAAGCTGCCTCTGGCCAGGTTGGGCTTGGTCCAGGGAGATGCCGGAAAACAGTGAAACGAGGAGATTGTGCCAATGAAGTCTCCACAACCTGTGCTCTGACCTAAAGTGACCCAGCCCTCTGGGAACTTGGAATGTAGAGGGTGTGAGGCCTGAATGCTCCTGGGGTCACGTGGTCCTCTGCCAGGCCCGGGTCAGACCTGGGCCAGAGCAGGATTCCAGTGCAGGGAGGGGTGGGGAAGGTGAAGCTCAGAGGCTGGACGGGCAGCTGAGGGGGTTGGTGGCTCACCTCTTTCAGGACTGACTCAAGCACGCTGATTATGAAAAGCAGGGGTTCTGTGTTGTCCTCTCTCACGCTGGTAAACCCTGGAGTGCTCTTGAGAAGGAGAAGTCAGGGTTCATCTGAGGAGTCATCCTGCCCTGGGTGCCCAGGCCCCCCGAGAAGAGATTGGGCCCTGGCACAGCCAGGTCCCTTTTAATATTGGCCCACAGTCACGGCACTTGCTGTGGGCCAGGCGGAGCTCCGTGACTTGCCCACGGTCACAGCCACTGAGTGGTGGAGCCGGATCTGAGCGGTGCTCGAGTCCACGCCTTTTAACCCCGTTTGCTGTAAACACATGCCGACCCTGTGCTGCGTTCCAGAGACACAGGTGCCCCAGAAAGCCACAGGTCCTGCCTCGTGAACTCCAAGTCCAGGGCTGTAGGCAGGAGCATGAGGATAAGCCATAATAGAGGATTCCGAGGTGTAGGGGGAGGACCAGGCTGGGGGTGGTGATGTAGGGGGTCCCCGGGCAGCTGGGGGCTCCACAGGGCAAGGCTACATAGTAATGTCTGCCAGTCTGCCTTCCATGTTCCCATTAGAGCCTCGCCTGGGCGTCTGCCCGACAAACACCTGCTGAAAGCTGTGATGTCATTCTTGCCCATCCCTGCTGCCCGTGCCGTCTTGCCCAGACCTGCTGCTGGGAGTTGGGGGGCTTTCGGGGAAGGGTCACACGGGGCAGCGGTGGGGTTTCGCTACTGCGAGAACTGGAGCTTGAGCAGATAACCCTCCCGGACACCCTGCACCACCAACCTGAGCATCAAAGGGCCGGCTGCCCCGACTCATGTGAGGAGCAGGACATGAGCCTCCAGCTTCCAGATGTAGTGCGTGAACAGCTCCCTGGTGACGAAGTCAAAGAACCACAGTGAATTCCCACCAGACGGCACCAGGTGCTCATGTAGGCCAGAGCTGTGTCTCTGTTGGGGCAGCTGGGTCCTGGAGGGTCACTCCGCCATCTCCATGCTAGGACCCAGCCCAGTATCCGACCTCATCACCCCCTTGGTGAAGGCCTCTTTCATTCCCATAGTCTGGAAACCCTTCTCCCCGTATTCTGGGATGCTAGACTACATTTCCCAGACTCCCTTGCGGCCAGGTGTGGTCATGTGGCTAAATGCAGAGAAGTAACCTAGGCTACGTCTGGGCCTGGGTTGTAGCGCTGAGGCGTGGCCCTTCCACACCCCGTTTCCCCACCACACCCCGTTTCCCTGTTCACAGGCTGCCCACTGCACTGCCCCGCAGCCTGAGCCCTGCACTCTGCCAGGTAGAGCCACCTACCTGCGCTGGAGTGCAGAGCACAACATCTTGATGTTCCCACAGCCTCTCATTGACCTCCGTCACAGGCTCACATCCCTTACCACCCTGCCTGATGGCGACTGAATATTTCTCGGTCTGCGCTGTCCAAAGGGAGCCCTGGTGGTGCAAACTGAAGGGTCGGAGGTTCTAACCCATCAGCCACTCTGCGGGAGAAAGATGTGGCAGTCTGCTTCCGTAAAGATTACAGCCTTGGAAAACATATGGACCAGTTTTACTCTGTCCCACAGAGTTGGAATTGACTCAACGACTGGGTTTGGTTTGGGGTACTGTCCAACACTTGAACAGTAGCCACATGTGGCTCTTGAGTGCCTGAAATGTAGCTAGTTCAAACTGAGACATGCCTAGGCGTAAAATGTGCGCTGGATTTTGAAACAGTATGAAAAGAAGAATGTAAAATAATCATTTTTTATATTGATGACATGTTGAAATGATAACATCTTGGATATATTGAATTAAATAAAATATTAAAATTAATTTCACCAATTTCTTTTTACTCCTTTAATAGTTAGTTGTCGAATTGGTGCCGACTCAGAGCGGCCTTGTGTCTAACAGAACTAATGGTTGCGCAGTCCTCTGCCATTCTCACAATCATTGGGATGTCCGAGACCATCATTGCAGCATTGTGGAGTGCCTTCCAAACTAAGGAGCTCATCTTCCAGCACTATACTGAACAGTGTTCCATTGCAATCCGTGAGGTTTTCATTGGCTAATCTTTGGAAGTAGATCTCCAGGCCCTTCTTTCTAGTCTTAGTCTGGAAGCCCTATTGAATCCTGTACACCATGAGTGAGCCTGCTGGTATTTGAAATACCAGTGGCATAGCTTCCAGCATCATAGCAACCTGCAAGCCACAGCAGTACGACACACTGACAGACGGGTGATGGAATGTGACTACTAGCAAACGTAAAATGTGGTGACTTCACTGGGCGGGGCTGCTGTAGATGACGAACTCTCTGAGGACAGGAAATGGCAGAATGTTCTCTGAATCTGTAGCGCTCAGCACATGGCAACAGAGGAGGAGCTCAAGAAATGTATGCCAAGTAGATTAATTCAAGAAAGCTCCCGTAAGGACTGACTCATTAGGTCATCCCAATACTCCTATGCCATTGTGATTAACATAAAATCGCTATGAACATACACACAGAGCGGTCTGGTCACACAGCCATGAAAACATGGTGCCCTTGTTCTGCCCTGAACTTCAACCAACCACTTTCTGCTCTTCAGGCTAAGAAGACCTTGAGTGCCTTTCCAGAAACAGTTTCCCATGTCATGCGCAACACTCGATGAACTCGGGAAAGAGAACTGAGATTTACCGAGACCCCAGACATGCCACACACATCTCCTTCTGCAGCAGAGCATCGGTAAAGCACCTGGTGGGTACCAGTACTGATGCACATGTTACAATATAGTGCTTTATGGAGGAGGGGATGGAAGCTCCGAAAGGCGAAGTAATTGTGTCACAGTCAACAGCTAACAGGAGATGTCACCAGAACTCGAACCCAGGCCTGGACTTCCACCCCATGCAGCCTCTTCCAAAAAACTCAAACCAATGCCATCGAGTCGATTCCAACTCATAGAACTTCCCCATAAGGTTTCCAAGGCTGTAATCTTTACAGAAGCAGACTGCCACATCTTTCTCTCATGGAGTGGCTGGTGGGTTCTAGCCACCGACCTTTTGGTTAGCAGCCGAGCGCTTAACCACCACACCACCAGAGCCACTTAAAACCAAAACCAAACCTGTTGCTGTTGAGTTGATTCCAACTCCTAGTGACCCTATAGGACAGTGTAGAACTGCCCCACAGAGTTTCCAGGGAACAACTGGTGGATTCCAACTGCCGACCTTTTGGTTAGGAGCTGAATGCTTAACCACTGTGCCACCAGGGCTCCTTACACATGGATACAGCCATGTAACTACAGTGACACCTGTGAGAGCTGGAACTCGACGGGACAGCCTTGTTTTTCCGAGTCTCAAGTTTTCCACCTTGAGCAGTGTGCAGTCTTACACTTTCCTATCACTCGTTTTGGTGGAAAATAATTGAGTTTTCCTTCTCTGACAGGTTTACGCCTTATACTGGTTCCAGCTTTTGCAGGTTTTACCATATTACTCGGATCAAGACACAGAACACGGCCAGCACCCAGCAAGACCCCTCGTGCACTCTCTCATCATGCTTTCCAAGAGACTATTATTCTGTCCTCTCTCCCCATAGATGAATTTTGCCTCTTTGGAACTTCATAGAAATGAAATAAACACAGTATGGCTCAGCTTCCTCATCCGCAAAATGTGGGTAACAACAGCACCTACCTCAAGCGCTTGAATAGGGGGTGCTGTCCGTGTGGCCAGTGAGATCACCCTTGGCGTTGGTGTCAGTGCTGGTGTTGGTGTCGGTGTCGATGTCGGTGTCGGTGTCGGTGTCGGTGTCGGTGTGGGTGTCGGTGTGGGTGTCGGTGTCGGTGCTGGTGTCGGTGCTGGTGTTGCTGTTGGTGTCAGTGTTGGTGTTGGTGTCGGTGTCAGTGTTGGTGTCAGTGTCGGTGTTGGTATTGGTGTCAGTGTCAGTGTTGGTGTCGGTGTCAGTATTGGTATTGGTGTCGGTGTTGGTGTTGGTGTCGGTGTTGGTGTTGGTGTCAGTGTCGGTGTCAGTGTTGGTGTCAGTGTCAGTGTTGGTATTGGTGCCAGTGTTGGTGTCAGAGTCAGTGTTGGTGTCGGTGTCAGTGTTGGTATTGGTGTCAGTGTTGGTGTTGGTGTCAGAGTCAGTGTTGGTGTCGGTGTCAGTGTTGGTGTCAGTGTCAGTGTTGGTATTGGTGTCAGTGTCAGTGTTGGTGTCGGTGTCAGTGTTGGTATTGGTGTCGGTGTTGGTGTTGGTGTCAGTGTTGGTGTTAATGTCCATGTCAAGTGTTGGTGTTGGTACATTTCTTTCTGTTAGAGAGCAAGCCCCGGTGTATCCTGCCCCCTGTCCAGCTCAGTTTGGGCCTCATCTTGACTATCAGCATTTGCTTTCCCCCAGCCCTCACCACAGAGAGACTGATGGTTCAAGAGGGCAAAGTATGATGGGACCCCAGAAGACAGCAGCACTCACCCAAGCAATCCTTGGTCTCTGTTCAGCACTAGACCTGGAGACAGAGGCGCAAAGATGTGGCCTCAGGCTGAGCACCATCCATTAGGGTGGGGGAGCTCAGCTCGGCTTCCCTGGATCCCAGGCCCTTCCATCCGGAGCTACTTTCTTCTTTTTCTTTTAACAATATTTTATTGT
Organism: Trichechus manatus latirostris; assembly: GCF_000243295.1. Taxonomy (NCBI): domain Eukaryota; kingdom Metazoa; phylum Chordata; class Mammalia; order Sirenia; family Trichechidae; genus Trichechus; species Trichechus manatus. The sequence continues at coordinate 4,354,760 of NW_004444005.1, read as the reverse complement.
GTTTAAGGTGAATGTTTACACAGCAAATTAGGTTTCCATTTAACAATTTCTGCACAAATTATTCAGTGATATTGGTAACATTTTCCACAATGTGTTGTCATTCTCATTCATTCCGTTCTGGTTGTACCATTTCCAGTACTCTAGTTTCCCTGCCCCTTTTCCTTCTCATCTTCTCTTAAGAGCAATTTTTGACCATTTAGTCTCATAAAGATGATTTTTTAAAGGAGCCCATTACTCACGGTTGATATTCTTTATTTATGAGCCAATCTGTTGTTCAGCTAAAAGGTGACCTCAAAGGATAATTTTGGTTTAAAGTTTGAACAGTATCTCAGGGCGATAGTCTCGGGAGTCCTTTAGTCTCAACTGGTCCAGTAAGTCTGGACTTTTTAAGAATTTGGGTTCTGCTCCACATTTTTCTCCCATTCTATCAGGATCCATCTACTGTGGCCCTGATCAGAATGGTCAGTAGTGGTCAGTAGTGGTAGCCGGGCATCATCTAGTTCTTCTGGTCTCAGGGTAGAGGAGGCCACGGTTCACGTAGACCATTAGTCCTGAAGACTACTTTCTTCTCAGAGTTTTTGGTTTCCTTTTTCTCTTTTGTTCTCAATGGGTAGAGACCAATAGATGGATCTTAGATGGCCACTTCAAAGCTTTTAAGACCCCAGACACTACTTATTGCGTTGGGATGTAGAACATACACTTTATGAACTACATTATGCCAATTAACTAAGTTGTCCCACGAGACTATGGTCCTAAGCCTAACTCTTCAAACCCAGAAAACCAATCTCACAAGGTATTTGGTTATGTCCCCGTAACTGTGTCCCCTGTGTGGTTTATTATGTATATGGCCCTACATGCACGCACACACATACCTATATGTAAATATACTTATAGCTACATCTATCTGTGCACACGTGTTGTTGTTGTTGTTGTTGGGTGCCATCAAGTCGGTTCTGACTCATAGAGACCCTGTGTGCAACAGAACGAAACACTGCTGGGTCCTGCCCATCCTCACAGTCGTTGTTATGCTTAAACCCATTATTGCAGCCACTGTTGTCAATCCATCTCATTGAGGGTCTTCCTCTTTTTCGCTGACCCTCTACATTACCAAGCATGATGTCCTTCTCTGGACACTGGTCCCTCCTGACAACATGTCCAAAGTACGTGAGACGTGGTCTCGCCATCCTTGTTTCTAAGGAGCCTTCTGGTTGTACTTCTTCCAAGACAGATTTGTTCTTTCTTTCGGCAGTCCATGGTATAGTCAATATTCTTCGCCAACACCACAATTCAGAGGCATCAATTCTTCTTCCTTATTCATCGTCCAGCTTTCCCATGCATATGAGGTGACTGAAAACACCATGGCTTGGGTCAGGCGCATCTTAGCCTTCAAGGTGACATCTTTGCTTTTCAACACTTCAAAGAGGTCTTTTGCAGCATATTTGCCCAATGCGATCCATCTTTTGATTTCTTGACTGCTGCTTCTGTCATTGTTGATTACGGATCCAAGTAAAATGAAATCCTTGACAACTTCAAGCTTTTCCCCGTTTATCATGATGTTGCTTACTGGTCCAGTTGTGAGGATTTTTGTTTTCGTTATGTTGAGGTGTAACCCGTATTGAAGGCTGTGGTCTTTGATCTTCATCAGTAAGTGCTTCAAGTCCTCTTCACTTTCAGCAAGCAAGGTTGTGTCATCTGCATCTCGAAGTTTGTTAACGAATCTTCCTCCAATCCTGATGCGAATCCAGGTTGTTGATGAGTCTTCCTCCAATCCTCCTTCATATAGTCCAGCTTCTTGGATTATTTGCTCAGCATACAGACTGAATAAGCATGGTGAAAGGATACATCCCCGACGCACACCTTTCCTGATTTTAAACCATGCAGTATCCCCTTATTCTGTTCAAATGACTGCCTCTTGATCTATGTACAGGTTCCTCATAAGTACAATTATGTGTTCTCAAATTCTCATTTTTCGCAATGTTATCTATAATTTGTTATGATCCACACAGTTGAATGCCTTTGCATAGTCAATAAAACACAGATAATCATCTTTCTGGTATTCTCTGCTTTCAGCCAGGATCCATCTGACATCAACAATGATATCCCTGGTTCCATGTCTTCTTCTGAATCTGGCTTGAATTTCTGGCAGTTCCCTGTTGATATACTGCTGCAGCTGCTTTTGAATGATCTTCAGCAAATTTTACTTGCGTGTGATATTAATGATATTGTTCGATAATTTCCACATTCGGTGGGATTACCTTTCTTGGAAATAGTCATACATATGGATCTCTTCCAGTCGGTTGGCCAGGTAGCTCTCTTCCAAATTTCTTGGCACACATATGTACCCACATATTCATACCCCAGAGCTCATTTCTTCTGCTTGGACTTCTGCCCTGATGTGCTCAGGTGGCCCTGACTCCTGGGATTCAGCTGGAGCAGAGCTTGAGCACAGCCTTGATCGCGGGTGCAGCGCTCTCCTTCAGGCTAAGAACCTAAGAACCTAAGAACCTAACAATGTTCATGCAGATCTTCTAGCCCCAGGAAGTAGCACATAACTAAGAATCCTGCCTCCCTTTGTTGAAGAAAAATCGAGAGAGAAAAGAAACCTTGGAGAATTCGAAAGGCCTGGGTGGCCATTGGCTTCAGGTGGTTACTCAGCTCTCTGCCAGCTAGTCTGATGGGGGACAACAACTCAGCCTCCCCTGAGCAAGAGGGGACCCAGTGATTCCACTGCTGGGCAGTGTCCCCTCCAGCAACGCCTGCGCCTGCTCGGGGGTGTCAGGGGACGTGTAAAGAACACCTCCTGCAGCATGTGGGTGATTGCAAAATCCTGGGAGCCCCCGATGTCAGCCAGAGCCTGGGTAAGCAAACCATCCATAGTGTGGTTGCAGAGAACCTTGTCCAGCAGGGAGCAGGAAGCAGAGCTGCAGGTGTCCACATGATGCGGCAAACGTGATGTCACGTGGTGAGAAGGGCGTGGAGAATGTGTACAGAGCGACTCCAGGTACACAAGCCTCATAAACAGACCACGCTAAACAACCTATAGCTCAGGGGGCATCAGCGTGTGACAAAGCTGAGACGTCAGGCCACTCCCACCCTTCCTACAAGTCTGCATTCAGACACCACCTTCACGCCGAGGCCTGTCGTCCTCCCTACAGGGACCCCGGGTGGTGCAGATGGTTAAGTGCTCAGCTACGAACCACTCAAATCCACCCAGAGGCACCTCGGAAGAAAGCCCTGGTGATCTACTTCTGAACGCTCACAGCCCCTGAAAACCCCACAGAGTGCAGTTCTACTCTGAATCACACAGGGTCGTAATGAGTCAGAATCTACTTAATGGCCATTCTTTTCGTTTTTGGTCCTCCCTACAATGCAGGTTCCACGTTTGGTCTCCCCAGTGTAGGACCGAGAGCAGCTCCTGCCACACCGTAAGGGCTCAGCAGGTCCCTGTGGATAAACAAATGCTTACCTCGGGTTGGGGAGGGGCAGTCCAGAAGGGGCACGTGGGGGCAGGGGCGGGTGGGACTCAAAGGGATGGGTGCTGTTCTACTGATTTAGCTGGTCAATGGGTACATGGGTGTTACTGCTATTATTATTCTTATTTAAACTATACACATGTGATATACCAACAAGATCTTTTTTGGAAGCCGAATCTAGAGTTCATATGGAAAAATAAGTGAGACCAGCAGGAACACTCAGGGAAAGTCACAAAGGAAGTTGTCCTACCAGATACAAAAGCTCACGGCAAGGTCACCCTCCTGTTACAAAGCTGGGGTACTTGCCCCTCAGCCCAAGGACTCCCGGGAATAGGATGAACCTCAGTCCTAGGGACACTGGATGGTCCCCTCACTACCCCTCTCAGAGCACTCTGGGAGTTCCCCTGAGAAACGTGCAGTTTCCAGGTCCCCAGCAGGATAACCTCTGTTCTTCCAAGTCCCGATGACCCTCTGACCCCTTAAAAAATCTCTGACCAACAGCAACACAGAAGCAAGGAGCTGCTCTGATGGCACCCTGGTCCACGGCACCCCTTCACCGCCATCACCTGGACTAGGTATAGCCTGAGCTGGGCTCAGATGCCAGTTTGGAATGAAAATCTAATCAGAGGGCACCCTTCCAGTTAAAACCCGCCAAGAGCTTCCCTTCGCTTTTGGAAAAAACACAGCATCTGCGCAGCTCACTGCACCTGCCCGGTCCAGCCTCCAATCCCCTATCCTTCACAGCAGCCCACGCCCTGCTCCCCCAATGCTCCCCGCCCCCAGCTTTCCAGGTCCTGGAAATGGCCCCCACAGGCAGGGCCCCTGCACAAGCTGTTCCCTAGGTCCAGAGTGCTCCCCACCCATCAGCTCCACCCCTCCTCGCCTCACTGCGGGTGCCTTCACTGTCCTTGCCTAGGGCAGGCTCCTGGGCAGGGCTCTCATGGACGGACGAGGCGCCCTCTTCCCAGGTGGGAAACCACCGATGTGGTGATTTGACTACCGTCCCTCTCCAGCTCCCAGCTGGCTCTGTACTTGGAGTGCAAGGCCACGGCCGATCTGCCCACTGTTCACCCCAGCTTGAGCATGCAGGTGCTCAGTGGCGACCAGCTGAGATCCACGCCTAGAGGGGACAGCCTTGGGATGGGAAGACAAGACAGAAAGCAAAGGCCTGGCTTCTCTCTGCCTAGGTTTCCTGGTCTGCAAACAAAGGGGCTCTGATCTCCTCACCCCTCTGTGGGGCGTCCACTTCCTCTGCCCTCCTCCTCACCCTCCTTCCTGACGTGACTGCGGCCCAAGACTCAGGCTGCAGGGACGTGGTCTGTTCAGAGCAGATGGGGTCTGCGCTGCAGCTAACCAACAGGCCTTGGGAGTGTTCGCACATTTGGCCTCGGGACCTGGGCACGTGAGCTTTCTAGTGGATACCGAGGAGGCTGAGATTCAAATGGAAGAAGAGTCAGCTCAGAAACCTCCTCAGCCACTCCCTCCCTCCCCTGCTGGTGCCCAAGGTCAGACACCAATGGCACTGGCCAACTGGGCGCAGGCCGGCACAGCGCCCACTCACAGGGCAGCGGAGCAGGTCCGCTCAGGCCAGTTGCTGCCTGTGGGAAAGGCAGACTGTGCCACCAGAACTTCCCCTTTTTCTGTGAAACCTGTCTACTTTACATGCGGGCAACCTATTCCAAAGTTCCCTCTTGCCCATTTTTTAAGACTAAAGCAGCCAAACATCCTAGCCTGAATTCAGCATCGCTTGTGCCGTGGCCTGAGCTTCCATCCTTCCCAGCCCACAGGCTTCAGTGGCCAGAGAGTCGCCTAGGACTGGCCTACTGTTCTAGGGAACCGACCAGAGCTGGGTTCTTCCTCCACGCAAACATGCCAAGTGTGCGACTGTGGGCTGGAAAAGCAGGTAGGGATCTCCCAGCGATCCCTCCCCACCGCAGCTCTCTGAGCCCTGCCTCACTGCTGTTTCCCCTATGTGCCACAGCAAACTCGCAGCCCAGGGAGTCCCTGGCAGGATCGCCTTCCTCCTTGGTACCCATGACCAGCTCCTCACCTGCCGCGCTCTGCCCCACAGCAGACCCCCTTACCCCGCTCTGTTCCGCAGAGTACTTACCTGCTAATGCGCTGGTGTGGACTGTTACCAGCTAGCGCCCCTCTAGGATGTCAGCCCACCGGGGATGGGAATGTGTCTTGTTCACTGTCCAACCCCAGGCACCCAGGCCTGGAACATGGTTTGTTAAATTGAACGAACTAATGAATGAATGATGGAAGGAAGTGGGGAGGAGGAAGGCTGTCCCTGGCCTCACTCTCCCTCCAGAACGGAATGCCAGCTGTCAGGTGCTCTGGGGCCAATGTCACCAACCTGGAATGCACCGGAGGGTGGTGGGTCTGCTCTGTCTTCCTTTAGGTTAATCCCCGGCCCCAAAGGGCCATGACTGCAGCAGAGGGCCTGGGCCGGCCACCTGGGTGCAGGGGAGTGCTCGCCTCCTTCCCAGCCCCCCCGCCCCCCCATGTGTGTGTGTCTCTCTCTCCCTCTCTCCCTCTCTCTCCCTCCCTCCCTCTCTCTCTCCCTCTCTCTCTCTCTTCCCC